>NC_082401.1:7064122-7119122 GCF_031168955.1 Gadus macrocephalus
TCTTCCTGACTTGAGGCCCTTGGACACTGGGGATCAACCACCATACCTTTCAGCCGGTAGCCAACCCTGCCTGCCTTCAAACATAACCAAGCAATACACAACCTTTCTTCTTCACCTCAAGTGATGACTCAAATCTATAATTATGACCATTTTCTAGCTTAGCTTCAGGTTAGACCCGCTCACACACACACACACATACACGCACACACACACACACACACACACACACACACACACACACACACACACACACACACACACACACACACACACACACACACACACACACACACACACACACACACACACACACACACACCAGCCAAACACCACGGATGCAACGTTCTGGGAAATTCTGATGATCTGTCTTCCAGAACTCCTGGTGAGCGAAGAGACTCTGGGCGTTCTGTATTCTCTGTGAAGATATTTTCAATAATAGCGACTCTCTCAACCACTGTAGGGCCATCTGTTCGGTGAGCCGACGGAAACAGGTTCCTCCATACCGCCCGGGCGGTAAATATCATTCGATATCAGTTATGATCAAAGACTGTGAGCCTGACTCTGGGGGCCCTCCTGGGTGACCGTTTGTAATTGCAGTTTGGAAAATAAAAAACAACCCTGGCTTTTGTGGGTTCTTTGAGTCCCCGGTACAATAGGACTGTGGAGATCATAGGCAGGCATTTAGCACACAGTTTAATGGGATGGGTCAGAGCTAGAGATAGCGCCATACGTTATCACACTTTGGGATGAAGACATATTTACGGCACTCTGAGAAACTGAGGAGATCCGGGTTGACGTTATCCCCTGTCTGTTTTAGGCCCTGTTCTTTAATGGAAATAGGTTCGTATGGAATTGATTTTTCTTGCTTTATTTTGAGTACAGTGGAGAGCGTCAGGGAACAAGATGGATGAAGAATTAAGGCATGAATGAGATTATGACCGCAGGTTGGAATCTTCCCTACACGATTGGTTGTGGGATGAGCCCCATAATGCTATGTTGTTTCAACAACAGCTACTGTTTCACTTGGTTCTGCCAACTGAGCATGATCATGTAACAACAACTACATAGTTTCAAATCAGTAATTGTGTTGGAATATCATTTAGAGAAAACAACAAGTGTGACAATATCCAACCTATTGTTTTGTATCGTCTCATCGGTTAAACATGGAATCCCATGCTTCTTGCATTTGTTTCATCGTTGTGGACCAAAACATTAGGTGTGTGTGTGTGTGTGTGTGTGTGTGTGTGTGTGTGTGTGTGAGGGTATTGGAGGAGGGTATTTATCACTGAAAAGCAATTAACCTCACATTAACATGCATAAGGAGCCCTGAATCTCCCAAATTAATCACTGTAATCAGATTCTCGTCTTGTGCGAACGTGGGGCCTTTTGTTTTATTTATTGTGCCCTTAGCTTCCAATTAATCTCGCTGTGAGTTTCTTACAGTGAAATTTCCTCTGACACGCCTCATTTCACTTGCGAGTAATATTATTTGGCTGTGGGACTCGGTCAAAGCTTTTCATCTGCAACACCATTTTAATTCCCTTTGTTCCCTAGTTTATGCCTCCTCTCTCTGTCTCTCTGTCTCTCTCTCTCTCTCTCTCTCTCTCCCTCTCTCTCCCTCTCTCTCTCTCTCTCTCTCTCTCTCTCTCTCTCTCTCTCTCTCTCTCTCTCTCTCTCTCTCTCTCTCTATCTCTCTCTCTCTCTCTCTCCCACATGTATAATGACTGTGGTTTATTATTGTTTCATGTTTGGGGAATATTTTTTTTTTTGTTTCACTTCAACCTGTGACTTGGAGATACAGTGGTAAACAACTTTCCTATGTTGTCTTTTTCCTATATTCCAGCGGGAACGAGGAAGAAATGAAACAAAACAATCCTCCCGGAAAATTAAGACATGCCCTCCGTGGACGCTGACGGTAACCAGGCCGCGGTAATGCGAGCAATGAATGGCCGATCTTAATTAGAAAAGACGCCATTTCCCCGGCCCCTGTCCGGTCATAGTGATGTTAACACGGAGGCTAAAGAAGAAGGAAATAAATGTATATTAAAAAAGTGAGGCCATTTCGTCTGAAGAATGAAATTGAGGTAGAGTGAGAATGGGGGAATGGGGGGGGGGGGGGGAAGGAAGAAGGAGAGAGAACCGCAAGACAGGAAGATGGATGTGGCTAACAGTCATAGTTTGCAGATTTTAATTGCCTGTGAAAATGTCATGTAATATCCCTCTGGATGGGCTTTTGTTATTCTGCGGCCGAAACATCACCCCAGGGCTGATTGCCCCCCTCCACTCAGCCCTGGGGTGATGGGGGGGGGGGGGGACGTTTGCTATTTGTCGGTCATGTTGGATGATATTTTGATAATGGTGTCCAGAGTCTGAATGACACAGAGGTCAAGAAATGAAATGTCTTATAATTGAAGACGTTTCTGGCTGGATGAAAAAAATAGGAGAATTGTTAGCAATATACTTTTGTATACCTTTTCTCACCCACCAATTCTTTATTTCCCTTCTTTTTTTTTTTTATCTCTGGAGCTAATTCAATTCATTACAATTATACCTAGGGTGCTTAAACTAGGTATTCCAGTATTTGTGACTCAATTATGTCTTTAGTTCTACTTCTACCAACAAAAATAAATAAATAATTTGTAAAAAATCTAAATAGTCCTAGTAGTTTATAGATAACATGGAATATAAATAATCTCTTAACGATAATAATGCAAATAGCCAATTAAAACTTGTAGATGTTACTTTAAGTATTATTAATACTAGGAATAGATTACTGATAAATTGCCTGAAAACAAGTCTATCATGGCCGGGCTTCCTCCTCCCTATACCATGGAACTCTCCAGATACCCAAAGACTGTTATCGCTGATGGAAACAGAACAAAGGTTTCCATTTTCTAATAAAGTAATTCGCTCTCCAAAAAAGTGACTCTCATTCCTACGGATGAATGAATTTCCAGGTATCTCAAGCCTGAAGGGCCATTTAGTAAATCCTCTTTTTGATTCCAAATAGCTCTTTAATGCATTGTCCCTTTCTTGGAGCAGCCATTTCAATTAATCTCCTTGCATAATGCATGATTACATTAAACAATCCAATAAATTGATATGGAGACGCGGGCTAAGAGAGGACTGTGTTAATGAAGTTACAGCTCTCTGGGATGAATTCATTATTATACGTAGGGGGAACATGTGAGGAGGTCCAAGCGAAGGCTCCATCTTTGCTCACTCAGGATAGTGTAAAGTGGCACTAGGTTAAATCCCCAGTTTTGGCAGCCATACCCATAGGCATCCTTTAGGGTTAGGGTCAATCTCCTCGTCGGAATTCAATGTTAGTACCTTTGGATGCAGTAGTTTGCTTGATCAGTAAAAAGGTCATTGTTTTGTTTATCTTTCAGTCCATGTGGTTGGTTTATCACCAGTCGGTGTATCACATCTCAATCAACATCAGGACCTTCAAATGTATTTTAATGTATTAAAAATTAAGTATAATTAATCAGATGAAGTTGTGGTACGGATTGTAATGTTATGGAAAATACTTTCCAATAGCCTGATATCGCCAGACTTGCCAATTGGACAGACCTACAACCAATCAGAGCAACAAACCGTGAAACACATCAGTGGCAGCCATCTTGGTTGTTTATGTTTGTGTTAAATGCCACAACACGGTCCAATGCAGCAGTAGGTAGCACTAGAACTACAAACGTGATTGTGAGTAATACACCATGGGTTGCATCCATGATGATGATTGTGTTACCCTTGAGCTAGCTATTACAGTAAATTGGCAACCAGAGCATAGTGGTCCAGCCGACTTTGGGTTCGGCTAGGGTGTCTATACGCCTGTTATCCCGGTTACAATGAGAGTCGCATCATTAACATGGACCCGAACCGTTCATGTCCAGGAGGTAGATGGAGGGGAAGGGAAGGTGGTGGTGGGGGCTTGGGGAGGTGGTGGTGGAGGCAGAATAAAATGGTTGGTTGATGAAGGGACTGAAATAGAAGGTATTAAGACGGAGAGCGATACCAAGAGAGAGAGTGAGGTTGGAAGACTAGAGGAGATAGCAGGGAATTGGTAATTTGAAGACTGGAGACACTGAAAAGGAGCAACACAGAGAAGAGAGAAAGGAGGGAAAAAGCTAGAGCGGGGAAAATAAAAGTGGTAAAAGCGTTGAGATAACGAGAGTGAGGGAGAAACGGAGAGCTGAATAGACAGAAAAAGAAAGAGGAAATGACATTGTGCTCAGTCTCAAATAAAGACTCTCCTTTGGGCCATGTGAGTGAGCACTCCCACAGTTAGTGATCCTGTTAAGGCCTTGCTCTCTCTCACAGAACTTATTTTGTTGCAGATCGGCACTCAAAGCCATTTGAAAATACTGCACAGTACTGCTTCATATACATTTTTGTGGACTGCAACATTTAATATTTTTTCACCCAAAGAAATTGTCGAAAAAAAGGTACCATTTGCGTCATTGGGCCTATCAATGGAGAACGCATGCATATACTGGACCAAACACAGACGATACATTCTTCTTGCGACACTCATATGCATAGTCTCTCATATTTGAAAATGGCAAGTGTGACTGAACCCCTCTAAGTCTATCTAAAACAGAGTTTTCAGGGCTATACACTATGATGATCAATATCTCTGTTCAATACCCAATCGGGCTCAAACAAACAATTCCTAGCTCTGGAGAAAACCCTCTTTTGGAATTTTTTAAGTATAAGATTACTGGAGAACTCTTGGTTCTACTTCACCTGTGAAACATCAAGAGAATACATCACCACACCAATGTTAAATTCTTTCTTAAACGTGAACATGCAGTGACCTTGGTAGTGGGCCATAATCCTCATCTTAAATATCTGTCTCTTTAAACCAGGGGTCTCAAACTCGCGGCCCGGGGGCCAATTGAGGCCCGCGGGATGATATTTTGTGGCCCTCTAAATTACATCAAAGTTTAATGTTAGTGCGGCCCGCACGTTGTTGTCGAACGCACATTTCTGCTGAGTCGCTTGCCACGCTTTTTTATCACTTGTGGTAGGGTGAAGACTGGATGCATGCATACGGCGACGCAAAAGTGTGGAATTCGATCGGGTATGCATGTCAGGCGGCTAGGTGGTGCTGTTATACACTATCACGCAACACCGCCATGTCTGAGCACATGTGTAGAATCTTCCTTCTTCTCTTATCTGCGCCGCGAGAACCAAAACATAATTACAGATCATTTTCTGTTCATTGATACTATCTGTACATATCCTGTACATTTCGTGGAAAGACTCCTACGTTTATTAGAGCTGCCAGAGCAGCTTGACGGTCCGACGCATGGAAATAATCCAACATGTTTGTTTATTTCCCTGTAATGGGGCATGTATGGGACGTTAACGCGTACGCGACATGAACAGATCTGAGCAGAGTTTTGCGTCTTGGCAGTGTAGACGGAAATGCTACGGTGGAGCGTATTCAAGTTTTCCACTCTGGAGGGTGGTTTCAGATTTTTGCATTTTTAAGCCCCAAAAACGCTATCACCGTCTAAACAAAAGGCACTTCCGATAAAATATTTTGTTGTTTTTACCCGCAAGCGTCCTCGTGTAAACGGGGCCTAGGGCCACGTCCACACGGAGCCGAAACGGGCGAAAACTATCCGGTTGTCCTGTCATCAACTGGCATTTTGGGTATTTGTAAGACAAGCGGACATCTCTGAGTAAGTCACTTCACACCTTGCATTAGAATTTGTCTCCACTTGTATTTCGAGTGACCACTTTCGAAGTGATCAAATCTCACTTTCCCGCTCTATATGCAAATAACACATCCACGTCCACTTTCCATTTGCAACGAACAAAGCGTTGTTGTTTTGGACCAACCAGAGGCAGCAATTTATTTCCATTTCCTAGTCTGCCAGAGATGATAAGAAGAAGAAATAAAAAACAATACAGATTTGGCAAACCATTTGACCTAAGATGTTTGACAAACTCGAAATGCATCCCAATGGGTATTGGGAATGTCGAAGTCGTGGACAAAGTCAACGATTTGATGATTTAGGCCCCGTCCACACAAAGCCGATTTTTTGGTGTGCGTTTCGGCCGACCGTCCAGACGGAGCCGGCGAATCCGGTGCCCGAAACCGCACATTTCTGAAACCACCCTCCAAGGTGGTTTCAAATCTATCAGGACCTATGCGGTTTCGTGTTAGGATTCGTGTGGACGCCGGAAACGCAAACGATGACGTCATTGGCCCCCCACCAGCTGGGGAACGTCAGAGTTGCGTTGAATTTCGTATTTATTATTTCATTTGTATTCTTTTTTGTAGCTTTAAATAAAGTCCCTTGATCCATTTAATTACTAACTTAGATTAAAAAGTATTTCTGCTCAATTCACCCTCAGTTCTGCTGAATCTCCTCGTGACTGAATCTTTGTTGGCCTATACAGCGCGCAGGCTGTGTGCGAACAGGCTTAATGCGCTCCACTTTTTCTGAGGAGAACCAGCGCCTTGAATATTTAGTACAGTGTTTCTACAGCTCGATGCGGTTTCGCAATAACTCCGTCTTTACGGAGATATTCCTGAACCGCATAAAACGAAACCGGATCATTTTCGCCCGTTGCAGCTCCGTGTGGATGAGGCCTTAGATTGAATCACTGTGGTGGGCGAATGAGTATGTACTTTTACTCCTTACACGGAGGACCTCAGTTGAGTAGGAGGGCTTTAATGTGGCCAAGGACACATTTGCTTCAACGCTGCCAAAATATTGTGGCCACATACTGTCTATAACACCTCATAACATTGGTCTGAGCGATCTCAAACGGTCCTCATCATTTTCCTGTAACAATATAGGCCTATCTGCATGAAAGCCCCATGTACAACAGAGGTGGGACTGGAACCCAAAATACCCATCTCATGAGGATAGTGAAGCATCCATTGGGCCACTGGATTTTACTTCAGGTAAAGGTCAAGAATACTTTGCCGAATACTTTGCCGGTGTTGCTTTAGTATAGATGGCAGCACAAGTATAATGATTAGGTATAATGAATCACTCTGTGTTCTTGTCTGTAGTCATATGCAATCAATGCTGAAGAGCATTTAAAACGATGCAGGAGAACAACCATGCTACATTGGAGGATTTCATAAGGAAGTTAATCAGACAACAAAGATATTGAAATCAAGCAAAAACAGGATTTCCCATTATGAACCCACACTGCACAATAAAGGACAGTGTTCATCCCAGGTTGACCTCAAACACACATCCGCCAGCTTTAGAACCTGGTGTCTGATCCTTTAGACTACTTGACTCCATGCTGGTGGGTCACTTGCTCACAGTTATAATTAAGAAACTATAATGCATATACAGTGGGAGGTAAACAAATGTTCACAAACTTGTTTTGTTAAAGAGATTAGTAATGCTCAATGTCCGTTCCAAGCCCAGGAAGAGCCCAGAGTCAGGGTAGCAGTACATTCCCTATGGGGACTATGCGCTGCCCTGGGCGCTTGGACTCTCCAAGATCAAGCAGGGAGCAGCCCAGTGATGAAATATGTTAAACTTTGCCATAATAAACACGAAAGTAAGGAAGAATTATTTATTTATTTCGCATTTCAGACAATGTGACCTAAATAACTTGGGACAGGTCCCCTCCACCTGGCACTCAGCAGCCAACAGCACATCCTAGGGCCTGCAAAGGCCTTCATACACATCCAAAGTAGCTTTGGAGCTGGCTCCCACGCATATCATGGAGACACAGGGCTAACAGCCTGATTGTGGTTGGAGCATGCTGTAGTGTTATAGAACTGTACACCAATGTCCTCTGGAACATACATCTGCTTCAGCCAGAACCCAAGAAATGCCATTTGATTAGCTCAAATGATCTTTGGAATAGGGCTGGGCGATATGGGCCAAAATGAATATCTCGATATTTTTTTACTATATCTCGATACACGATATATATCTCGATATATTTTGAATCTCCTCTAGAGCACATCATAAATGCTTGATTCAACCATGTCTGGCATAATGTTACTACATGTTATAATAATTCAGTCTGCATGTAGATTACATGAAACAACATATTGTTTAAACTCATTAGTGCTTTCTATTGGAAGAATTTAGAACTTGCACATAAGAAAAGGAAAATCACAGCAAGTTAGATTTACCAACACAGCATTTATTCAAACCATTAATTATTTTCGAGCAAAAACAGAGCTCAAAGCCAAACAAATGTGCATTCAAAACACTGACAAGGAATAATGATCATAATACAAAATTAAATCAAAGTGCACCTTTTTTCCATCATGTTTTTTATGACTGGTTAACAAAAAGAGAGCTCAAAGCCAACAAAAAAATGCATTGAGCAACCCCTGACAAATAAATAGTAATAATAATTTACTAAGTTAAAGTGCATCTTGTTTGCATTGTTCATTACATCATTAAATCCAAAAAAAATTCAAATAATATGTGAAGAAAAGAAGCTAAGGTCAGAAATGTCACTGTAAAACAAACACTTACAGGACAAGAACAATCATGTCACAGGTGTGTGGCAACATATGAAATGAGCTACAGGTTCTGTGCCAAAAACACAAGCCTATCCACAGTTTCAGGCTTGAGAGATGCCCGCTGGCATGTGACAATGTTCCCACTGGTACTGAATACCCTTTCCGAAGGGGAACTGGTGGCAGGCACACATAGATACTTAATGGCCAGATTTTTAAGGTTTGGGAACATGTCTTCATGTTTCTTCCACCACTGCAGGGGATCAGACTCACTGTCAGCAGCGGCAGACTGCAGGTAGGTGGACATCTCTGTGTGTATCTGGCCTCTCTGTGATGGTGTGGCAGAGGCAGAGCACGGCGTAGCTTTTTTGAAAAAACTTCCGAGAGTTTTCTTCTTTGGTGGCTCTTCTTGAGGCTGTGAAACAGTGGCCTCAGCTGCACCCTGGTCAGACAGCATTTTCTCCATCTCAGCCATGGCTCTGAGCTTGATGTCCTCGATCTTTTCCTCCGCAATGTATGTCGTTTTGAACCTGGGATCCATGAGAGAAGCCATGTCCAGCAACTTGTTTGTTTCAGGGTCAGCAAATTTCTCCTTCAGATAGTCCAGGATGGAGACTTTGATTGACTTTGTCAGTGGAGTGTCATCCTCCTGAACAGCCAAGATGCTGGACTCAAAGAGATGGAGCACAGGCTTGACGTAGGACACTGTGACATAGTCTTCACCTGATAAGGCATCGGTGAATTCGACTAGGGGTTTTAGAGCCCTATTAACGGATTCAAGGACTTCCAGGTCTTGCCAATGAAGAACAAGATGCCTTGTTTTTTTGTCGGAGCCCAAGATTTTGGAAACGGCACGCTCCTGCTCCAGCACCCTCTCTATCATTTTTTGTCTGGATCCCCACCTGGTAGGAGACTCGCTGATCAGCTGGTGTTCAGGAATGTTCAGCTCTTGCTGAGCTTTGGCCAGGTCTCTCCTTCTTTTCCAGCTAAAAGAGAAGCTGCTCACCACCTTTTTGCATAGGCTGACAGCACGGTCTATCCGGGGGTCTTTCATACTTCTCTCTGAGATTAAAAACAAACAAACATTTTAATGTTGTAATATTTGTAAAGAAATCCATAATTCTTCAGCAACACCAAATTAATTTTTTCAAACATAATTTATAATTATCTTTTCATCTTTTGTACATTTGATATTTGATTTTAAAATGAACTCTAACTTCAAATAGTTTTCTTTCAATATACACATGAATATGCATAAATCACATAATTATTTTTATTCTAGTCAATTTTAACATGGCTGATAAAAAAAATCTAAAATAAATGATGACTTTACTACCACTAGGTGGATACCAGTACTCACCAATTGACAGGTGCAGCCGGTGGCCAAAACACTGCAGTCTTGTCCAACCAATCAGGTTACAAGCTTTAACAATGTTGGCCCCGTTATCTGTGGTGATGCTGACTTGACAGGTATGGCGACACATTAGTGCCATAATTCACTAATGTGATAAAAGATGCATTCGGGCGTATTATATTATTCCACACGCGTAGATATTAACTGCGAGCGCGCAAATGATCTCTGCACGCGCAAAACAGCCTCTCATGCGCGCAAATTACTGTTTTACGCGCGCTGAGGTAATTTGCGCGCGCGAGGAGAAGGGTCCAGCTGCAGGCTTGGGCGTTCCCGTCATGACACAAAAACGCCCATCGGGCGTTCCCGTCATGACACAAAAACGCCCATCAGGCGTTCCTGTAGCGTTTCATCGATCAATCAAGAAGAGGTGAGTGAGTTTCGTAAGGCTTGCTTTTTTGGCGGTTTTACCTCGTAGTAACTTTCCAGAAAAACGAAAGAGTTATTATGAGAGATTATGTCAGTAAGTATGATATTGTTTATTTGAGAACATTGGCTGTGAAGTATTCTCATTTAAATCACTGATTTAGCTGTGGTATCGTTGTATCCGAATTCGAATCCGATATAAATACTCGTGACAAGCATGGTTCGGTAGCAGCGAATGCTATGCTATCTCGTCCATAAACGTTGCATATACTATTCAGAAATCAGCAACGTTTAAGACGGTTTGTAGGTAGAGGGTAAAGTTTGCAGCGAAGGCTTTGCCGATTATTTTACTGTGAGGTTAACATTACCAAAGTACATTGTTAAGTTGGATGTTAAGGTGTCAGCTGGCAGCCTGGCATGGTAAGAGGCATGACATCGCGGCCACTCTGCTTCGTTGTGGTGACACACACATCTGATTAAACTGTGCATCGTACTAGTACGTCTAACTAACTAGTATGTTTACATGCATGGCATATCAGAGAATTCTGTCTGTTCGGTCGCTGCGCAACGAATGAATAAAGATCGTTAGCACTCTGAAAAACAGATGACAGATGTGCCCGAAGTTACTACTTTATTACCTCGCTGATGACCAACGTTTAGGAAAACATGTACTTTTAATTCACCCTTGGGTGAAATCGAAGCGTAGTGTGTACCGAATGCGTGTTGATGATGATGCATATGAATTGCAACTTACACGTCTTCCAAACCTTTTCAGTACCCTGGCACATGCTTTGTCCAATGGACCATGGAAGGGACTTTACTTGGCTGACGAGGTAAAACGTGTGGCTGGCGCACGATTCATTGCATCTAGTAGAGTAGCATTCACTGGTAGACAGGCAGGCCTCTAGATTGTTTATTATGATTTAATTAAGTGTTCCTATGTGACGCTGATGGGCCCTGGTTGCTGCTAAATGCTTGTTGAAAGTGCATTGTGCACTTTTTGTATGTAGCTACAAAATGAGGGTGGATATCACTTTATAGTTTATAGGCATTATGTACTAATAAGAATCATTGACAAATCACATTCCCCTTATACCACCACAGGACGCACCTCACCAGTATCAGAGCAACAGCTGTGGGGTGTTTATGCTGATGGTGAGATGCATTATTTTCAGAAATGATGACCGATGACTAGTTTGCAAAACAACTAACTAATTTGTATGTTAATTTCAGTACGCAATGTATTCTACCCTCAAAAGCAATATGATTTCAGTGAGGTGAGTTCTTTCAAATCTCAATCAGATGTGTAGCATGAAATATAAGGCTTTTAATAATTTAGTCATCCTTACTGGAGGCTACAATTAACATGCATCATAGGTCATACACATTACTTTGTCTTCAGGTACTGCACTTACGGGAGGAGATGGCTACATCTTCACAATAATTTACACTGCCATAGTACACTGCTAAACAGTACTGTAACATGGATTTGTATCAGGCTATGAAGTCATTTAAAGCATAACTTTACTTTTCAGGGGGACATGCTCTCTATCAGGAGGTGGTGGTTGGACAGCTGTTGGAGACCTTTATGCTTGAAAGGTTTATATACTGTGTCCATGTTGCTATTTACTTATTTTTGGTGCTCACGAAGGTCGTAGCCAATACACTTGTCTCTCTGTCTCTAGCCCTGCAGAACTAGCTGGCTCCTTCTTACCCTCTCCATCTCCCCATCTCAGTCACACCTTCCAATCACTAAGCAGTGAAAGGTATTACATACTATGTCCATACTTTTCTATTTACGTATATTCTCTCTTGCTCTTTCTCAGACTTTTGATCGATCAGTGATTCCCTTTTTGTTTAATGGTGTGGGTAGTGTTGGTCTGGGCTTGTGTGATTGAATTGAAGGTTGATTATAATCCCTGTTTCTCTCCCTCTCTCTCGCTCTCCTTCACTCTTTTTCGGATCTCTCGCTCTCTCTAGCCCTGCAGGGCTAGCTGGCACACCAAGCTCACCCTCTCCATCTCCCCATCTCAGCCACACGCTCCAATCTGGCACAACAGAGGACAGGCCATTCTTACCACCCGAAGTCCTTCAGCAAATTCTTCAAGAGACGCTGAGACTGGACATGGCGATGCTTGGCGTGTTCAACAGGGTTTCAAACACATTCCGAGAACTAATCAAGCCTCTCCATCCTTCCATATATTTAAATGAGTTTGGCAGGGGACCTTAAGCTTAATAAAGACAATCTCATATGCATAACGGTTAGAAAGATTTACAACAATGCAGGCTGTGGCAGTGGCCTTGCGCTACGCCTCAAAGGCTTCTTAAAAAAGAAGAATTGGCCAAGAGCACCCCTGGTACTGAGGCACGTTGCATATGGCAGGTTTGTCATAAAAGATGTCTGCCTAGGATAATCTTCTTTTATTACTCCTTTTTCGTTTTATTTGGGACGTCTTTTTTTGCAATCCCTTTCATTTGTAAATGTGCATACTACTGTAGTAAATGTATCTGCCCAGAAATGCTGGTATTTTATTACTCCTTTCTTTTGTTTTTGTGACAAATGCTATACGATGTATAACATACATTTGTGCCTACAATGTATGTTGTAAGGTTAATTGTTACAGAGCAATTACTGTTTTTTGTCTTTATTGAAAACATTCAGTTGGAAAAGTAAGTGAACACTTGGAGTCAAATGGCCTACTGTTTGAGCCTTCATAGTGTCTGGTAACTGGATTTGAACTGCATAATGTCCCAAGTGTTATTTTAATCTATTCATTATTTAATTTGGGCATATTCTTAAACAACTATATCAAACATCTCACTTATACCTAATACCCTACCTATACTAACCCAGAAGACAATGAACATGAGATCATGGAGCCTCCCTGTAATGATCGTGTTGCATCAAGTTTGATGCAAAGTTTGGGTCGAGATCCGACACATAAATGTAAGTTAACATTCTGTAGGCCTAGCTGGCTAACGTACCCGTATTACGAGATCGAAGAAGGGGGCGCTAACGTCAGTTCTATGCTGCCCATACTACTAGATCGACGAAGAAGAACGGGGCGTTCCAGCCTGCGTAAACGAGAACGCCCACCACACGAGAACGCCGGGGGGGCGTTTTAGTCTGCGTGAACGGGAACGCCCACGACACGGGAACGCCCATTTGTGTCTGCAGTCGGATGATATTGCGCGCGAGAGGCTGTTTTGCGCACGCAAGCCGCGCAGAGATCATTTGCGCGCTCGCAGTTAATATCTACGCGTGTGGAATAATATAATACGCCCGAATGCATCTTTTATCACATTAGTGAATTATGGCACTAATGTGTCGCCATAGACGGGCTTGTTGTAAATTCCATGCTGCCAGTACTTCCTCCAAGCCGTGTGCCAATATCTCGCCGGTATGATCTTCCGGGAAAAAGCTTGTTTGAAGGCACGCGCTCTTCAACTCCCAGTTGGCAATGTAGTGTACTGTGAAACTTAAATAAGGATCACACGTCCTGCTCGACCACAAATCGGTGGTCGACGCGTAAAAAGTCACGTCTGTGAGCGTGTGGGCCAGCTTCTCTCTCTCTGATATGCTCTGGTAGAGCTTTTTCAGCAAAGAACTTGCGACCAGGCAACTCATATTTAGGGTCAAGCGTCTTAACGAGGTTTTTGAAACCAGGCTTTTCAACGACACTTATTGGGGCCATATCTTTGGCTATGTAGTGTGTGACAGCGGCAGTAATTTCTTTCCATTTCTGACTTTTTTTTTCATACGGGACTGCTTTGGAAAAGGACGCAGCCAAAGTAATTTGCTTCTGGGCTGGTTGTTTGTGTGTTGATGTGGATGGAGATTGGGCCATGCGCTGTTTTTGGCATTCTTCGTTTTGCAGCGGGTGGCATTTCAAATGGTGAAATAAATTTGTGGTGCTGCTTGATCTCGTGGCAATGGTTTTGCGGCATATTTTACATAACACCGTTTTTTGTTCCACATCCTCCATTCGGTAGCCAAACCACTGCCAGACGACAGATCCTGTACTATTCTTTTTTGAAACCAAATCCTCCGTTTCCATCATCTTTTCTCTCTCTCTCGCTGTTCTCACTCAACGGTAGGAGATGAGTGACCGGTCGCTGTTCTCACTCACCGGTCGCGTGTGTGACGTCACACACGCGACCGTCACACACGCGCGTAGAATCCGAGAATCTCGCGGGGGGAGTGAGTGTGTTTAATGCATATGAGTCTGTGAGGCAGAGAGCCGCAGGAAAGAGCGAGAGAAGGGAACACAACGAGTATGCCGGCGGCGGCAAAAAAACAAACATATTACGTGCCAATTTGTATTCGATGTTCGCGACAGGGGCATTTTATACATCGCCTGGAGAACATCTCGCGATACATCGCATATATTCGATATATCGCCCAGCCCTACTTTGGAATAACCCGTATGTGACTCAAACCCTCAATCCCCTGCTCTGGAAGATGAAGCCTTATCCAATAGCCCACTGGGTTCTGCAAAAGACACTTAGAGGTGGACAATTTGTTATTGGGAGTGGTCTTTCTACATTTAAGTTGAAGGATTTATACTTGGTTAAACATTTGATTTGAAGTGCTGGGTACAGCTGAGGAACCAATAATGGCTAGCTATAGAATATGATCCGTTGATTAATAAGAATGTTGTATTAATGCTATCAATTAATTTCCATTTAGTAACAGAGAGAGTCTTTCATTCAATATCTTCATAGATGATACATTGATGAGGTTCAGATGTTTGCAAAACTCACAGTGGTGCCATACCAACCAGATATTAAAGATACAACCCAGATGGGACTCGAACCCACAATCCCCAGCTTCGGAGGCTGATGCCTTATCCATTAGGCCACTGGGTCAGGCAAGGAATTGAAGGGCACTTTAAGTTTAGATCATAAATACTGTTGGATATATCTATTAAATAGGGGAGATTGAGGTGATGTGATGTGGGGAGAGTTGACCTTTCAGAATAAGGGATCTAAGGGAAACTGATAACATGTAATATTCGTTCTTCAGGTACATTCTAAAGGACACTAAAGGAGACGCCCCCACATTCTGTTAACATCAAGTAACGAACAAAGGTGGGGGTCGGACCCACAATCCCTAGCTTGTTTCTATGGATAACTCATACGGCCACTAGCTTTCTTGTATATATCAGGTAAAAGATGTATTAAACTCTCTGCATTATGAAAGATTTGGCACGAAATCAGAGTGCCTTCTGGGCTTGATTAAAGCGCCGTGAAGAAAGAACTGACAAGTATACAAATCCAGAAGGGCCGCAAACCTGGTACCAGCAGCTCCATTAGATCTTATCCATTAGGCCACTGCTGTTTTTTAGGAGATGAACGGTTTTGGGAATTCCAGAGACTGTAGATAAACTGCCTCACTGGCTTAGTCTCCCCTTTTTCTGATGGGGAAACACTGTGATTTAACACAGTAGACACACCAGGCTGCTCATGGAACAAAGAGTTGGTTCGGTTCCTCACGTACCCAAAGAGTAAGTTGTTTGGCTGAAGAGTCTTCCCCACTCCTAGCTTTTACTGAAGTCAAGACCCTTTCTATGACCATGTATCATAAAGTTTCTCATTTCATGTTTAAATTAAATAAGAAGGAACAATGGAGACCCATTGGCCTAATGGATATGGTGGGGACTAGGGATTGTGTGTTTGTGTCCCATCTGGGACTTCCCTTTGGTGTCTGGATGAAGAGGTAATGTTGTGAACAAGACTCCTTCAAATATGTCTTGTTCAAAAAGATTCCCTAAATCCAACTAGTCTTAACAATGCCTGTCTCTTCAATTATTTTATCATTTTAAAATACTAGGAAATACAGTGATTAATGGAGACATCGTCACAGCATTGTGACGTTGTGATGTGGGTAGAGTTCATTGAATGTCTCAACTTTATTGGTATTTTTGCACCAGGCCCTTCTGGGTTTGTATCCTCTGGTTACGCGTACCACTGGTGGTAGGCGATGCGCCATCTAGTGGTAAGTTTATTATTATTTATTACACGGATCATCTAAATGCCGTGGAACACTCCGTTCACTTGCATGGGCCCTTCACAACTTTGATTATTCACCGTTGCTAATTCTAATAAACCGCTGTCAAGGAAAAACACAGGATTTTTTGCCTCTAATGACGTCTTTGGTAACACTCCGGAAGTAGTCCGGTAACTTGTCAACCCCAGCGTCTTCGGTTGCTAAGCGACGTCAACGTTTTTGGCAGACTATTTCTCTGCTGATCAACACTGCAAATTATGGTAACAAATACGTTTTAAAATGACACACTGTGTGAAGTTATTTTTTCGGTTTGGCAAGTAGCCGTGTAATAAGTGGGAAAATGTAAAGAACGTCGCCAGTCATTATCGAAAATAAGCTCCTTCAGGGTGAAGCAAGACACCCCCGCTGCGCGTCGGTGCCCTGTTCGCCCTGTCGGGGCTTATTTTTCCCGATAATGACGTTCTATACATTATCCCTTAGTTATTTTTTTAGATTTAAAATATCAAAATACTAGTACGAATGGAAAAATATTTACCATGAGATCATGTTCTGTATGTGTCCGTGTGTCTGTTCGAGTGCTACCACTTTGTACAGCTGACAATGTGTGCAATAAATAATATTATTTTTAAGAATAAATGTGCCTCCTGCGTGAGCTGTGCAAAGCTGAATAGGGACGCAGGCCTACGCTACTGTATTTTGTTATATTTTATAACATTTGGTCATAATGGTGGTACTTGGGGAGACAAATATTTTCTGTGGTGGTACGCTGTATAAAAAGTTTGAGAACCACTGCTCTAGCAGGATGGGACTGTGGAGTGAAGAGGAGAGGGGCTTGAGCAGGGATATAGGGTTTGTGTTTGACAACACCTTTTTTTTCTCTCTACTAAACAAACTTGGAATGAACAAGGTGCGTATTACAGGTCGTAGCATCAGCCCTTCACATAGCTTAAGAATACTATTGGTAAACTTGAATTTCTTTCTAACATCATCATGGACAATGTCCACATGTAAAACATATGCATGATGTTAAAGCCCAAATACCCCACTCCCTTCTACATTCACCTCTTTCTAAAACCACTTTGTGGATATTCTAGTAACGCAACGGCTTGGGCCTATATGCAACCTCAAAAGGTTTGTTTGAACGTAAACACCATCAACACAAATATCAAGGAAAAAAATATGTCCTGGTTCAGCCCAGCCTAGAGCCTAGACAGGCCTTCTCAAAAGAAAACCCAGCACTGGCACCCGCAAAAATCAGGGACACAGGCTTGAGGTATTGTTGTAGTCACCGCCTTATTTTCAGAGCACCTTGTATGCAAGAAATGTCTTTCCAATAGCTCTAGAAGTCTTTGGGATAGCCCAGTAGGGGCTCGACCCCACAATCCCCATCTCTGGCGGCAGATTCTTATCCATTAAGCAAGTGGGTTCTAACAATTTCTTAATTTGTGGAAATGTGTATTTGGGACAATTCGTTGCCTTGAAATTTATTTAACCTACAATCACTATCTTTAGAATAAGACAACTTTATTGATAATACTTATTTATTATCTTTATGGTGACGCATCATTTTATGTGATCAGAGCAAGGTATGTATGATCTCATTCAGTATCTTCATTATAGATTTTTGATATAATACAATCCATATACTTGAAAGGATATTTAAGACAGTTAAATTACTCAGGATAGAGAAGAAACGACCCAGGTGGGACTTGAACCCACAATCCCCAGCTTCGGAGGCTGATGCCTTATCCATTAGGCCACTGGGACTCACATCACTTAAATGACTTGCTTTAATTTTCTTGGCCGTTCTTTTCTCCTCCGCTCCTTCCCTGGCTCTGGTTTTCATCCTCCTTCTCTCCTCTATTTTCATAGTTATTTCACCTGCTATCAATATTGTTATACTTCTCCCATCTCTCTTGTAGCGGCCGCGTTGTCAGAATCACACATTGCTACATTACACCCCTTTCCAGTAAAACACACCTCCATTCAAGGCTTCCTCCGTCATCCACCCCCATTCATCTCCTACTCCAATGGAAATAAACTGCCCACCGATTCCGCGCATTTTAAAAAATCCGTCCTCCAGGCAGGAAAAGTGGTAGCGAGTGCAAGTCACCGGAAAAGGAGAGTCCGTGAAGAAGAAGTGGGACCACGGCGTTAAGCGTTTGTTTGAAGTCCGCGTTATAGCCGTCACAACCTTGTCACGGGAGTTTCGTCGGCACGTCTGCGATTGCCTGCATGTGGATGTCGTAAAACCCGAAACGGACTTTTCCCCAAATGGATGAAAAATGGGATTAAACGAGGAACAGACAGACTGATGCGTACGCACGCTGCATTTATTTTCTTCTTGTTTGTACTGTACTGTGGATAATTATTATGTAATTATATTGTGAAAATCGCATTGCTGGATTGTCTTTGTGATTTATTGTTGCTCTTTGATCTGCCTAGTTATTAATTTGTGTGGGTTAACGAAGCTATTTTCGGTTATGTTTTATTTTACTTTGTCAGACTTGACTCTGACTGGCACCCCAACATTCAATTTAGTCTAACCCGCTACAAAATCTTTACTTTCTTATTCTCTCTCTTTAACTTTAACTTCCTCTCCCCTCCCTCTCCCCCACCTTTCCCCACATCGTTTCTCTCTCTCTCTCTCTCTCTCTCTCTCTCTCTCTCTCTCTCTCTCTCTCTCTCTCTCTCTCTCTCTCTCTCTCTCTCTCTCTCTCTCTCTCTCTCTCTCTCTCTCGCGCTGGAGGCCCTGGAGTCTGGAGACAAAAGATGTGACGCAGCACAATTGAGCATCTCAGTGAGCCCGGCCGTGTGTGTAATGCCCTGACTTTATGGTAGAGAAGGGAACACAGAGCTTCCACGCTCCATTGACGAGTGCCAAGTTCATGCCCTGGTCAACCCCAATTCCAAGTCTGTCTGTTTGTCCGTCAACACACATCAACGCTACACCCCCATCCCATCTGTTTCCGAGTTATCCATCGAGGTTAGTCATCCTTAAGCAGGAAGCGTACCCCCTACCTGCTCCTTAATGACGTGTTCCTATGCGATAACTAAATTAAACAGGTGTTTTGGAGTGCTGCTGGAGCTGTTGGGTTTCAGTGTGTTGACGTCCAATCCAGAGGACCATCTATCTATCCGTGGCCCGCACGGCGTGTCCACTTCCAATTCATCATCCATCCGTCTGACCCGCTGTGCTGTGACATGTGCACTAGAGCTGATTCATGGCCATGCCCGGGAAGACGTGCACTCACCACATCACCCGGTGTCAAGGCAACAGGCTCATCTGGATTATAATTAATATTCATGGTAAATGTATTTTTAGATTTCTAGCTACACGTAAAGGTGAGGGAGAGTGTGTGTGTGTGTGTGTGTGTGTGTGTGTGTGTGTGTGTGTGTGTGTGTGTGTGTGTGTGTGTGTTGGATTTGGTGTCAGATAAGATGAGTTTGCATAGAGAAATAAATTAAAATAGGATTTTCGATTTCAGGTTTGTGTTAAAGGTTGAAGCACTGATAAAGCATTGGCTTAATCTGCGGCCTCGCTTAAACACTTTCATTCAATAAGTCAAATGTCTTCATCTAAAATGGACCAATGAATGGTCATAAAAAATAATTATGCACAGTTGGGCTTGACTGAGAGAGTGATCATCAATCTACACCAGCATAAAAAACACAACAAACAGTAAGCATCTGGAACATCGTTGGGAGGAGTACACCTCAACAGCCGGCCTCTTCTCCAGTGTATTAATGATAATGATGGTGTTAATAATGAAAGTGAATTAAAGGGGCCCTGAGGCTGGGTTAAATGTGATTTTCTGTAATGAATCCATAGCGTCTAGGTCTTTATTCCGCTTAATGAAAAGGGAGATATAGCGTGCGCACTGCATAGGCACAGAATAGATAGATAGATCATTGAACTCCATTTTGGAGTTCAATGATCTGTCAGTTCAATGATCTTAATGAGCTGTCAGCAGGACTGTTCTGGGAACTCGGAAACAAGATTGAACTTTTGCCTGGATCTGGGTGCGTTTAGCGGAAGGGTCGGGGGGCTAAAGAGAGACACAGAGGTGGTAAGGAAGACAAGAGGCCATTTTGAAGAATGATTTTCTGAAGGTGAAGGTTATAAAAACATCTCAATAGGCAATGATTAGAAAGGATTGGGGATTTAAAAAGCATAGCAAGGTTGGATTTGTTTACCTGAACTTGTGGTGAAATTATTTCAATTAATTTGTTGAGATACACGACTAATGGACAATTAATCTTAGTGGTGCACTGGTGTAGTTTAAGCTTTGAACTAAAACATGATTATAATTTTGGTATGATTTACTCTGCAACCAAGCAAATGCATTAATACATCTATGATCTATACATACACACGTACGAATAAATCAAATAACAGTTTATACTTCAGGTCTCCTGAATTAGAAACAAACCATTAAATAAAACGGTAAATCCCCATTGTGAAAACATGTAGCACAGCACAGCGTTTTATTGATAAGCCATTGGAACCCAGTGTATATCCGAAGTGGTTTTGGAACAAGAGTATCCTAAGCTGAATCGGGGGCCATCATCCCAGCGGTCGGTGGAGCCTGCACTGATCAAATACCAGGTGAGCTGGGGTTGGGTGTTGCTCAGATTGACCTTAAGCCATCTCTGTTAACCACAGTCTACTTTGGGGGTTGGGAGCTGTGTAAAATGAGGAGTCACCTTAGCCAAGGGCAACATAGGGCTAAATACATCATTCATGTTACGTAATTCATCCTCGTCATAGGCCTAATTAAACCATGTACTCTCTTTCTCTTTGGTCAGAGGCAAAAAGGTTGAGGGCTTGACCCTATCCACTCGTCCTAGAGATAACGATGCTGGATCTCAGGAACGCGGAGAACCAAAACATCACGTAGCCCCGCGCTTATCTCACCAACCCTTCCTCTGTCCTCCAGCTTCATACCAATGGTTCTGCAAACACCCCCCTCCATCCCACTCTCTGTCCCTTTTGAAAGGTCTTCCTTTTTAGTCTGATCAATATGGATTCTGTGACGAAGGGGAATCTTCTCTTAAATCTATGAAGATTGCAGTGGCCTTTATGTGAACAGGTTCATTACGCTGGGGAATGATAAAAGCCTCAGTAAGTAGGGAATGATAAAAGCCTTTAATCGTAATTATGAAAAATAGGCAGAGGAAGAGGCTTCCACGATTGTCACAGTATTTCTTATAATAACCAACTGAGCAGCCGAACAATCAATACCCGAGATGTGATAGGGGAAAAGAGCCTTTCTGGTTCATGCAATTTATATGTAGATTTCAAATATCTCAACATGAACGGACAGGGTTGGTAGTGGAAGGCCAGGAGCCTGTGGGCAAAACGTGTCATCAATAGGCCACCAAACCAAAGTCATCATCCTTTCCTTTTCACACAAGCCAATGCCAAACATCCCCAAAGCAAACACAGAATGGATGTTTGCATTTGGAGACACGTTTCATTGTTTGAGTTTTTTCACCTACATCATGCAATCGCTCATGCAGTGGAATATAGAAAATCGTTTTTGGCCACACTACATTTACGAATTGACTTACTTTGCAGACACTTTTATCCAAAGCAACACACGCTTGTGTGTGTGTGTGTGTGTGTGTGTGTGCGTGTGTGTGTGTGTGTGTGTGTGTGTGTGTGTGTGTGTGTGTGCCAGGACAACACTATCTTTCACCAACACCATATATTACTATTCCAAAAGTCCCCAGATCACATCTCTCGACTTGCTTAAACCACTCACAAAGGGCCAGGCGTCCCTGTGTTTACCCTGATCTCTGATCAAACAACACACAATTAGCCCGCTTGAAGGTGCATATAACGTGCTTTGGTGTGGCCTCAAGAGATCAATCCAGTCTGGACTTGTAAATTGTCATTGTCATTTCCGGCACTACGGAAAGAGTGTGCCTGTTATTGTGAGCATTTTGGATTATCCGCCTCGAAATCTCCACTTAAAAATCATCCCTCGGCGGGTGCCAGTGAATAAGTGAGGTTGTTTGTTACATTCAGCGCTGACTGTCACGCTCCCCGCACGCTCCCCACACGCCAGAGGAGATACCTGCTCTATCATCACCACACTTAGACCTCATTACACCCTCACATATTCACACTTCACGTATCCTACATTAAAATCGACTCTAATGTGAACTCCTAAACCTGTCGATGAACTCCTCAACTCTATTTGGAAATGAAGACACGTAGGTAATTTGGGAGCATAGCAGCGCTACCTAGCTTATTAATAGCTAACTGTATCTAATAGGTAGATGGGGGGGGGGGGGGGGGAAGTTAAGTGTTTAATTAGGCATGTGATGACTTATTATTTATTCAATCATGAGATGAGATTGCAAATGTAGGAAGCTAATAAGTAGTCAATCATGTGTCTAAATTAATGAATGATTAGAGAGCTGCGTTCAAAATATGTGCTCTAAAAGTGGCAGCAGTAGGCCTACCACTCTTTTTCCTTCGTTCTTCAACACTTTTTTTTAACTTTCGTTAGCCATTAAGAGAAAACTCGGGTTGAGGCACAACTTCTTGTGCCATTCATAACTATAACTGGAGAGTTACTATGTGGTAAACTCTCCACAATCTGAGTTGCTCACAATGCAATATTTATAATAACAATGAACAATCGAGAAATAGATTCAGGCCTGGGTATTATTTACAATTTTACACAATTATAAGTTCCAGTACGATGACAACATTGGCTCATAAGTTCCCTACTCTCATTTAAAAACAACGTGTGAGCGAAACGTGCTTTGAGCTTCAGAGGGCAGCTGTAGAACAATACCCCCCTGAGAGACGGAAGAGCGGCCATAGAGAGCTTTGAAGTTAAAAGTTTGGCATTAATGAACGGAGCAGGCGAGATGTGGAGCCGGCCGCAAGTTCCGGTAGTCAGAGCAGAGGCCAAATGTTTGGGTGTCATTAGTCAGAACGGCAGCCAGTGATACTAAGCAAGCCAATATAAGAAATAGAACATAATGGATGTGTTATCGTCCGCCTGGGGGGAAATACGTCCTCTGCTTTCAACCCATCTCTCGCAGCAGTGGGCCGCCACGGTTTGGCGCCCTGGGGAGCAACTCCAGGTATGGTGCGGGTGCCCTGGTCAAGGGCACAGTGGTTGACCTAACATGTGTGTGTTGTGGTGCGGGGAGAAGCTGAGTAGAACATAGAGACTCCAAACAGAAAAGGTCCCACATGGGTTTGAATCCCTGACCTTGTATCCTACACAACCGTGGCCTTTTTGAAACAACTGCTGTTCAACAAGGACACATCTATACACACCAACGATGGTGGGTGTGTGTACAGCAGAACATAAAGAGTACATGTATATGCATATGTCCATACCCTTAACTATGTAACTATCTTAACCTTCATATATATACGGGATATAGAAATCCTGTACATCAAGCAAAGTCAAACTGAGTCACAGTGATCCCGATACAAGAAGGAAGATTAGAAAGTTCACTTTCCTTCACCCCCCGTTTGCCGAAATAAACTTGACCTTCTCCGAATGACAAACACATTGTATTGTTGGCCTGTTAACTGAGCAAGTGTGATTGTGGTTATTAACACCAAGCTTACACTGCCAGAGCATCCGACAACTTCCCCTAAAATATCTTGAAAACGAAATTATTCATCTGTAAAAATCAAAAAGTATTCGAAAAAAACCTACTGTAAACTACCGCATTGTATGGATTATTAGTGTTAAACACAAACACATTGCTAAGGATCATGTAGTCATACAGCTGACATAACACATATGAAATCATCCAAGACTTGTTGCCAATGATCACATTTCACAGGCCATAAAAAGAACGTACAACATTCTAACCAGACCATGTGTTTCACATCTATACAGCATATGTTTATATATATAAATATATATATGGTTCATTTAAAGTCAAACCAAAGTTTTGATGATGCATACATTTAAGTATTTCTCAGCAAAGTTGCCAAGAGTTAATCACTGAAAAGCATATCAGATGACTCAGGGAAAGCAAAGCACCAAGTCCAAGTCGAGCTGTCACTTCTTATTCCCCAGCGTGATCACCCTGCCAGTGGTACTCGATCCGATGATGAGTAATACCAGGAGCTGCCCGCCGTACCGGATACTGCCCACATTAAAGGCCCTGTGCGTCGAGAATTCGTCATGCTTTGATGTGAAAGCGGTGGTTCTCTGCATCACCTCTTGGGTCCCGAAGGTAGATCAATCGTTTACTCTTGCTAATTGAAACTTCCCTGTCATTAGTCTTTGGAACAATTAGACAAGCCTAATTTGTTTTTTTTAAATGATAACCTACACACACACACACGCGCACGCGCGCGCGCACACACACACACACACACACACACACACACACACACACACACACACACACACACACACACACACACACACACACACACACACACACACACACACACACACACACCACACACTAATAGTAATAAACATGGATGGCACCACAAATGTTAAGGTTATTCATTCAATTACTTTTTTTACTTTACTCTCAATAGTTGTTGAAGTTGAAGTAGCACATTAGATGGTCCTTCATATTAATATCTATCAAGTATTCCTGAATAAAAGTCCTGTGAGAGTGTGATATCTGACTCATTCTTTTGAAATCACGATTTCAAAACTACACTTGACCAAGATGGGCCATCAGAAATCCATCGCCAAACCAAAAAACAACACTTTTATCAACATTTGGCTTATTGAATGGTATCGTCCTGATACGAGAAGATGAGGATTTTAATGTCCGTGGCAGCCCTGATGGTTGATGTGGAAGTGTGTGGACCTTATCCCTTACCTCTGTCTGTACAGTCAGTCTTTATACAATTCACTTTGTTTTCGTAGTCAGATTCATTGATGGAGGCGTGGCTAGACAGATTTCAATCGAGCGTGCCATGGAAACTCCAACACCGTCCTGATCAGAGCCCTGATCAGCAAAAATATATTTTTTCAAATATTTCTTATATTTATGAACGTTTATTCCTACTCAAATTTTTGTACATACAATTGAAGTCATTCAACAATACATCACATATGCATTTTCTTCATGTTTTTAATGGTTGTCACAGAGACGTTCAAGGTGAACCAAACCCCCCTGACCCCGGCAATACGATGTCCTGTGTTTTGTTATTTTGCGGAGGGGCTGGCGGATCCAGACAAATGTAAGACAAAAGGACTGGCCTGTAAACAAATATAAGTTTATAAGTGTGGTATTTCAGCATAAAAAGCACTATGACGTTTACATCTCTGAACTTATTTCAGACATACTTTTTTATGTCAGGGTTCATGATTTATGTGGTGTAAGAACTATAAAAATAATAATAATTTATTTAAAATATATTAAATTAGATTTTATATGAATGTAATGCACCACAGTTCAGAAATGTTAACATAATTGTACTTTTATCCCGTTTATAAAAACTGTTTATACGCATGGGGTTCCCCCTTTTATTTATATTAGTTTACAGTCTAGTCTCTCAAATATGGTGACGACGTTGAGGTATCACAGCAACGGATGGCAGTAGTCAATGTGCCGTCTATGTACACATCTCTATGGCAGGATCCTCTGTAAACTCCTCTTCCATTCAGTTTCAATAAGTCGACCGGTGTGTTGCATCAACATCAATAAGCAGAGAGACAATAAGAGGTAGCATGTGTTTAACCTATAGAGAGAGTCATCTATGTAAATCAATGTACACTGGATGTTGGGGTTTAGTTGACCTTTAAGTGGTTTCCGTTGAGGAGTCAGAAAATGGGAAATCCACACATAAAAACATAAGTATTTTAATTGCTCTCACAAGGTTGAGACCAATCAAAGTACACAATCATAATTGGAGCAACAACAACACGTCTTTTTCTGAAAACTCCTTTCTAAAAATGTCTTTCCTCCTTCAGACAAAGGGTCCGATGTTTGTTACCTGTCACTTGTGCGGGCGGAAAATATTGCTTGCTTCTCTGAACAGCATACCAGGGTGCTCCTGAAAACACTGTGTGGCGCTCTGCATGACATCCCTCTCTATATAAAGGTTAAATGAAAAAAGTAATTAAAATCTGTCTTTTCCTTTGAGTACCACTCCTTGGGGCTTGCAGATACCAACTCAATATCAAATATATATATATATATAGATATATATAGATAAAGATAACATTAAATCCATTAAATGAAAGGCAGCCCTCAGGGTAGACCTACAAGGTAACCAGCAATTACTACTTAGTTCAGGTATACAGCCCTGTGTTGATGCACAGACAGGGAAAGAGGGCTCATGATCAGCGCTCAATAACTAATTTCATTGTCCAGGGACTCATGGGCCATGCGAGTGTCTTCTATCCTCCCTGAGCTCCCAGACGGTGGGAATGCAGAACAAACTGTGCTTCT
Source organism: Gadus macrocephalus (assembly GCF_031168955.1). Classification (NCBI taxonomy): domain Eukaryota; kingdom Metazoa; phylum Chordata; class Actinopteri; order Gadiformes; family Gadidae; genus Gadus; species Gadus macrocephalus. The sequence continues at coordinate 7,090,790 of NC_082401.1, forward strand.
ATCTGGAACAGGTCTGAGGTAGTGTGTGGCTGGTCACTGTGACAGATATATAAGACTACTTTATGTTTGCACTCTCTCTTCTTGGGTACCCCCGAGGGGCGTACTTCCATCGTTTATTTAATGATAGTAACTTTTAGACGTTGATTGATTCATATTTTTTTATAGTGTGTTAATAACTTTGTTCACAATGATTCGCATGACCAAAGAGACGAATCAATTCACATAAATTGCGTACTGTTGGCTGCACGGCATTGGATTTCAGATTATGGGTGCACAATGTAATCATTCATATTCTCATTTTGTATTTTCTTGCTGATTCGTACTCAATGAAGATACGTGATTTAATTTGTTATCAGTCTGGGTTAGAAGGGAAGTGTAGGGGTCACAGGAGGTGAAGGAGGAGAAAGGCACGTTAATAGTTTTATTTATTTGTACATTTTGGAAAATATTGGGATGTAAATGGTAGACACATACGAGATCCAAACGTATCCCAACTTAATAGCAGAACGGCCAGTGTTCAGTGTTGGCTTTATTAGCAGGTGGCTAACTTAGCACCCAGGCTACTCGATTATAATAAGCAATAGTGAGAGATAATTGTGTTCACAAGCTGAAAAACACAATAGGGAAAAGGTAAGGTAACATAGGAAGTATTCTAGGAATGCGCTTTCTTTTGTCTATTGACCAGAATTTGAGGAACCCCAGCCCCTGCTCTCCTGAGGGGTAAAAGCGCTATATGTCAATTCAATATTGCAACATTAATTAATGAGGATTGAGAAGGAATCCTCCCATCTTTATTTTAAAGGACCTTAAAGGACTGCAAACTTACTGAACCAAACTCTAAAGCCAAAGGGTATTATTTATCAACAAGCCATCAACAAAGCCAGAGACTGGGTGAATAATATAGGTGTGATAGGCGTCAGTGGTGCCATTCTGTTTGCATGTTCACACATCTCCTTGGCAGAATGTTTGTCCCTCTCGTTCTCTCGTTCTCTCTCTCTCTCTCTCTCTCTCTCTCTCTCTCTCTCTCTCTCTCTCTCTCTCTCTCTCTCTCTCTCTCTCTCTCTCTCTCTCTCTCTCTCTCTCTCTCTCTCTCTCTCTCTCTCTCTCTCTCTCTCTGTCATGGAGTCATCACTTTTGTCCTCTCCTCACGGTTTTGCGATATGAGTCACGCCGATCATCATCATCGCCCTGCGGGATTTTTTCTTGCCCACCCATGGGAGTCTTCTGCCAGATAGCAGGTTATGTTTGTACTTTGCTTTGATAATGTTAAAATTTTGATCCAGCGTTATCAAGCCACAGTAGGGACTGAAATATTCCTCTGTATGCTGTGATTGGAGTTAAAAGAGGCAGTACTGAAATGGGCCGGTAACCTCGGGAGTTCGTAGCCGATGGTTTAGCCGATAGCCGATTCAGCGATAGAACTGATTTATGAAATGAATGCCCACACACAAACACAATCACTAGAAAATGCCTCCGCAAATCTATGTTATGCAGTGAAAAAGGCATCACAGTCTCATTTCTATGTCCAAAAAGGGATGATTATAGTTCATCAACACACCAGTCCCCTTCTTCAAAAACATACTAATCGTCAAATGAAACAGACGTCAGGCATATGGGAATATGTGAGGGGTAATGTATAGAACGCCGGTCATTATCGGGAAAATAAGCCCCGGCAGTGCGAAGAGGACACCGACGCGCAGCGGACTACTGGCAGAGTGATACCAAAGACGTCGTTAGAGGCAAAAAATCCTTTGTTTCCCTTGACAGCGGTCAATTATACTTAGCAACGGTGAATTATCAAATACAATTCACTGCCGGAAGTTGTGAAGGGCCCATGCAAGTGAACGGAGCGTTCCACGGCATTGAGAAGACCCGTGTAATAATCATATTTAATTGTGGCCATCCTGGTAAGACACATTTTCAGGTCGCAACCCACAGTTTGGAAAACAACTGTACCAGAGTTATTTTTCGGCTTTTAAAGGACGGCTGGGTACTTTGAAACGCAGTCCGCTGGAGGCACGAGGGACAGGCCCGACAGGACGGGACAAACCCCGGGCGCTCCCAGCTGGGCAGATGTTTCCCTGCTTCCTGCAGATGATTGTGAGCGCTGCTCCGCTGGGGCTGAGGGGAATCCACTGCCGGCTCATTTTAGCTCAACCCCCCCCGGCGTCATTACAAGCCCACAGCATTAGGCTTCTCCCCGAACATCATTTATCTCAAAAACCCTCCCCCACCCCCATTCACTCACGCCAGCCCAATTCCTGCAGCCCCCATTCCTGCCGTTCATTCTTCTTTATTTGTTCCAGATGTTCCGTCAAACACGTCTTTGTGTGTGAACACACACACAAAAAATGAACTTCTGGTACACACGAACACGCTTTGTGATAATATTTACTACACGGGTGCTCACCTGAATGAAGGTGTAGGTGTGTACGTCTGGGTGCGTGCGTGTTTTTGAGTGCGTTTGGGCGTGCGTGTACACACGCACGCTCCTTTTGTGCCAGCTCTTTTTCACGGCTTTGTCCCATGACCTACGGGGCTTGTGTGTCTTTAAAAATAATACTTACATAATCACAACAGCGACCATGATATGGATGAGTGCATATTCAAAAGGAAAGGGCCCTTCTTTGTTAAGGTAGGGTCACATCAGATCACATCCTCAAAACGGTTCAGACGTTGTTATGACATCTACGCTCTTTCCACTTGCGCATTCAGCCGTACTCTCCGAGGACATCCATGTCCTCCAGGGAATCGGGTGGGGGGGGGGCATCATCCTATTAACGCTGGCCCCTGTGCTATCTAGGGACAACTGGCCCCCAGGGGGGCGCAGTCTCTCTATTTATTGTTCAGAGCCACCAATTGCAACTCTGAACCTATTACCCCTTAACCTTCCTCAGCGCTGCATTGTTCCCAAACGTGGTTCAGCACCAGCAGCCAGGCGTCTGCGGGCTAGCCTGATTAGCCTCGTAGTGATGGCGGGGGCCAAGTGGCATCACTTGGAAGCCACTGTGATTCCACCACAGGAGACGGCAGGTACAGCTGTTGGAGGGGCCACCTTGAAGCACGATTCAATGGCTTGTTTGATTGTGATAAGGGAGGTTGAGCTAAAGCATCTTTCACCGTGTGTTTTTATGCGTGTGTGTATACATGTGCGTGTGTGTGTGTGTGTGTGTGTGTGTGTGTGTGTGTGTGTGTGTGTGTGTGTGTGTGTGTGTGTGTGTGTGTGTGTGTGTGTAAGTGGAACACAGAATGTTTTAGATCCTATTACAGAACATTTGCATATCAAAGCCATGCACGCTTTGATATCATTATGGCGTTTGAAGTGGGCAAGCGTGGCGGGATTATTTGATAAGCAAATGGTGGGGACTTTGAATCTGATGTCAGGTATTCTGGATCTTTCCTTGGTCTTAAACGCTGGTCGGGAGGAAGATTTGCATGACAATAAGCAAAAGCCTCAAACAGACTAATTTACATTCCAGCAGCAGAAGCCAAATTTAGCGGGTTATCAAACAGGTAGCATCTCTTTAAACTCTCTAAGATATTTGCAGCGTTCGATGGGAATGCAGGCAGTTGAAAGATGTGAATCCATTGTGTTGTATATATCTAACAACTCCTCTTAAGGGATCAAATGTTGTTCCGTAAAGCGTTGCAATTGGTTTGTGGACGTAATGGCATGCGTCTTAAATATAACCTTGGATTCAAGGTTTACTCGGGTACTGGTCAACCTCTGTGCTCTTCTAGTTAGCCTGTGGTTGGCAGAGTGTGGTGGCTGTTTGGCAGAGCGGGGTTGCCGCAGAAAGCCAAAAGTGTAACAGATTTGTTTTAATTTCCTTGACTTTGCAAGCTTTTCCCTTTTTTATTTTTTTGAAGTTTTCTGACATTTAAACTTTGAATGAACACGCTGAAGGCTGAATTTTTGGGAGCAGCAAAGCCGAAGTACAGCTCCTATCTTCCTGACTCTGCATTTTATCGGAAAATATATTCACTTCCAGGCTCCTTCAATGCTGTAGCTGATCTCCTGAGCGCCCATGTTTAGTAGCAAAACAGGCCTATATGTATGTGTTTATGTAACTACAAATATCTTGAAAAGAATGAATCACCTTCTTCCTTCCTTTTATACAGTAGCATCTTTAAATTTTGCCATCATACTTTTGTCAAACATATTCATTACTATTCAAACAGAAATACGTCATGTTTATATTTGCCATACAAGAGCATTCAATTATCAGTATTTTTTATCCCATCCCACAATTCAAAAATCTTTTTTAAGAAATCGAGTCACACAATTGTTTACATTTTTGCATCCAAATGAAGTCCTCCAGTACTGTAAATCCTTCAGACATGCGTGTGTTGCTGACTTCTACCCACTAGAGTAACGTCCCGTTCCCTTGGGGGAGACCTTGTTGTGTGTCAGAAAGCAATAGAAAGCACTCATAATAAACGGCCCTGGAATGGCCCGGTGGAGATTGATTGCGGATATATGTGCCTCACAGTCAAAGTGTTCGTATTTTGCTAGTACCTGCAGGGCCGGCCATGGTAATTATCAATCATGTACCTCTGTCTCACCAAACGCTTTATTTAGGAGCCCGAGTTGAATGATGATCTTGGCTGCAAAATTTGGCAAGGACATCTTTGGGCTTACGGCCAACAAAGATAAGAAAGTGTATAATTGGAGTAGTTAAGGTTGGGTGTAAAAAGGTGAGTGGGATTTCATTTGAAATGTTGCTTAACACCTAGTAAAATGGGCTGTAGATATGCTGATGTGTTCCTGACAGCTTCTTGTTACTTTGCCATGTGAATTTAAATCAATTCAGAAAGCAAAGCAGAAAAATGCATCTCCCTGGAACAGAAATACAAAGGGCTTGGAAAAGCCAATTAATCTTAAATGTGTTCTGAGAGGAGCTTTTGTTAGTTTGGATTTTTTTTTTTATTAATCACGACACAATATTATTACATCCTTAATTTGCACATGCGAAGCGTCTGCATGCAGGTAGAGTAAATGTGCCAGTGGCACAGGGAAACGCGTTCACATGGAGTGCCCTGGGTAGTTTGTATTTCCCAGAACCATACGAGAGACAAAAGCCCTGTCAATTAAATGTTATTGTTAAAATTAGCTTTCGTGAGAAACTATGCTCACAGCTATTTACGTTAGCATCGAGTTTTCATTAAATCGGGCTGGTTGTGGAAATAAACCGAAAGCCTCAGGGAAAGTGTGGTTTTAGTCACAGCATAATGGCGGTAGGTTTTACAGTTGTCATTTATAATTTGCATTAATATCATCAAACCAATGGGAATACATTAACTTCACTGAAAATATGGTATGATTTTCAGATCAAGCCTTTAAAGAGAAACACTTTAAAAGGCTTTGAACATTTAACACAATTCAACATCAATTATATGAAAGGTATTGAAACGATTTTAATTAAGAAACATATTTCTATAAACCTCATAACGGGATACATCTGTTAAGTTAATCAGTGTGGGAAATATTTGGAAAAAAAAACATGTTGATGAATCCTAGAAGCTTTCACAAGGACTTTAAAACAACATCAAGGGTATGCCTGAATATATATATATATAATATATATAATTGTCGCTAATAGTTTTACACTCTACTTGCTGTGACCCTAACCCCTGAATAAAGAGCAGGGCTGAGGACGAAGGGAGTGGATGAGAAATGGTAGAATGGGCGTTTCTGTAAATAAACCTTGGGGCCTTTATTTTCCTACGGCTCCTCTGAGTAATTTAAGCCAGACAGAAATCCATAAAAGCGACAGTTGAGGAGCTGATGAAAAGTAATGTCTCCACCTGCATTACTGAAGCCCGTCGAGAAACACCAGGACCTCGCCATCTGTCTCACAGATTCTTTAAAAACACACAACTCCTGATAGAGAGAGGAGGTAGGAGAGACAGAGAGAGCGGTGGAGTTGATAGTGTTATCAAATACAAGGATACATAACAGAATCAATAGCACAATATTATTACAGTGATTATAATATCTGAAACCCCAAACCACGGCTAGGATTTAGCATTCAAATAGAATAGCGCAGTCACTGCTGTTGCTCTCAAGCTCTATCGATTGGCTTGGAGACACACACATACACTCTCACACACACACACTCACACACACACACACACACACCAGCAAACACACACACACACACACACACACACACACACACACACACACACACACACACACACACACACACACACACACACACACACACACATACACACACACACACACAAACACACACACACACACACACACACACACACACACACACACACACACACACACACACACACACACATACACACACACACACACACACACACACACACACACACACACACACACACATACATATGCACACATTCACAAAACGGATGACCACACAAATACATTTTTATCCAACATGATTGATTTATAGGTGCTGCATATTCAATTTGAGTTTAAATTGTTAGACATGCCATAGCCATCAGTCGTGTCACCATAGAGAGGGGACGTTATTTTGGGATGTTTAGTATGCAAAAAAAAGTAATGCTCCCCCCATTTCTCATTAATTGTGGATTAAATAGTGATATTTCCATGGTGCCTATCGGAAGTTTAACTATCTGTACGGTCTGGGCGGTACAGGTCACAAACTAAGAATCTGGCTATGGCTATTTTCCAAATTCCAGACTTTTGAGTGTGATTAGCCGTAACAAGCCATTTCGAAAATCTGCCTCTTCTAACATCACAAGTGGGCGTGTCCACCTAGATGTATGACGGATAGATGAGCAAAGTTTGCTACAGTCCACTGGGTAGGCTGGTAGACTGATCTACCCAGCACAGATCAAGGTGACCACCCCACTTGTGATGTCAGAAAAGGCAGCTTTTCCAAACGGCTTGGAACGGCTGATAACACTCACACCTGGTGGTATAATATGTCACCTTTAAGTATTATTATTAAGTTGTGTTATTTTTCCTTAAACAAAAGGTTACTACATCTCAGAAAAAGATGCACCATTGATATACAACTTGTGTGAACTTGACTCTATGACAAATACATACTCACTTGTATCCACAGTGACTTACAGGCATTGAATGTTGGAAACAATTTTACGAGCAGGGTTTAATGAGCAGGGTGTTTCCATGTAGGAGTATGTAGTACACCTAGATTCGTGCCATTCTGATACATGGCTTACCACCCTGCGGGGCCACTTGAAAAGTCTGAAAATTAAGTTGTTTTTACTTAACTACCCTTTCTTCTGTCTCTCCTCCTCCAGCTCAGTTGTTCCTCTCTCTCTTGCTCTTTCACTATCTCACTCACTAATCGCTCCTATTCTCTTCTGTATTTTGCTCTTTCACTCTCTCGCTCGCATTTGCTATCTCACTTTCTCTTATCTTCCTCACTTTCTCCCCTTATCCTCTTTCACTGTCTCTCTCTCTGTCTCTGAATCTCTCTAAGTATCAAGATATATAGTATAGGCCATATACAGTCAACATATCTTCTTATAATCGTGTGTGTCTGTGTGTCTGTGTGGGTACATGCTTTAAGTACATGTTTCCCATAGCTTAGGAGGCAAGGAAGCTCAGGATCTCAGTGAGCCAGTTAGCAGGAATGTCAGCGATTGGGTGATTGCGGAACCAGGGCCTGGATGATTGGTTCACGGCGGTCATGTGAGGGTCAGAACAGAACATGTGGGGTGAGGCTCCTTAGTCACGCATGACGGATGGAGTCTGCTGCTGCGGGACAGGAGGTCATCCAGATGTTGACTCCAAGCTGTTGTCACTGAGGGGAAAGGTAGATTATAAGGTGTTTGATAAGAGGTCGATAGAGATGGTGAAACTGACGTTATATATTAATATCATATACATATATAAACATACGTAGATATATATCATATCTATATATATATATATATATATATATATAACGATATATTACAATATTGTTCGCCTTGATTCCCCTTTTCTTTTTTACTGCAGATTTGATAAATGGACAGATACAGCGTAATATAGAACATATAAGTGGAGAGAGCGAGAGAGAGAGAGAAAGAGAGAGTGCGAGAGAGAGAGAGAGAGAGAGAGAGAGAGAGAGAGAGAGAACGAGATATAGCGAGAGCGCGCGCGCGAGAGAGAGAGAGAGAGAGAGAGAGAGAGAGAGAGAGAGAGAGAGAGAGAGAGAAAGAGAGAGAGAGAGAGTGTATTTACACAAAATACCTTTTATCACCAGATAACCTTGTCTCTGTTAGGACCAATGGGGGATGAGGACAACATCATATGCAATGCTGTACCAGTTATGAAGGTTTCTCAATATCTGATAATATGTTTTGTTTGTCAATTCAACTCCCACTCTCCAAAACAGGTCCTTCCCTCTAACACTATTTTGTGCTTATCAATTGAAAAGATGGAGTGAGCAATGCGCATGAAATTCACCATGGCAAATAAGAAATTGATCCGATGTTTTTGTGTGCTTATAAATAGAACGTACCAAATGAAAACTCATGAAAACGATGCCTTCTGCTATCACCGGGCAAAACGGTCCTTTAAAAATACCTCTGGTGTAACACAAAGCTGGCTTCTGAAGTTATGCGTAATTAGAAAAATAAATGAAACAGGGCTATTTTCTATCTCCCTTTGTTTTCCAAAAACCTCCTTGATTTTCCAAAATGTTCTCTTCTTTCATTCCTCAGGTTTATCTAATTCGAACGAGGATCAACTTTTCAATCAATCTTTCAACAACTTCTCTGATCCCAAAAGAGTAAAGTAGGATTTACATGGTGGTTTAAAAGCATTAAGATGCAGAAACAAGGCATGAGAGTCTGATGGCTGTGTCCCCTGATGTCAAAGGAAAGCACAAAATATTGCTTCTTCGTGTTTTTTGTTCTTATCAAGGTGTGTGTGTGTGTGTGTGTGTGTGTGTGTGTGTGTGTGTGTGTGTGTGTGTGTGTGTGTGTGTGTGTGTGTGTGTGTGTGTGTGTGTGTGTGTGTGCATGTATGTGTGTGTGTGTGTGTGTGTGTGTGTGTGTGTGTGGGGGGGGGGGGGGTCAGTTAATTTCAGCAGGGGGCCGGGCCTAGAGGGCTGCTTCTTTCTTTTTTCACGATCCAGATTGTTATTTTTTGCCTCTCAGGTGCTGAGTAGGGGGGAATGTGGAATAGAGGGTTGCAAAAAAACCAACAACACTATGTAAGCTCACTGAACACCCCCTGAATCCCATTCCTCCACAGCTTCCCCACGTAGCTTCTCAAGGCTGTAGCGCTGGTGTTTCGCCTGTCATGCTTCTCTGCTTGCCGAGTGTAAATCTTTATCTGTCGGGTATTTTACAGTCAAAATGCACTCACACGACTTGTCAATACCACAGCTGGCATGCCTCTTTTACCACCAGACAGGTGAAATTGTTTTGCTTAGTCCTGGATCCATTTGGCTTTTCAATGCAGCGGGCATGAATAATAAAGCATTGCAAAATGTAATCCATGGCTATTCGTAGGAGGTAGATGAAATCAAAGAGTTACAAAATCGAGTCCATGCCCAAGTAAGGCAGATGAAGTCATCTTATGCGGTTCTGATTTACAAGGGATTTAATGATAAAGATTGAAAAATACACAAGGCACATAGGCCATCATGAATACAAATCAATCGTAATCATCAAAAAATCAATTAATCAATCACACAATATAAACGAAATTGATCAGTCTAAAGGCATCACCCTGTTCGCCGCTTCTCTTGGCCCTCGTATTATCTCCATGCTCCATGAGCAGAGCCCGGTGTGACCCCAAAGGCTGAATCCCCCCCCCCCCCCCCCCCCCCCTCCCCCAACACGACGCAACGCGGCGGTGGAGCTCTGAGATAACTCCCATCGATCAACTAACCATGGTGATCGCCACCGTTCTCCTGACGTCCGCAGGTTCATCCCCCCCATCCCCCCTCCCCCCTCCCCCTTCCCCCTGGCATCCCCCATCATCCCCGCAGGATCGGTCGGGGAGTGGCCCCGGTTCCCTGACCTTCGCAATCTGTCTGTGAAGCTGAACAACCCCATCCATCCGTCCATCCGTCCCCACCACACACTTTTTTCTTACTTTCTAGCAAACTTCTGTTAAGACACACTTCATTATTATTATTTATCAATCATTATTCCTGTTGTTTCCTCCACTCTCTTTTTTACCTGACAGAAAGATTGATAGAGAGACATACAGACACACAGAGAGAGTCATACAGACAGAGAGAGAGAGAGAGAGTCATACAGACAGAATGAAAGAGAGAGAGAGAGAGAGAGAGAGAGAGAGAGAGAGAGAGAGAGAGAGAGAGAGAGAGAGAGAGAGAGAGAGAGAGAGAGAGAGAGAGAGAGAGAGAGAGAGAGAGAGAGAGAGAGAGAGAGAGAGAAAAAAAGAGAGAGAGAGACACCCTGCTCTTGCCAAGAGATAATTGCAAATTGAGGCGGTTGGGTAAACAGCCCCGCTAGGTGAGACGATGATAGTTCTGTTAGATGAAATAAAGCCGGCATCAGTGACAGCCAGTTGGAGGTGCGCTGTCTCTGCTTCAATAAAGAGCCAGCCAGCCAAGAGCATGATGTGCAGGCCACGGGAGCGGAGGAGCTGTGCCTGCTCATTTCTCAATCTTTCTATTATTATTATTGTTCTTGAAGTCACCCTCGTGGTTATCACTATGGAAGCCTCCAAAGGTCCACTAAGGGCACATTTCTCAAATCGTTTAACGTCTTCTAAATAATGTTTCTTCTTGGTTTTAGTCTAGGCTGGGAATAGTGGCACGGAGAGAGGGATAGCAGCTGAAATGATGTGCAGGGGAAAACGGCAATATATTTATCCATCTGTTTTAGCAAAGGTCTGTTCTCACTCTTGAGAGAGAATTATCAATGAAATTCCTGAAAAAACTTCCATAACTAATTGTGCAATGCCATTGTACATTAAAAAGGAAAGAAAAACAAAAAGAAAGTAATACATATGTTGAAACACCAGGTGACTAAAAGTTAATTAATGCAGCGAGTCTCATCAAGAAAACAATAGAAACCAATGTGAGGAGAATAAACTGAAAAAGCGTTCTAACGAAACACATTATGTGAAGTCTGTCCACATATCGCAGAGCAAGAATGAAAATGATGAAAATGCCCTGCAAATCACATTTATTTTTGGATAGCTGTAACAAAATGTCCTTGCGCATCGATGGGAACATCAAATAGATAGACAGTGAGACAGACACACACATTTGATGGATTAGTCTGCATTTATTTGTAGTTTTTCGCAGATAAAACCTGAACTTTGAACTTCCAAGTAGCATGCAAGCATGTCTACTTTGGATAGAAAAAGGGGCACCCAAATAAAAAGGTCTCATGCGTGCAGTTACCTTTAGAAAGTTATTTAGAGGGTACATGCATCATCTGCTCCGACGGTGCCCAGGGCAGGAACTGAAACCAGGTCTTCAGGTCTCCACGGCAACGGCGCAATGATTCCAACAGTGCAAAAAATTTACCTTGTATATTCCGCCATGGTTCTAAAGGATCGTTGGATGAATGAATGAATAATCGTTATTGTTGCGTGAGGTTTAAATGACTTAACTGTACTGAAATGTCAGAGCAATTTAATGAATAACAGCCATCTAATAAACCAATCTTAACCAGATAGTGGCATTGTCTTTGCCCACTCTTTTATATCACAGTGTGCATCAGTGACAGTGAAATTACATACATATTAGCAGGCAATATAAGACATGCTCCTATTCATTAGCCACATATCGCATATCATTCTACATGTAAAGCCTCCAAAGGTAGGGGCAGTTTTACAAATAAGCTGTGTGTCCATGTGATTTGTTTCGCTCGATTGGTTTGTGTCAACACAAGACTTCTCTCTCCCCGGACCACATTGGAAACATATATTGTTGAATGATAACTTATCAAGAGAAGTTTGTGGTGTGACTAATTCCATCTCACAGTGAGAAATGTACCACGTTTAACTAGATGCCTCGCAGCCTCTGACACTTAACACAGTGATCAAAATTGAGTGTCTATTGTATAATCGCACCGATCCACCCAAATCCAAAATCTCTGACACGTACAAAGAGCGGCGTCAGTGTGCACGGCGGGGGCCCAGCGATGATTCCTGGGCGCTATTACCTCACAGCCTGTCACTCAGAGCCACGTCAAGACGGAGTCTGGAACATTCCGCTGTTGTGGGCCCACTCCTTTCAACTGTCGGCAGCTTTTGCTGCACCAGGAAGATCCATGTTTTTTTCCCGATGTCCTGATGTCTTGTTCTGTTCTGCCTCGCAGCATGTGGGGTGAAGGAGTAGCCTACGTTTCAGCAGTGCGTGACGTTCTTCTTCTTGTAGCGGAAAGCACAATGTTCTCCCGATGAATGTGCACATTAACACACCCAGCACTAGGCTCAATGACTATAGGATTTATACAGCAAATCTTTGTCTGTTTTTTATAGGTTATAGTTATAAAGTCAACTTCCCCGATTGCAAAAGTGTTGCAGTGATAAATTTAAAGAGACAAATACGGCAAACAGCGCCAAAATGTATGATGCAGTTACCCCGTACCACTGTGCCAAATGAATTCACACTCTGCCACTGACATATTTTTTATAAGTGAAAGATTTATAACAAAACAGAACGTGTCTGTCCAGAGTTATGAAGGGCTTTGGCTCCTCTTCAAACGATACCACCATAGCTGGGTTTAAAGGAGGCTGAAACCAGGAGATATATTCAAGGGAAAAAGTTAGGCAAGCACTACATCACTGTTAGGCATTTAGTTATTAATTAAAGGAGTAGGTTGGTTGGTAAATAAAAATCCTCTGCACTTACTTACCTATTTAACTACTTACTTACTTACGACTTACTAAGCAATGCAGAGATCAACAAATTCAACCCAATTCCTACAAGATTTTGCCATGGCCGACAATCCTTCAGGGCTGCATGCGTTTATGAACGCTCAAAAGGTCGTACCACGTGCAGTGTTACGACACGGTCAACAACGTTCTCATTTGACATGTTGCCCATGTTGACCAAATGTCGAGTCTGAACTCGGCCTTAGACATACCGTTTGACTTAGCGGACACACAAATGGTGGGCTTCTGTCTGCCAAAGTAGAAAGTGTTGCATTTCAGTAGGCATACTGTTTGTGTATTCAACCCATTTGTGAGGCACTGTTGGAAACCTGAGTCCTCCGCGGTCATGTTTGTCTCTCAATATCATGCTGCCAACTAATACATTGCTTTAGGTTGTTCCTTGGAAAATACATTTTCCTGAAACCTTTTGATTTAGCACAAATTTCTTTGATAACGATTCTCTCCCTGGCCAGAGAGTTCAAGGTTTTTAGACACCGGTGAATCTCTTCTTCTCAAGGGGTCCGGTGCTTCGCATGGTTTGGCTCTGTCAGTCGTGTGGCCACATGAGATGGAGTTACAGCCTCCAGGCTGAACTCCACAGAATTAATGCAAGCCCCAATCCACCTGCCTCCTCCTAAACGGACCGGTGCAGTTTGACATAGCCCACAGCCGGGATAACATACCTTCTCAGCAGTTACCCACAAAGGGGGACATTGCTGCCTGCCAAAAAAAGCAGTCCATTCAGTACAATTCCCCCCATTGTTTGTCTTTTTAACCATTTCACCTCTAAATACTTCTCAATCAACTTGAATGACAGTGAAGCGATTAAAACGCCTCAAACCAAAACCACAATGCTTGACACATACAGTCGGAGTTAGATAACAGACGAAAGGGAAACAAAGATTGGAAGATGAGTTGTACAACGAGCTGCTGTCATTTTGTGGGTTTTCCAGATATGGGAATTTTCTTTTTAACTGCGGAGCTGCTGGTGAAAGGATATGAGAGGGAGATGTATTGGCCGCTACAGGGCAGAGGACTGGGCTGCTTTTAGAAAGAGAGCAGAGAGAGCTGTCAGGCCAGCGAATGGAGGCCTGATTACTACAATATAGCCACAGCTGAGTCTCTGCAGGATGAGGGTTCGTGCTCGGCCCCCTCTCAGACAGGCTGACAACAGAAGATGGTAGAAGTTACACAGGGTACACACATTCCTACATATGGAGCTACACACACACAAACACACACACACACACACACACACACACACACACACACACACAAACAGTACTTGCATTGATTCACAAACTCACACACCAACCCTGTCTCAACAAAATTACGTTCCCAGAGAACTATTCGGCCTTCTCAATTACGTTTGTCTGAAAAACGTATTTTGTCCGTGATACTGTACGTTTTATTGAACATATCGCAAATACAATTTTTTTCTCATCCTATTTTTTGCCATTTATTTACCGCTAGGATTATGTTTCATAGAAACATATCCCAGATACGTTAAATGTCAACACATCACACATTATTGTCATTAAGGCATATTCCCCTTTCGGGGAACGTTTCATTTAACGTATTTCGTCCCTGATTACGTCTTATTGAACATATTGCAAATAGTTTCGTTCTCAACATATTTTTTTAGGCTCCCTCTTGGATAGTTTACATTTCATTGAAACGTATCCTCAATAGCCTACGTTAAACATCGATAAGACATTATTTTCATTAAGGTTTAGCCTATAGGCCTACCTCTCGGGGTAGCCTACGTTTGATTGTAATGTTAATAGTCCTACGTTATATCAACATGTCACAAGAGGCAACCCAGTCGCCAAAAGCATACGTTGACAGTGTACGTTTTCGTGAACACTGGATTACGTCGCATTTCAACGTAAAATAGCGTGTTATACCTACAGTATCCGCGAGTAGCGCTGTGGAAGCGCCTGAAGAAAGCACAACCAACAAGGTTATAAAATACATGAATTCCTGGTTGTATACAATACATAAATTATAATTATTTGGAAACTTCCCATCGCTGGCAGTACGGCGAAGGTGACGGTGATGCAGGGTTGCAAGCTTCACGGGTTGTTTTAAAAACGGAGTCGCGGGTGTAAACCTCAAAGATGCGGGTCACAGTTTTCTTGGGTACTTTCAAAACCCACCGCAGAAACAGTTGGGGTGTAATATGTATTGTATAATCTTTATGAAAACTCAGGCAGAACTATTAAACACCAGAGGATGGGCGGGGTTGGGCAGTGGACACACACACACACACACACACACACGCACACGCACACACACAATGCATTTCGCTGCTACAACAACAAAAAAGAAAAAAGAAAAAGATCCCTCAAATGTTATTGCTTTCAAAACATTGGCCAAAATGGAACATCTTTTGATTTGGGCTGCTTCTAGGACATTTTGGGTGGATTTTGAACGGTATGTGGGCAGGAAGTTTTTTGCAGACCTGGCAACCCTGCGCTGTTGCCCGAGGTGCTGTATGCCCCCCCCCCCCCCCCTTTCATTAAATACTATGGCAGAATAAAGAATAAATTCATGCATTATCATTCAACTTGAACATGAGTTTTTACAGTATAGAGTGGTCAAGGGATGATGTTGGCCAACCCGGAAGTGAGCGTCGCCCTGGTTCCCTTGACAGCAAGCCAATGGGTTTTTCCATTGGATTTTGGATTATTGCAGAAAATGTTGCAATTTTGAACCACCTCCTCAAAAACTCAAAATAAATAAATAAATAAAAATAACGGTGCTCCAAATAACGAAATGCATTCTTAATGTGAGTGTTTCTCCGATTTTTCCATGCTACACAGAACGAATTGTAAACCCATGCAAATAAAGGCTCCATGGTCATAATCATTTAAATATAATTAAATTAAAGCGTGTAATGAGGAAATGAGACGATCTAGTTGTGGGCCAGCAGAGGCAGAATTTTAACCGAATTCGGCCCATAACCTTATTTTTTACATCGTTTTTATATTATGAATAGTTTAATATTTTCTGGTATACCCGAACCACACTTTCAAATTGGTGGAAGAGGATTTTCAACAGTCAATTAGGTACAGATCTTGTTATAACGATAATTGAATAAAAGCTACATGGTCTAAATATTAGAGGCTAACTAAATAATTGTATATTGATGCAGATAATATGTATAGATAAATATTAAATTAATTAAATATTAAACCAATGCATTTCAACCGGGAGATTTTTTCGACTTCAGAAGGGCTGGGCAGGGCACGCTCTCGCCCCCCATATCGTTCTATTTCCCAAAATTAAGACTTGTAATTAATAAGTTTCTTTTGTATTCAATGTGACTCCTTTCATTTTTTTTCTCACTGTCTGGTGGCTAGTTGGCCTAGGCTAGACACACCGTGTGTGTCTTAGGCTAGACACACACGGGTTATTTGAAATAAGTCATTCAGTTATCATGTGTGAGAGGTCATTCCTCCTCCTGAGTGTGTAGGGTGTGTATTCTATTATTTTCAATGGGGCTGCGTCCACGTCACTTGACTGTCATGGTTACTATGGCGGTTGCTATCGACCGCCCCCTCTGCTCCTTACATGGCTCTAAAAACCACGCGGCAACGAACCTGCCGTCAATTGTGTTGTTTTTGTCGTAAAACAGGGTCCGCTGGTTAAAAAATAGACAGATATTCCAAGGTTCCCTTAAAAGGCACCTTGGATGTTTTTATTTTCTGCAGTTTAGACTTCGTCTATCACCTATTTTTGAAAGCAAAACACCAAGCTCATTGATTTAACAAGGCAGGGTTATTTGAAACACTTAATTAAATGTGCGTGAGAGGTCATTCCTCCTCCTGAGTTTGCTTCCTATGTATGTCTAGTGTACACCCCTACTGTCCACAAGCACACCCCCCCCCCCCCCTCCCCATATGGATTTCGAGAATTGTTGCCACATCCCAGTGGTGGTGGTATCATATATATGAAAGAGGGCATTCAATTATACTACAATGATCAATTAGGAGGCCGAGGCCCTAAAGGAAGTAATGCAATAGGTGACTGAGTCGAGAACATTTACAAGTAAGCTATACCTTGGGGTCTCTTATATATCAAAGGGGGTCTCAAAGGAAGCATACGCATCAACCTGTGGCTCCAGCCCTAAAGGAAATGACTCAGCAAGTGCTCCATCTCGTTGCACCTCACCCAGCAGCTCACTTGCAAGATTTTTGCCTAAAGTTCTTCCCAGACCTACACCCTAGCAATCCAACATGCATATCTGAGAACCAGGCCTCTCTTTAATAATGACAAAAAGTTATGAGAGAAATGCACATTAACTTTATGTTATCTCATAAGCGGCGTGGTGCCGGCTCCTTTTGACCTTTTGACCCCAGCCTTCAAAAACTTGGCCACGGGCCAGCTGTGTCTACACACCTTAAGCCACAAATGTACACCTCCATCCCACAAAAATGGGGACTAGAAACTAACCTCTGTCTTATGTACATTTACTCTACTGTTGGAGGTCATCCAGATCTGTTCCGGAGCATTTCAGCTCCTCGGGCAACAGCGCAGGGTTGCCAGGTCCTGCAAAAAACGTCCTGCCCACATACCGTTCAAAATCCACCCAAAATGTCCTAGAAGCAGCGCAAATCAAAAGATGTTCCATTTTGGCCAATGTTATGAAAGTAATATTTGTGCGTGTGCGTGTATCCACTGCCCAACCCCGCCCATCCTCTGGCATTTAATAGTTCTGACTGAGTTTTCATAAAGATTATACAATACATATTACACCCCAACTGTTTTTGCAGTGGGTTTTGAAAGTACCCAAGAAAACCATGACCCGCGCCTTTCCGTTTTTAAAACAACCCGTGAAGCTTGCAACCCTGCATCGCGTGACCTTCGCCGTACTGGCAGCGATGGGAAGTTTCCAAATAATTATAATTTATGTATTGTATATAACCAGGAATTCATGTATTTTATAACCTTGTTGGTTGTGCTTTCTTCAGGCGCCTCCACAGCGCTACTCGCGGATACTGTAGGTATAACACGCTATTTTACACTGAAATGTGACGTAATCCAGTGTTCACGAAAACGTACACTGTCAACGTATGCTTTTGGCGACTGGGTTGCCTCTTGTGACATGTTGATATAACGTAGGACTATTAACATTACAATCAAACGTAGGCTACCCCGAGAGGTAGGCCTATAGGCTAAACCTTAATGAAAATAATGTCTTATCGATGTTTAACGTAGTCTATTGAGGATACGTTTCAATGAAATGAAAATTATCCAAGAGGGAGCCTAAGTAAATAACAAAAAATATGTTGAGAACGAACCTATTTGCAATATGTTCAATAAGACGTAATCAGGGACGAAATATGTTAAATGAAACATTCTCCGAAAGGGGAATATGCCTTGATGACAATAATGTGTGATATGTTGACATTTAACATTTGACATACGTTTCCACCAAAGATAATCCTAAAGGTAAATAAATGGCCAAAAATAGGCTGAGAACAAATTTGTATTTGCGATATGTTCAATAAAAAGTAATCACGGACATAATACGTTTTTCAGACAAACGTAATTGAGAATGCCGAATAGTTCTCTGGGAATGTAATTTTGATGAGACAGGGTTGCACACACGCATGCACGCACGCACACAGACACACACACACAGACACACACACACACACACACACACACACACACACACACACACACACACACACACACACACACACACACACACACACACACACAGTCATAAAGATACAACTACGATGAAAGTATCAGATGGTGCAACAGAAAAATACATGCATGTTATCTACATACTTCCTTTGATACTCCTTGAACAGAGTTTGCTGTACCACAACAAATTGGTATAATATGGTTGTGAGAGAGAGAGACCGAGAGCGAGAGAGAGAGAGAGGGAGAGACACAGAGAGAGAGAGAGAGAGAGAGAGAGAGAGAGAGAGAGAGAGAGAGAGAGAGAGAGAGAGAGAGAGAGAGAGAGAGAGAGGGAGAGGGAGAGGGAGAGGGAGAGATATAGAGGGAGAGAGAGAGAGAGAGAGAGAGAGAGAGAGAGAGAGAGAGAGAGAGAGAGAGAGAGAGGGAGAGGGAGAGGGAGAGGGAGAGAGAGAGAGAGAGAGAGAGAGAGAGAGAGAGAGAGAGAGAGAGAGACTAGCGCAGTGATGTCCAGGGTGCTCAACAGACCTGAACAGTCAAACTTTTTGGCATAAAATTAATCCCAAGGCATGTCAGTCAATAATGTTCACACAATTTGGTTTCCACAAATGGAGAATTCAGTGAAGCACACGTAAGGAGAGAGAGAGAGGGAGAGAGATATACAGAAGGCCTCGTCTGGGGTGATTGTAACAGAGAAAGACAGGATGATCCATAGCCGAGCTGGCATGCGTCACAGGGATCTTAGAAATGTTGAAATGACACCGTGACGTCGCACACCTTCTCCTGCTACATACCAAAGTTTACTACTGTTTTAAAAATCACAGATTTTCATGGTATTCATTTAGTTTTATTTGTTTGGTTTAGAGTTTGAAGACTGAAGAACCTTGGGACAGGTAAAACTGAAGAAGGGCAGATTATTGATATTGAACCCTTAAGCATAAAGAGGGCATTATATAAGAAGGATTACAGTTTAAAGGGGACCTATTATGCTTTTTCGACTTTTATGACCTATAAACGTTGTTATAATGATTGATAGTCATGTTTAACCATACACAAAAAACTATGTAGATTTTCGGGAAACTCTTCCTCTCACCTGGTCGCTTTCAGCATTCTCTGTCAACGCTCGGTTTCGTCCTTCTCCACCCCCTCGCCCCCCTCCTGCCAACCCCACTCCGTTGTGATTGGTTACCTTCCTTGAAGCGCGCGCGCAGGCAGATTTGACCAGGCATATGGGGGCGCGGCAGGAGTGCATCTACGTAGATGATTTCCCGGAAATGTAAACAAGTGAATCGCAAACGTTGTCCCGAGTGTTTAGCGCTCTGCACAGCCACCCCAGACTGTCAGCAGGGAATACGTTGAAATGCATGTACGTCATTATTTGACACTTTAGTATGGTTAAACATGACTATCAATCATTATAACAATGTTTACAGGTCATAAAAGTCGAAAAAGCATAATAGGTCCCCTTTAAAGACATTTAAAATATGATACAATAATTTTTAATGAAAAGGAAAGTATAAGAAGGGGGAAAAAAATAAGTCAGCAATGAAGGCACAGAAGAAAATTTAAGTGAAATATAACCCACTCATCAACCGGACACTGTAGCTGGCTATTGAAGTATTCTAACAATCATAATAACACCGTCTGCCGTTTCACAACAGGAAAAACATCAGGTTTATAGCAGCAGCATATGAGAATACAGCCTCCAGAAAAAGAATGCATTTTGTGTCCACGGTGGATGGCTTCCTGGGGTATTCATTACTAGTCCGGAGTCTGGGCGCTGATATCAGGCAGGTACATTGAAAAGGGATATTGCAGCTTAGCTACCGGGTCTTTCAAGGGGAGGATGGGGGGAGAGGGGGGGGGCGGTGTGTGTGGACCCCAACAAAGCGCTGAGTTGTTGGTTTCTCTCGCTTTCTCTGGAAATAAATTGCAGAAAGATAATCCCAAAGAAGGAAAATGGGTGCAGTGGCACTACTTTGCTTCCTAAAACAAATCAAAACAAACAGAGCATTACAGGAGGGCTCTCATCATCAAATACTAAAACAAATAGTTTATTAGTAGAGAAGCTATAGTTGGGTATAAGGTACAAAATATCGCACACATACACACAAATAAATAGTAATAAATATATATATATGTATATATATATATATATATATATATATATATATATATATACACACACAAAGGTAGGGTTTGTTGAAGTAATTTTACAGACGATTTAAATTTATTCTAGCCTATTCCCATCCTATGTTAGTTTCTGGAAAATACACCCCAGTGTGCATAGACACACACACACACGCACGTGCTCTCACACACACACACACACACACACACACACACACACACACACACACACACACACACACACACACACACACACACACACACACACACACACACACACACACACACACACCCTGCACCTCTTCTCCATCCTTACTGTGTCTCAGTGCTCCCTTGTTGCTTACACTGCCAGAACCCAATTATGCCTCACAAGCAAATTAGCCGCCATTAGAGCGCTACCAGCATGCATCACAGGAAGTGTTTTGGGTGATGGGGGGGCTTTACTTCGCCCCCCCCCCCCCCCTACCCTGACCCAATTTCCTCTCGCAAAAACAACGCTTAGCATGGTCACTAATGGACACTAATGCACCGCACCGATAATTTTCACACCTTTTTTTTTCACCACTCTTTCGAAGAAATATCAGGGGCCGTTTTGGAATAACCACACCCTCCCAACTCTGGTTTCTCCCCCGCACTCTTCTTCCTTCTCCTCACCCATGTGGGACTCATCTTGATCCATTAGAGGGAGAGGTAGAGCGGGAGGTAGAGGGAGAGAGTGCTAAAACAAAGAGAGAGAGGTAGAGAGAGAGAGTGATAGAGATAGGGGAGACCTGAATAGAGCGAGGGAGGAAGAGAGTTAGAGAGGTTTTAGGAGTATGAAAGCACATATTAAATCAGGTATTAGCTCGTCCTTTCTCTGATACCCTCCCTCTTACACACACACACACACACACACACACACACACACACACACACACACACACACACACACACACACACACACACACACACACACACACACACACACACACACACACACACACGTACCCACGCACACACACACACAAACGCACACACAAACATGGGCCCCCATGTGAAAGCAGAAGATCCAGAACTAGCTCTGACCTCTCCAAACCAGACTCCCTCAGTCTAGCTCAAATCCAGGTCATCTCTTAATTTATTGCCACAGGCCTTGGGGCTGCAAATGCAAAAAAAAAAAGTTTTGCCTCCTATTTTAGCACCTTCAATGTTTGTGAAAATAATAAAACATACCTATTTATTTACCTCACCTTTTTAATTGGTTGTTGCATTCTATTTCCCTTTTAGCACTTTGAAGGAGTTTCTGTGGCAATATGAATCACATCAATGTATGAAAAACGTTATCATGTAAAAAGTGATATCTTATTTACACATACACACACGCACATAAACAGAAACACAAATGCTCACACATATGCAACAATTGTCCTATTACTACGGCAACTTCTTCAGTTCTTTGAAGTAGCCTTTAAGTCTACACTTAGTCCTTGCTTTGACTTTTGCTCTCAACTTGTTGTTGATGTTGCTGTTATTATTGTTTTAAAGTGACCATGTCAAGTCACAACGATTTCCTCTCACACTGTTGATGGACAATACGTTGTGCCGAAACTGATCGACCAGGGTTTATAAAAGTAATAAGCCACTGTGACTGGGGAATATTCAGAAGTTACTTCGCTATCCGTCATGACTCCGGCAACTGTCCAGCCAGCAACTGAGAAAATATGAACATGCTACATGTTCATATTGGCATACAACTTATTCACAACAAATTGCTGTTTCATACCAGCTCGGATCATCCCTGCTAGGGACATTATGCACTCACGGTATTGTATTGGTTCTCTAAATAACAGGATCCATCATGTGTAGAATTTATTTATTTCAGTTAACTTATTCACAAATGCACACATGTGCATCTGTATGCACACACGCTCCATGGGTGAAAACACAAGCCAACCCACCAATACACACAATCAAATAAACACACACACACACACACACACACACACACACACACACACACACACACACACATGCATGCATGCAAACACAACCCAGCCCACCCACACACACACCTTATCGCCCATCTCAAGCCTGAGTGGTTGGCCCGTTGTTGTCCCTGTGTGGCGGGAAGCAGATTGTCATCTGCATTGCTCCTCATCTCCCTAGACCCCCACCCCCAATCACCCCCCCCCCCCCCCCCCCCCCCCCCCACACCCTCAGGAGCAGAGTGACAGGTGGCAGAGGAGGACTCGGGCAGACAGCCTATCTCCATAAACAAAGAGATGCTCTCCGGCATATGGGCACCTGCAGCGCACACAGACCTGCATCACACACACACACACACAGAAACACAAACACACTCTATCCACACGTCCGACGCACACACAAATGTTCCACACATAAACATTCAGTTGCACCACACACAAACACATGGGCGCACAGGTACGCACACTCATACGCACAAATATGTGCACACTAACGCACGTGTGCACTTCGTGTCCACATCAACAGTGCACAAACACACACACACACACACACACACACACACACACACACACACAAACACACACACACAGATATAAATGCAAACAAACAAACAGAGATTTAAACCTGTGGGGGGTTCGGAATTTAGAACTTCACTCAGTCTTATCTGAAGGGCCTTCATTTTGGTTTAGAATCGCTTATTTTTTACGCTATAGGCAAGGCTCAATCTACTTGTTCAAACTTGCACACTAAGAGAGTGTAAATTAAGTTATTAATAGTAATACAGTTATAGTGCGGGCAGGATAGCATATTGACTAGGCTGGCTGGCCGACCCGCATCCGGAAAGTACTGGGTTCAAATCCCAGTGCTCTGCAGTCTCCCTTCAGGCGTCCACGAGCGAGGTGCCCAGAACCCTACTACCGGCTGCTCATTTAGGACCTGCTCCAAAAAGGGTTTCACTGTCAGTTGATTTGGATAAAAAGTGTCTGAATCGCTAAAAAGTGAATGGATTCTCTGATGAGACTGTTTTAGGCCTTTCTATGCACAAGTAGTCCACAAATCAGCAGACATACCAAAACAAGGCAGCGACAGAGGCAACTTGCAGAGCAAAAAGGAAAAGAAAAATGCAACAGGCTAATAGCTACCGCCGCCACAACATATAAACAAACCAACCACATGCTTCCTAAAGAGAAAGAGGAATGACTGCCACTAGTTACCACTGCAGCGCAATGCCCAGCACCCAGCTGACGTCCATTAAACTGATCTGAGCTCAATTTGCTCCAGCAGCACACATGCAAACAATTTGAAACATTGATTCCATGAGTCTGAATTAATCTAATTCCAAGCATTTCTGCGACTCAAGACAATCAAAAGCCACTTTACTGATGGAGCTCAGCAATCGTGCCTACGTTTATCTTGTGTCTTGGGACGTAGCGTATGCTTTCATGCATTCCGTGCTCAGATTACTGTGAGCGACTGGGTTACAGAGTTATCCAATGAGGGTTTATGCTCCGATGAGACCGCCAAACCCTGTCTGTGAACTCTGAAAATGAACCTGTCTCTTTAAACTAGTACAGAGAGAAAACATTCTGCAATATGATGACGATAAGATAAGAGCTTGTTTATTGCAGAATAAACGATTATAGAAAAGTGATAGAAGCCAGTTGCTTTATGTTTGGGTGTTCGCTTGAGCATTATCCGGTGCTAGGATACATTGACCTGTTAATCATCCTGCCTATCTTACTACTATAATAGCAGGCCTGTCGCACCAGTTACTCAAGTTACTCAAGTGCGCATGTGCCAAGCGCGAATGCATATATACACCGCAAGCAAGCACATGCGCACGAACATACACGGAAATGCACACACATGCGCACGCACTACACACACACACACACACACACACACAAGCAAGCGGACACACCACACGTCAATATTTTGTTTGCATGTGTACTACACTAAAGTCACAAATGTGTAGCAGCAAATTTGAAGTCGTAAATATTTCCTGCCATTGGAAAACGAAACATAGGGACTACGAGTTCACAAGTCCTTTGTTACTGGTGCACAAATCCTGTGCAACACAACTTCAAAGAAATATGCACTTGACACTTTTGCTACAATCATCCCAGCACAGTTGGTGCAAAACACATTCACACACCCGCGTTTCATAATCTGAAATGAAAAAATTGTGCATTCGTAAACCCAAATGTGAACTAATGCACTTCTGGGAAATATTTCCTCACAAATGAAATTATATAGATCACTATGTTCACTGAGCATTTTAATGAGCGAGCACAAGTCCATCGATACAACTGCTCGCATCTGCTGCTACGAGTCTCAGCTGTCGTTTTTTCTATGGTGGTAGAATCATGCCAAAACCCCGCACACACGCAAAACGTGTTTTGTTCACGCATAACGATTCACACGCACACAAAACGTGTTTTACTCACGCACAATGATTCACACACACAGTGTGGTTTGCAAATACAAAACATCATTCACAAACTAATGCATTTTGCTTCAGAAACAAATACAGTATGTTTTACACAAAGTACAAAAAAAAAATTCTTCAAGTACACAAAACAATTCGACAAGTATGGAACACTGAAAGCTGCGCGTGGATCGGAAGGCATTTGCGCACGGATCAGCAAGGCGGCAAATTTGTGCCAAAAGTCACGTGACAAACAAATGTCGTGTGATTCACACTACACAACAGCAGGTTGTGCGTCAAGGTAAAGAGGTTTAACGGCACCGCCATCGGCACACGCGCAGGTAAGAACACACAAGCACGCGCACACATGCGCACGAACATACACGGAAACGCACACACATGCGCACACGCACACACGGACACACACACACACCAGCACGCGCACACACCGCACGTCAACACAAAGGCAACGTCACATGCAGGGGCGGCCTTCCCTACAGGCGGGTTAGGCGGCCGCCTAGAGCGCCATCTAGAGGGGGAGCGCAAAATAATGCGCCCGAAAAAAAAATAAATAACACAATTATATATATATATATATATATATTTTTTTTTTTTTTTTTTTTCTCCTGCCGCATATTTTTGCGCCCCTTCTATATCTCCAACCAATATTTTGACATTAAAAAAAATAAATCTAACATTAGGGTAAAATGAGCCAAAAATCGAAAACGGAAGGGGAACCTACCTCCTTGGTTTCGTCAGAACATGCTAGTACTATAAAGCCCAGTTCAGACCAAAGATTCACCTTGCAACGGCTTGCAACTCGCAACGCCTTGCAACGCCTTGCAACGCCTTGCAACGAGACGGGCTGCGACGTTCTAAAACTGGGCAGTTCACACTGGCTGCAACGCGCTGCAACGGGCTGCGACGCTAGGTGGTTTCCATAGCAACTGTGAACGCTCTGGCACAGCTGAGAGCCGCAACATCATCATTTGCGTAGGTTAGGTTAGATTAGTTACGTCGTATAGGACAGGTTGATCCTCCAGCAACTGAATTAAGTTCTCCTCCCTCGCCTCGGACCAGAAGTCTGCCATCTTCGGATCTTTTTATGCTGGAGTGGACAGTACGGTACCGGGACGGAGTAAGGCCGTGACGTACAAGTTGTTCTGTGCTGTGATTGGCTGAAGAGGAATAGTTAAATCGCCGCGTTCTAAAACTGGACCTTGCGATTTGACATGTTCAATCTCTGGCGACTCCTTGCAACGCCTTGCGACGCCTTGCAACTCCTTGCAACGGCTTGCAACGACCCGTTCACACCGCCCCTGCGACGTTCTAAAACCGTCTCGTTGCAAGCCGTTGCAAGGTGAATCTTTGGTCTGAACTGGGCTTAAGGCGTTTGGTTAGAGTGTTTTCAAGAATCGAGAATCAAGAACGAAATCAAGAAAATGAAGAGGCAAAAGCCATCCGGGGCGCAATTTAAGAAGAAGAGAAAGGAAGAAGAAGAGAAACGTGCAAAGGAGAAAGGTAAATCTTTAAATCCTGTTCTTTGCCTGTAATGAATTCCAAATAGGAAAGGTTGATGAATGTGTGAATTGCTTCGGGCACTTTAGTTGAGTTAAGAAGAAAATATGTACCTCAATCAAAGTTGTCCTACTCCCTGTCATATAGTTATTTCAAGATTTTACAGAGGCGGGTATATCAAAAATGATATGTCCATTTATTCTACATTATATAAAAAAAGACATGATTAAAATAGGGGCGCACTGTATAACGACCATAGCCAGTGCAACAGCACTTCAAATACATTACTCGTTGCATAGTACACCCTTTAAGGAAGACAAACACGGCTGGTAAGTGTGAGAGCGCCGAAATTGCTTAGATGCCATGCCGAGAGCGGTATTGCAGACATATAGAGATGTAGAACATTATAGCTCGCAACATATTGAGAGCTGTGAACTTAGTTCAAACTTTTGAATAATGAACTATGAACTGAACTCGTTCATTTTAAAATGTGTGAACTATGAACTGAACTAGTCAAGTGAACTTTCCCAAAACGGGGCATGTGTCCATAAACCGTCTCATAGGGGGGCGTGGTCGGAGCGTAGTTCAGCAGGGCACAGGCTTGCCATTTCCTCCGTGGATTTTATTCTTGAATTAATGTTTGTTCATCGTTGCGATCGTTGTTGTGTTTATGTGAAAGAAATGCAGTTACAGGGCAAAACAGTTTTTCAAGGTTGCAATTCAGTTTTCGTGGGGAATTAACAAACTATTTTTATTTTTTATTTTTATTTAATTTTTTTGCGGAGGGGGGGGAGCGCCAGGAGCGAAGCTCGCCTAGAGCGCCAAATGTGCTGGGGCCGCCCCTGGTCACATGCATGGAGGGGAGGCGCACACACGTGAGCTCACACACACACACGCACACACACAGGTAAAGACGTTTAAAGGCTCCGCCATCGGCACACGCGCAGGTAAAAACACACACGCACGCGCACGCACCAAAGCGACACTCGCACAGGTAAGATGTTATGTTTTTAAACACTTCGACAAACTCTGCCAGGTAACAGTTCTGTCTATAGACTGTAAAACTGCGATAAAATAAGGGAAGAGAAAATTTCTCACTCAACAAGCCATTTTGTCATATAAAAACCGTTAGATTCAAACATAGCACCGACCGGCATGTCAACACAGAAGTCACGTGATTCTTGAAAAGACAGTGTCCCTATAACGGAGAACGAAAATATGGTAGTTACCTTGCATTTTAAAATGTCAATGCACTTTTCAGCCCTGAATAACAGGAAAAGATACTTAATAATTGATTCTGCATGCATAGTATATTACAAGACGTTCGAACGACTCAGCGTTGGCAACAGCCAGCGCTGAGTTTGTACATCGCGCACATTGACACACATTACGACAAACCTTTTTCCTGGGAATAAAAGTCTGACAGGGAGACTAAATGGCAGCTTTCTCTCTCCAACACGAGCGCCGGAGCACCTCGGCTGGTGGTGGTGGTGTGTGGTGGTGTGATGGAGAGGCTGCTCGACATGATCCAAACATTAGACGCAAAAACCAAGCAACGAGCGGCAATGCATGGTGACTAATGTCGTTAGGAACCCCCGATCCCTGCTGGGAATGTTCATGATCTACAGGAAGAGGAGGAAGATAAGATGGTGGTGGGGGTGGTGGGGGTGTTGGGGCTGCATAAACCATGCCTGTGGGAAATAAGGAAAGCAAAACACTGCAGAGGGAGTTGATCCAGACAGAGCATAGGAGACTAAGTGTGTGACACAGTGTTTGAGGAATGGCCTCCGCGATCAATTGAA
>NC_082401.1:7121622-7124122 GCF_031168955.1 Gadus macrocephalus
AAGTAATTTCAACTCCGCTGCGGGCTACAACCTGTCTGACAGCTCTCCTCAGTGAAAGAGATATGTTGGAGAAAAATGAAGCCGTGAAAAAAATGCCTGCGATGGTTGGCAGGCTTTATCGAAATCAAAGCGCAGTGTTTTTTTTTTAAATATGAAATCTGAACACCTTTTTCGAGTGGGTATGTGTAGCCGTCGGCACTCCGCGTGTTTCCCAGTGGCCTGATTTTTAAAATTAGAGCTTTACATTTGAGTGTGGTAGGCAGTTATTATGCTGGGGAATGAGGTCAGTCTTGTGGCATGGTGAGTTAGCCACTGCCTTTGGCGGTAGCGTGGGAAGCCAAGGATTAAATAGACCTGTTTCGGTTTACTAAATCCGACTCTAACCGCAATTGTCGATAAGAGAAAAGAGGCTGACTTCCTCCTCCTTCTGACGCTATGTGTACAGTATATTCAACAGATCATCATCGATAATGCCCTGTGATGTTAGAAAGTTGTCAAATGTTGCATATTATGAAGATTTTTGTGTATACTTTCTATGATGGTAACGTGTGATGTTATTTTGGACTGAAATAGTGTGAATATGTGTGTGTGTGTGTGCGTGTGTGTGTGTTTGTGTGTGTGTGTGTGTGTGTGTGTGTGTGTGTGTGCGTGTGTGTGTGTGTCTGTGTGCGCGTGTGTGTGTGTGTGTGTGTGTGTGTGTGTGTGCGTGTGTGTGTTTGTGTGTGTGTGTGTGTGTCTGTGTGCGCGTGTGTATGTGTGTGTGTGCGTGCGTGTGTGTGTGTGTGTGTGTGTGTGTGTGTGTGTGCGGTGTGTGTGTGTGTACGTGTGTGTGTGTGTGTGTGTGTGTGTGTGTGTGTGTGTGTGTGTGTGTGTGTGTGTGTGTGTGTGCGTGCGTGTGTGTGCTCATGCCTGGGTGTGGGTAAAAAGAGGGGGAAAAGGATTGGGGAGAAAGTGAGAAAATTAGGGATCAAGAGAGATCTCATTGAATGAAAACACTGGCCAGACCAAAGCCCCAGCAGGTCTGTCCTAGCTGGGTATGTGCAGCGGAGAAGGAGGAACACGGGGTGACTCCCCAGCATTGATCTGCATGGCCCCCGTGTACCCTGGAATGACACTGTCAGTGTACCCTGTGCTGTCTGCCAGACAGGACTGTGTTCCTGATAAATACCGCCTCTGGTTTCACCTGAAAGCTTCACCCCCCCCCCCCCTCCCCCGACCCCCAGAGAGGGAGAGAGAGAGAGACATACACACACACACACAGACCGCTGCGGTTGTGATCAAGGTCGGGTCATATGTCTTGGCGCAAAAGTTTCTGATGTGATTTCAGAGTCATTACTCCCGGTGACCCTAAAACTATCAGTTAGGAAGCGCAGGCGCAAACTTTCAAACACACACGCTATCCCCAAAAAAAGTGCCACTATTTGGAAAGTGACCCCTCTTGTTACATCATCTTTGTTTTGTCTGTGTGTGTGTTTACAAATATCTGTGTGTATGTGTGTATGTTACTGTGTGTGTGTGTGTGTGTGTGTGTGTGTGTGTGTGTGTGTGTGTGTGTGTGTGTGTGTGTGTGTGTGTGTGTGTGTGTGTGTGTGTGTGTGTGTGTGTGGTGTGTGTGGTGTGTGTGTGTGTGTGTGTGTGTGTGTGTGTGTGTGTGTGTGTGTGTGTGTGTGTGTAGTTTGGTTACTGTGTTCTCCTCACTGGTTATATAATTCTATTTTAAGAGCTGTTGTACTCCACTTCAGTTCCTCAATCTCACGTAGGGCCTTGACTACTTCCATGCTTTACCTCTGATGCGTTCGGTTTAACAGGAGCTCGGTGCTTACTCCCGCAGCAGGACTCCAGAAACGCTGAGCTACTGCACTTTTATTAGTGTTTTTATGTGTGCTCAGATTGCGGGAAATTAGCAATTTGTACGGTGGAAGAAAGGCAAACTATTGCATCCTTTGATTGCTGATCCTTTTAGGAACCTGATTAGATTGTGTGTGTAAATATGTGTGTGTGTGTGTGTGTGTGTGTGTGTGAGTGTGTATGTGTGTGTGTGTGTGTGTGTGTGTGTCTGTGTGTGTGTCTGTGTGTGTGTGTGTGTGTGTGTGTGTGTGTGTGTGTGTGTGTGTGTGTGTGTGTGTGTGTGTGTGTGTGTGTGTGTGTGTGTTTGTGTGACATAGTGCGTGAGTATGTTCTTGCGTATATGTGTTTGTTTTATGTGGAGTATGTGGAATGTGTTATTGTATGTGACTGTGAGTGTGTGTGTGTGTGTGTGTGGGTGTGAGTGCATCTCTGCATATATATGGCGATTGTGTATATGTGTTGAGCTGTGTGTTTTTGTGTGTGTGTGTGTGTGTGTGTGTGTGTGTGTGTGTGTGTGTGTGTGTGTGTGTGTGTGTGTGTGTGTGTGTGTGTGTGTGTTCTTGCATAGATGCTGTGTTGTTTGTGATCATGCATATATGGCCTGCTGCATATACTGTGTGCAAAAGCATAGTTTGTACGTGTGTGTGTGTGT
>NC_082401.1:7129122-7160607 GCF_031168955.1 Gadus macrocephalus
TTAATATATTAACTTAATTAGAATTCACTTGAAACAATTAAAAACAAAAGGTTTTAGGAACTTCATGGAAAGTTTAGTCACTGCTCTGTCTCAAAACAATTAGGACTTTCCACTTAATTTACCAGGTTTCGAGGAGTAAATTTCAATTATAACTACCCTGTTAATCTTTTTAATTGGAATTTTTCGACTTACAAACCCACTGACTTTTTGTCACTGGGTTCAAGCAAAGAGGCATAACAATTCAGCTAATAATACATTTTCAAGGAGAAAATCGATTTTATCAAACTGCAACTCTCCCACAGCCAATGAGAGAGCATTTGGGAGTCAAGAATCATATACTAATTGGCATCTGGTGTCGTCTATTTGTAATTTATTTAGTCGGTACTGAAATTCACCTTCTGCTGCATCACGCATTCTGTGTGTGTGTGTGTGTGTGTGTGTGTGTGTGTGTGTGTGTGTGTGTGTGTGTGTGTGTGTGTGTGTGTGTGTGTGTGTGTGTGTGTGTGTGTGTGTGTGTGTGTGTGTGTGTGTGTGTGTGTGTGTGTGTGTGTGTGTGTTTGTTTGTTTGTTCCCTTCTTCTTGTTGTTTCCACATTTGAGCTTGCTGTCTGTTGAATGGAATCTTGTTCAAGGACACCTGGAGGGAGCAGACACTGGTGTTTGAACCCAGGAACATTTCACCGGGACTCCAACACCCTGGCCACTGCTCTATATCCTGCCCCTATCATAATATACCCTACATCTTTAGATAAAGGGCTAGTTACCTGATCGTTCATTACTCAACTAAACAGCGATTTGAATACCTGACATATTAGGTATTCAAAGTTTAAACTTAAGCTCTTTATACCTTTTCTTTATTCCCTACCCCTCTGTGATTTCTTCCTGTCCGTCCTCTGAGTTGCAATACATTCATATCTTTTGTAAACTCTAGAACTATTGTTAAACGATTAGAGGACAATAAGCCTCAATTGCAGAGTTTTATTCCGACAAGTTCATCTCCTGCATTCGCCCTTGAATCCTATATATCTACGTCGCTGCCATATTGGCGAGGCCAAGACTGTTAAGTAATGCATTTATTTAGGGAAGCTGCTTTCTGATCTCATTGAGTCTTTGCTTATATTCATATTTATTCATATCATAAATATTTGATGTGATGCTCATTTCAGGTACATGTCATTGAACACTTATTTTGTACTCCATGTAGATCTTAAACCCTTGAATAAAACGACTCATTGAAATACTTTGAGAAATGTAAACATTGAGGGTCTTTTTATCCTGAAAACTGACATTGACGTATCACGGGCAATGGGCTGAAGCAGCCAATATAACATCTATATACAGTATATATGTCTATGCTTGTCATATCAGGGGTGAACACAGGTGCATCTCATGATGAAAATTACGGGCACTGGAATGCCCACGGACCTATAATTAACTTAATGAGCTACACCTGTTTTCACCCCTACTGTAAAACCTCTGTGATGCAGTCTTTTACATTTAATCAAAATAATGAATGCAAAACTATGAAAAACAGGGACATTAAAGGGGTCATCCTATGAACCTGCCCTTGGTCCCCAGGAGGTGGAAATACCACAAAACGGCGGGGCCCTTTTTATTGATTTTATTCCCTGCATTTTCTTTCATCCGGGCAGACCGCAGGTAGCATGGCTCCGCAGCTCATCGTGTATCCGTGGCACGTTGTGGTTCTCTGGCAGCCCACTCATCTCTGTGGTCTCCCTGAACCCAGAGCGCTTGGCCCTGGGCCGCCCGCCACCCTGCTGTCACCTCCGGGTTCACCGCGGATGCACATCGATGGCCCACCTGTATGCTCATCATCCGAAACACTGTGTTTGTGTGTGTGTGTCTGTGTTTATGCGTTTGCCTGTTTGTGTGTGTGTGTGTGTGTGTGTGTGTGTGTGTGTGTGTGTGTGTGTGTGTGTGTGTGTGTGTGTGTGTGTGTGTGTGTGTGTGTGTGTGTGTGTGTGTGTGTGGGTGTGTGTGTGTGCGGCATGTGCTTGTGCATGCGTGTGTGTGTGTGTGTGTATGTGTGTGTGCGTGTGCATGTGTGTGTGTGTATTTGATGCATGCATGAGGGTGTGATACGGAAGATACATGAAGGTGTGTTGACCTCAGCGTCTTTGTTGTTTGTGAAGACTGACCCCTCATCCTCTCTGATCCTGCTGTTATGGATCAGTTATGACGGCTTTAATGGTTACTGGATGATAACCTGCTATGTTATTATTGCTTCTGCGCAGAATACCCTATTCAATAAAGTGATGGTGGTATTCGTGAGTTAGTGAGCTAACGAAAACGTTCTTTGCTACTTAATGGGTTTTGATTTTAAAGTTTTCTAAGGGACTTTTTATAGAAATGATTGTTTATTGTATTGTATTACCATTGTGCTAATGGCAATGCAATGGTATTAGGACTATGAAGATGATAATATTATCTAAAACATAATATCTAGCATTGACTACCAGATACCTTAACGCTATTGGTAGCACAGCGACTACATTGACTTGACTTTCCTAGCACACTCTCTCTACTCATCACACGAGCTGTGGCTACTTCGCTGTTCTGATTCTTAGACATAACAGTGAGGCCTCAGTCAGCCGAGTGTC
This sequence comes from Gadus macrocephalus, assembly GCF_031168955.1. Taxonomy (NCBI): domain Eukaryota; kingdom Metazoa; phylum Chordata; class Actinopteri; order Gadiformes; family Gadidae; genus Gadus; species Gadus macrocephalus. Next base: position 7,131,743 of record NC_082401.1, read on the forward strand.
CCCACTCATACTGCCTTGCCACCTTCCTCTTTTAGCCTCCTCTCCCTTCCTCTCCTTCTCCCGGGCGCACCGTGCAAGGTGTGCACAGGAGAGATGAGCTGCCAAACGCCTTCTCCCATGTCGCCGAGCACCTGCTCATTAAGACTACCTGAGGCACCCGACGGCCCACCGCCTCGCAAATCTTTCCCCAGGAATCGACTGCGGTCCCAAGCTGCATGGCTGCGTCTCGCTCAATGGAGCTCAGCGAACGTGGAGGAACAGCTGCCTGGACTCCGCCTGATCAGCACTGGGTATATATATATATATATATATATATATATATATATATATCCAGCGCTGATCAGCACACCTGATCTGCGCTGGGTATATCTATATTTATATATCTAGCTCTGATCAGGTGGAGTCTATATATATGCACCATAGTGTCATGGAGATGTTGAGATAAGACTTTCAGTTTAACCCTGAAAGTGAATAAAACACATGGTTTCTCTATAGATAAATGTCTTAATCGACAACAACCTTGTCTCTGTGAATAATAACTTGGGCTTACGTTTGCTTATTGTCCATATATCCACCTGCTGAATGGAAGCATACCTTCCACCAATGACCACGACACAGGGATTGTTTGCTATGTTCTTGCAGTTCTGGTAAAAGGATAGCTTTGAAATCGAATCAATATGATTCTTGAATACTGTCTTGGTGTATTTCTTGTGAGATGTCGTCCCTACCACCATCTCCATCTTTACCACCACCTCCCCCAACACCACCAAGAAATTCTCCCTACATCACCAACTGCCATCAGCACATCCAATCCTAGAGTTAGCAGAGGAGAGCAGGTGGTAGTGGGACGGAGCTCATGTCCAGACACAGCCCAACAACTCAACCTGTACACGCATACATGGCTCAATTTCATCTTGCATAAACACACACAAACACACATGGACAAACGTGTCACTTATTTTATAACAAGCGCACACACTTATGCACCAACCCACAGACACAGTCAATCACTAGATCTCTCCCTTAGTCTCTTAAACACATGCAGTCACCCTCTCTCTCTCTCTCTCTCTCTCTTAAAGACATTCTCATTCTCTCTCACACAGACTTGAGTGAGTCTCTCTCTCTCTCTCTCTCTGTCTCTCTCTCTCTCTCTCTCTCTCTCTCTCTCTCTCTCTCTCTCTCTCTCTCTCTCTCTCTCTCACTCACTCCTCACGCACGCACACACACACACACACACACACACACACACACACACACACACACACACACACACACACACACACACACACACACACACACACACACACACACACACACACACACACACACACCAGGGAGATGCTGACTATTTGACCTTTCCTCCTGGTCTCCCGGTGGCCCTGGTACTGGGGCTCATTATGCTGCAGCAGCCAGCACACCATCAGGCTCCTCTCCCCCTCCAGGGAACCAGCAGCATCCAACTGTACCAACCCATCCTGTTGCCATGTCAACTCCTGCTCTCTGCGCAGTGCGCACTGGTTGAAAGTCAACCATTAAGGACCTCAGCCAAAACAAATAAACTGATCGTTTTTCTCGTAGGCGATCATCTATCTGGTAGCAACAGAAATAATCTATAAAATGTAAAGAGAGAAGGCAGAGACAGGTTCCAGGGGGCCTGTCTCAAGTAACAGGTTAGAATATGTTGAGGCTTAAACCAAAACTCTGACTCAAGCAAGCACTTCCCTGGACTGTCAGGATTTTTCGGTTTCATAACAGCTGATTTAAATCTTGAGGTATCGCAGCCTGAAAATGTGATAGATCAGAAAACTCCCAAGCCGTCATTGCATCACTGCATTTATTGTTTGATGCCTTGTTCGTTAATTTGAACTAGGTCACTATGAAGCCATGTAGCCTTCGCCAGACTATGAATATTAGACACAAATAAAAAATAAGAAAACGTGTCTGATGTTCATAGCTGTAGTTTACTATACTGGCTATTGAAGTGACTCTGACCATGTATCAATTTGCATTATAAAACAATGCTGGTAAAGTTTCTCAATATGAATGTTGATCTTGGTTCAATCTCCGGTGGCTTTGTGCCGCAAACGTTGCGCACCAATTCAAACATACTATAGACGCAATGCTGAAACTAACAAAGTACTCACACGCCAAGGCAGAGTCGGCTGGACCCAGCCATGTCTGAGCTACGGTAACGCTATACCCCTTTGCTTTGTGTGCAGTCTACAAGGAATGAGCTGCACTCCATGGTCCAACAAAGGAACATGCCATGATTCAGAAGCGTTGTGAAAATAAATCACTGCCTAATGCTAGGGCAGGCAACTTACTTTAGAAACATCCTCCTTACATCCCGACAATAATCAATAAATCAAAAAAAAAAAAACTTGCCATCTGCTTGAACATGGTATCTGCACCCAATGCAAAGGACTGGCATCTTCCACAGGACAAGGCCGACCTATTGCTAAAGCTAGCAAGCTAGTCACGTGTTTAGGGGGAGCGGCTTTGGAGGGATACCTTAAAAGAGGAGTGACATTTTATGGGCATGATACTGAAAAAACGATCCTACTCTAGCTGGTTTCTCCAAATTGCCTAAATATGTCATTTGTATTGCAAAGATGGCATTGTTTCAGATGTCTATGTTAAGATAACTTGACTTTAACAAAAACAACATGACCTGCGATATTGCAACCAATCGCCTTTTGGCACGCCATCGAAGTCCTAGAATCAGAGACGCAATGGTTTACACAACAGCGATTCTAGTGTGACGTAAAAAGGATGTGCTTTTTCTAAACAAAAATGGCTTGTGGACTGAGCATCCTTAGCGTTATTTTGCTAGCCGTGCACATGTATGTACGGCTAGTATGCACTCTTCAAACACAAGAAACGTTGCTCATCATAATGACATGTTGATGAACATGTTCATGATGCCTAACGTAAGAATGGCTGATTCGTGCAAGCAACATGTTCATGTTCGATGTGCAATCAGAAATACGATGGAGGAGAAATGAAAGAGAGACACATGACAACACTTAATCGCGTCACACCCCTGTCCCTGCATGCCGGTCCATCCTTTATGCACAGACGTCGATTCGGCGTTTGTGTATCATTTATACAGAAGGGGAGGTGAACACCCTGGAACATTCCTGGCTATAACAGTCTGTATTAAGGGGGCTAATGTCTTTGCTAAGACAACTTGGCACTAACCAAGACATTACAACATGTTTATTACTTTGTTTTGACAACTTAACATTAACCAAGACAACATGACCTGTCATGAACATGCCATCGAAGGCCTCATTATACAAATAAAAACAACTATTTAGCTTCATGTGTTAACTTACATTTAACTGTCACATGTGGTTGGTAAGGACATTGGCTGTCACAAGAACATTATAATTGGGTTATGATTATTTTCCATGACCTCAACTACATTGGTACAATTTTGACTTATCATTAGGATTTCATTAAATGTTATTACACTGTCAAAGGCTTTCACATACCTTAACAAGAGTCAAGAGAGTTTTTCCTTTTTTGATATTGCATAGCAAATGTTTCAATAAGAAAACGATGTATCTTAAGAGCAATGGTTTTGGATGTGACCATATCAAGTGGTTCCTTGCCATTATCTAAATCAAATTTGAATTCCAGCCGTGGGCACTGTTATCTCGGAGCTAACCTGCTATCTAGCAGGTTTGCTCCAGGTTAAGCTCACAGCATGAGTGGCCATGGTAACTGAACTGAGATTAGTGTATGCTTGGTATCTCAAACTAAAAATTCTTCCAATCCCTGAATTCTGAATACATATAAACAGTTAACGTGGAAATGCAGCTGCCTGAAATAGAGTCTTGGCCAGCTCACCTCCTCCAGGCTGGGGTTGCTTGATGGATATCTAGAGAGAAGAAAGTGAAAGAGAGAGAGCTGCTGATTGAAGCTAGCGTACACACTACAAACTAACAAACAAACAGGCAATTCAATAAACAAACGAGCAGAATCCCAATATATATGTTGTTTGCATTAGTCAAAGTCAGAGCCCAAGGTTTTACTGATCTTCTCCTGCTATATAAGCAATAGAGCATGCTTACAATACTTTGTTGTTGATATGAAAAGACCGAACTTTACTTGGCTGAATGAAGTAAAGTCAACAGGCAGGGATATAAACTCTGACATGATCTGACTCACATAATACCAACGGTAACGGATTTGGCAGGATAATTTTAAGCCGGTTGGTTTACATAGTGGACATTTATGCTTGATTCATTTTTATTAGTAGACATTCTGTCTCTAGAAACATTGAGCAATGGTGGGAAAAGTATCCAAAGAATGGCTTGGCAAGTAAAAGCTTGTTCTACCCCCCACACACACACACACACACACACACACACACACACACACACACACACACACACACACACACACACACACACACACACACACACACACACACACACACACACACACACACACAGACAAGCACACACAGACAAGCACACACAGACAAGCAAATGCACACGCACACGCACACACACACACACACACATACACACACTTAATTAACCTCAGCACATATCCATACAAACGCTGGCACACGCTCCAAAAGTGCTATGCACTTGTTAGTGCACTTTAACCTTTGACCATTCCAACATTGCCATGGCTGATCTACACTGGCGAAGCAGCCATCTCCCCAGGAACGTGCCAGACCATATAAAATCATCACATTAGAGTAATTACAAGCTCACCAGAAATAATCAATCATCTGATATGCGATATCGGAGCAAGAGTTATTCTGGAATATTCTAGAATGCTCTCTCAGGAGACGGTGTGCATTTCAGCCAGTCAGAAACGTAATTAGCCCCTTAGCCCTGGGCAGCAGGAGATGGAGGCTGACCTCCCTCCACCAGAATGCCTGCAAGACTGTCACCGATACGGGCTCTGCTGTTCACACACACTAATGCACCACGATGGAAATTCATCATTTCAAAACAGGACGTGTGTGTCTGACAGCAAGAACATTTGAAAAAAAGGAAAAGAGAAGAAGAAAAATAAAGGGTCTCGGTGGTGGATTGTAAGATTTGCATGTTGGAAGCCACTGGGTCTGACCTTAGAGATGGACTCTCGACTTGAGCGCAGAGCTTTAAATGGGGGTGCAACTGAGTGTACGAGCACCAGGGAACCAGGATGCTTGAAGTGTGGGAAGTAGAAGAACGACAAACATCATCTCATCATCTCAGCTTTGCTTAACTTTTAGGCTGCTAGTTAATACAGCCTACATGAATAAAACATTCAATAAAATAAACAGTTCGGTTGACGCTTTTAGCCAAAGAGTCTTACATGGCCATGAGTGCATTATTATAGAGCAGTGCATTATTAGAATGGGTTGCTGCCAGTGGGAATTGAACCCCCAACCCCCGGCATTGTTAATGCCTGCTCTGCCAGTGAAGGCTACACAGTGGCTTAACCCTAAACCTAGTTCAGCACCCAGCATTTAACCTCACGGTTGTTGTTGGGTTGCTGTAACACAACACTTTCTGAGGCTCATAACAAGTCACCATTTCAGAGATTCGACTTACAGATAATGTTAACTTAGCATTGGCACCAAGCCAGCTATAAAACATCAAGGTATGTCTAAATGTATTTTGGTATGTCCTCGTAAAACAAACTAGGGTCTTTTTTTTTTAATCTTAATTTGTCTTAAGAGAACATATTAAACCTGCACTATTTAACTATTCTACTGAAGCTATTTGCTCCATTGATACAAAATTTCAGTCCTTAGTCAATCCGTTTACGAAATTGACACACAGAGCTTCTCCGGCACCATTATCAAACCCGCCATATTAGATAAACACTTGTGATTGGCTTGACCTGGGCCATGCCATCTAAAAATCTGTTTGAACCTGAGGGGGATAAGACCGACTGCCAGAGCAAATAAACATGAGCCTGCCGATTCGTCTTGTTCCAAGGCTACTTTTGCCCAGCCTGGAGCTATTACCTGGGCATGTGACTTCATATTTTGTTTCGCTCCAAGGATCAGTCTGGACCTCTAGCAGCCCAAATCGATTTCAGCGGGCGGGAGTCTCCTTCAGCCAATCAGCGTTACACAAAATGTGACGTCATCACAAAGTGCTGTTTGGTCGCCACACTGGATAAAGAAGAAAGCCGAAAGCGCGTACTTTTTTTTCTTTATCCCCAACACATAGTGAATGCAGTATCCAATGTTAATCTAATCTACTGGTGTGTGAATGCACACTCTGTACTCGTAAACTAAATTAGCATAGACGGCAACGAAGTAAGACATTGCGACCTAGATCCAAACAGACCTCAAAACGCAGAGTACTGCACACTTTAGGATCACATCGGTGCTTGATTTGATCACATGTAGAATGTAGAGACCCACTGTCTCACACTGTTCCTTTGACTATAAGTGGAACCAAAATAGACAAATCAAAGGTCTCTTTCTCTGACCAACATGATTCATATGATAGTTACATTTATTTTTAACTAATTTTTAGTATTTAATAGTTAAGCAAATACCTGACATCAAAGCACCAGGCAGTTATTATGTTAAATGCATTATTGAGAAGGTAGGGGTTAATTTTCTAGCTCAAGGTACCTGGGCAGATTGGACACTGGGGTTTAAACTCACAACCTTTTGGCTTGGAGTCAAACAGCTTAACCTAATTAAAATGTTTTGCCCTCCAGTAGAATTATCAAACAATGACCCAATTACTATAAGTATTTTTTGGACAGTTGTTATTCTTACTTTTATTCAAAGCCACATTGGGGATTGAACCCCAGACCTTTTGGGAGGTCGTCACAGATCAGGGGACTTTTGCTTGTCACTTTTGAGATAAACCTCAATGCACTTCTATTCTAGACTGGTTGCACATTTTTATGTTTTTAATTAATTTTTATGTATCACCCCCTTTCAAACATAGTTAACTGTCACAGTTGAAGACAATGACGTTTCTAATGGGATCCTAAAGGATTTATGGAAACCGATTAAATCAAATGTATGGTATTGTTTCAGATAAACAAAAATGAATATTATAGAGATGGAGAGGGAGAGAGCGAGAGAGACAGAGTGAAAGAAAGAGTGAATGTTGAGAGTCAGTGAGATATAGATGGATGTGTGTGTGTGTGTGTGTGTGTGTGTGTGTGTGTGTGTGTGTGTGTGTGTGTGTGTGTGTGTGTGTGTGTGTGTGTGTGTGTGTGTGTGTGTGTGTGTGTGTGCGTGTGCGTGTGACTATGTGTGACAGTGAACAGTAATTATGTAATAACGACAGTTGAGTTTAGATTGTACGATATGTGTTTAGATGTCCATTTGACTATATGAGAGATTGTTATCATGTTAGCATGATCCCTTCTGTATTGGAGAAAAATAAAGGCTGTGCTTGTTAAGAGCTGCACCGCTTCATCACAGGGTCAGGGACCCTTGGCTGAGTTGTAACGCCGCATTTAGCCAGGCGAGGCTCCGGAACACTCGCCCCTTTGTCTCGGGTTCGAGCTCGAGCGCGGGCTTCCCCTTGTCCATGACTTTTAATGTTCTTAGTTCAAAGACACAGTGTACCCAAACCCCATGTTTAAACTTGACCCCTTTTCACGCGTGGTACTTTGAAGGCCCTAATATGGCTCTCATGGCCGTGCACGCGTCCAACCGACCGCCTTTCTTGCCGAGTTAACGCGCGGCTGAAGGACAACACAAGTAGGGAATGTCTACCGGGATACCGCGGTTGCGCGGTATTCGTTGAAGAGCCTCGGAGAAAGAGAACTGGTGAAGAGAATCATTAGAGAGGGTTTGAGAGAGCCGAGCAATCAGTCTTTCCCGCCTCGACCAGAGCCGGACCGTATCGATGCGCGCAGCCGCGTTAAAGCCTCGTGGCCAATCACCACAGCGGCGCTTCCGCCGGTGGTGCCGCCGTCACGCGCGCAGCGGAGAGCTTTGAGCGATTATCTTTCACTCTCGCGCTCCCACCCGCCTATAATAAGATAACTTCAATTATGATTGTCCCTCCCTTTCTTTCCGTTATATCTTTTTTTCTTTCTTATTCTCAGCACATGACCACACGCTATAGAAACCAGCTGCTGGTGCTCAACTGCTGTATGGACGTGTGAACGAGAGAGGTGGAAGCCAGACAGGAGAGAGAGAGAGAGAGAGAGAGAGAGAGAGAGAGAGAGAGAGAGAGAGAGAGAGAGAGAGAGAGAGAGAGAGAGAGAGAGAGAGAGAGAGAGAGAGAGAGAGAGAGAGAGAGAGAGAGAGAGAGAGAGAGAGAGAGAGAGAGAGAGAGAGAGAGAGAGAGAGAGAGAGAGAGAGAGAGAGATTGGCAGAGGGAGCTAGAAAGAGAGAGAGAGCGCGCGAAAAGGGAGGGAGAACGGGAGAACGGGAGAAACGGGGAGAACGGGAGCGCAGAACACAAACCACGCCGCGCCTCCGAACGCAGCGCACCGCCAGCGGACCGCGCGCTCGTCCAGTGAGCTCGAGTGGATCTTACCATTACAGACGCATCCGCAGCGCCTCCGTCTGCACAGCCTGTCGCGGGGTCTATTTTTTGGGTTCAAATTATTTCAGTTTAACAGTACTCCACTCCTCCCTCCGTTATACCCCTTTTCTGTTTGATTTCCTCCTCTCCTCCTACCGCTCCTTCCTCTCCTCCTCCTCCTCCTCCTCCGAGAGCATCCTCCTCCCAGCTGTGTTTAGCCTCACCTTCCCTGCCCGTTCTCCCCTCGCTCTATCCCGGCTAACTTTTCCACCCTACTCCATCCCACACAAACCTCCTCCATTGCTCAAAAAAAAGAAACTACCACCAACACAACCCTGCTCCTGGGAACTCGGACGCGTTCTTCACCGTTCTTCTTCTCTTTTTCTATCGCGGCGGTCTCATCTAGGATCGGGCGGAACCCCCCGTTCCCGGGCCAGCACAGGACGGCACTTCATGGGGCACACATTCTCGCGCGGAAAATGCTCCTCTCTCCGTCTCTAGTCGTCACCCCGTTGCTGGAACTGCCCGCGTCGGGATCGCAATCGGAGTTGACAGTGCACGACTACGTCTTATTCTCCCTCTCCTTCTTCTCCTCCGCCTCCACCTCTTCCTCGTCCTTTTCCCGCCTGGCCCGGCTGTCCTGCCGTCGGGGCCAGTGAGCCATGGGTCTGCTCACGGCGGCGGAGTCTCCCCCCCGGGAGCCTCGCGCGCTGCGGCGGTGGCGGCGGACGGCGGGGAGCTGGGTGTGGATCACCCTGGTCTCCGTCCTCGCCAGTTTACCTGTGGAGCAGCTGTGCGCATTCCCGTCCTCCCTGAGCGACTGCCAGACGCCCACCGGCTGGAACTGTTCCGGTGAGTGTCCCCCTCGATCACACACAGTTTTTTTCTTATTCTTTGAATAGCTTTATTTGGGTTATTTATTAGTTGTGTGATTTGGTGATCAGTGGAGTGAGACCGTTTGACTGTAGCGCCTGTCACACATCCGGAGAGTCACCAGGATCCAGGATCAAAACAACCAACATGTGATCTGAAACAGATCAGCCTCTATCATGTGGACGACTGGGAATTCAGTTTTTTCAAGGGCATTTATGGAGCGTCCAAGCTGCGTTAGTTTGCAACAGACCTCGGGTGTGTGCATACTTGTATACTGCATCTCCTTATAACCCCCCCCACACACACACACACACACACACACACACACACACACACACACACACACACACACACACACACACACACACACACACACACACACACACACACGCGCACATACACACACAAAAACAAGGGTTTGTATGATTATAAATGCTTTCAACAACAAACAAGTGTGTGTGTGTGTGTGTGTGTGTGTGTGTGTGTGTGTGTGTGTGTGTGTGTGTGTGTGTGTGTGTGTGTGTGTGTGTGTGTGTGTGTGTGTGTTTGTGTGTGCGTGTGTGCGTGTGTGCGTGTGTGTGTGATAAGGAATGGCAGTCGTATAAATATATAGCCTATAGGTATATTTTGGGACATAATCCCTCTATAGGGAATTAATTCTGTATATTAGCTCGACAGATGAGAGATACAGTCTGGTTTGACTCAATTTGACAGTGAAATAGACCAGCAGGGTTTAATGAATTGGAACATATGAGGCACTCAGCAGCCATGAGCCATGGTGCTAAATATACATTAAGAGTCGCCAATGTTTTCTGTCAATGTCCAAAGAAATATTCTCTGCTCACTAGATTGAGGGTATATTTTACCCTCAAACTAGTGAGCAGAGAGCATTTCTCTGCTGATTTCAGTTGAAGCTGGACGTATTGACAATGTTCTCCATGTAGTTAGAACATGCCAAAAGATGCAGATCCACTCCTTTTGTGCGATTCCTCAATACTAATTGCAGCTGAACGAAGCACCAGAACGAGTGGTTATCCTCTAAACATTTCAACGCGCCACAAAGGTGGTGGTGGAGGTTAATTGTTTTAATTAAGGACTCGGAGCGTAGATTAAGACGCTGGCCCCTATGTGTCTTAAGGTCGCTGTGCTTTTTTATTTGTTCTCCCCGGTATCAATTTACTCGTTTATTTATGGGTCGCTGTAGAATAAACGTATTTATTCTCCTCCCTTCCAAAGCCATATAAAAAGACCCGGGCCCTGTTGTAAAGAGCTGACGTGCGCGTCTAAATCATCGCCCGGTGCCGCCGTGGATTTCCCCTGTCGCTTGTCTACCGTCTGTAGGCCTCACCCTAAAATAGCGACGTGCGGATCCTCTGCTGTGAGGGAAGGCAGGCGTTTAGATATTGTCAAACATTACACAATGTGCGTACATCTCTAATTTTTCAAAAGGTCAGTATGACTTCCTCTTAAGTCTACCTGGGTGCGCAACATTCCTCAGCCCATTGAACACCAGCACCCTTCAGTGTTGATGGATGGTTCGCTGCAAAGCCTCAAGTGGTTATTTCAGAAGATTCATGAAAGCATTTATAATCATACATTATCTTGGATCATATCAATATAATGGAGGACATGAGAAAAGATGTATAGAAAAAGTATATTACAGGAAGACACACATTCATGCAAGCACACACCCACCCACACCCATACACGCACGCGCACACACACACACACACACACACACACACACACACACACACACACACACACACACACACACACACACACACACACACACACACACACACACACACACACACACACACACACAGACACACATGAACACACACATACATCCAAACATGTCCCTATACATAATACTCTCATGATTTAAGATGAACATTTGACAAACTGGTTTGTTAATGGGCCATGTCACAGCGAGTGACCTCATCCCAAGCCCCGTTCTCTGAATCACTCTACATGACAGCTTGACGGACAGCAGGAGGGCATTCATGGTATAGTTGGTATAATGATAATGTAACACACGCACTCATTTCATTTCTTGTTATTATTGCGTCGTTTCCCTTGTTCAGTATTTTCCATTGCAGTTTGATTGCAATCACTGCTGTAGATAAATGGTTATACGTCATTCCACGGCATGTAACAGATGTTGGTAATACTGTCATTGTGTTATTGGTTGGTATTGGCTGAGAGAGTAGTGGCAGAAGTGAGGGATGGAACGTGGTTGGACAGAGGGCATTGGCATTGGATTCTTTGGGCTCCAGAAACTGAGCTTCAAATGAGACATTGTTTTCAGTTGGACCACATGAGACTAATATGACTACTGTTTGAAATTTTGAGTACTGCTTTAAGCAGGACCTGTTCGTATGGGTTCACAGGGTTGACAACGTGTGCACGAGCTGAGGAATTAAATAAATAACTAACCTGAACCAGACATCATGCATACTTGTGGTAATCCATAGAAACTTTGCACGTCATAACACTGTTTAAATCGGTTTTGGAATCAACCATTCCACCCTTTTTAACTGTTCTTCTTTGACACAACAACTGCCCTTTCATTACACAATCAAAAACTTGTTTGAGCCTTTATGTCTTGTTTGATGCAGTAACTATTGTCAAACATGTCAATGATCAGTGATGGTTTATGTTTGATTATTTGTCATAAGCAAGCATTCTGGTTGAATTGTGATGATGGTAGGTCAAAGACAGTCAAAATAGTTGACCGTTGATGATTGTTTAGGCCAACACCAACCACAATCAAATTAGCAGACAGTAAATACGCATTTTAATAGATGCGTAAATGTAATGCTTTGACCCGAAAGGCTTGCATTTTAGAGCACAATCATTAAAGGTTGGGTATGGAATTCGCTTTTTTGGCCATTTTTGCAGAATTACTTGAAATCCTTATCATAACCCACTTACAGCCACTGAGTTAGAAGTACTGACATGAAAATTAAACAAGTCAATCATCTGTGGAACAGGCAGGGCTCGAAAAACTCCAGCCAATGATTTCCAGAGCCACCGAGTTGCATTGGACAGTAAGTACGTCAATCAAACGGTCGTACTGCACTCCCCCTCCCCCGCGCCCCGCACGTGACCCCTTTGTGCAGTACTCGTGACCCAGAGCAAGCTCCTGTTTGTTGTTATCCTGTGGTAGCTACTGGAACTAGTTAATCCACATTTGGACCTAGCAGTAGAAGACAATTTCCATGGCAGACAAGACGCCACCATCCCCATGTTGTTTTTTTAATGTTGCCATGTTGTTTAACGAAAACCTACGCTAGCCTGGCTCGCTCTCGCGCATCTGTGTTCGCGCTCGTGCATGATTGCGCGTCCAGGTACTTGGAATGGGTGGAGTCAGAGTCAGCGTTGAAGGAGAGGGGGTAGGACCATTTGAGTTGTGTATTTTCAAAATCTGCTGGCGTTTCGCAAATCCCATACCCAACCTTTAAAATCTCCATTTAAAAAAAAGAAAGAGTAGAAAACCTGCTGGTTGGTGTGTAGTGTGTAGCAGAATAAATGAATGCATTGGACAGTTTTGATGTTTTGATCCGTAAATTACCCATGGTCAGAAAATTCATGCAACCCCAACTTCATACATTTTGTTTTGCAACTGGTATTATTAATTAAAACATTGTTTTAATGACATCTGTGTCTGTAGTTGAATAAACAGCTTTGTTCCATTATATCTTTATATACCAGTAAAGTGCTAAGTACTAGTTTTCTTATGGCTTCGAATCTATAGTTGGTATAAATCACAGTTGATATACAAGGGCCCTTTACATATCATCATTCTATAGAAAATGCATCATAAAATAACTGCAGCTTATAATTAATCTCCCACTACCCCATAAGAATATCAAGTGACACAAGGTTGGGTCCAGACCCAAAGTTTGGCAACACCCGGATTAATGACTGTGGGAAAGAAACTATTAACCAAGCAAGGTGCAACAACGCATTGCATTGTTGACATTTCCTGAACCAGCGTCACTAATAAGCTAATGTTAGCTGGGAAGTTAAATAGGAAAATGTAGTCCCGGCCTGCCAGTCTGGCGGCTCTCTAACAGTTTTCTTTCTTGTAAAGATAATGTTGCATTGATTTTGAGAGGTTGTTAAATGCCAAATCAATTTAGCTCTAGTAGTAATTAACTAAAGTTTTGTTGCTGCAGATATTTTCTAAAAGCTATAGCTTGCACAATGTTCCCATCCACACAAACTACTGAGCAGGCTAACATAAATGCAAATTTGACTCTTCAGAATATAATATTTTCTCTAAGTTAATTTAATGTGTATAGACCGCAGGACAATGTATGTTGTTTGACGTGATAAGTTGGATCTGCCTATAGGCCTAGGCATATAATAACCTATTGCTATGATTAATTCTGCTTATATACTCTGATGCCTAGCTTTTTCGCTGTCTCCTAGTTTTCTTTTTGATCAGAAAAAAACACAAACACCCATGTCTCATGTATGCCTATTAATATCATTGCATTTGCTCATTGGCTCAATCTTGAAGCAAGCAAATTTAATTCATCAAAACATTTTCTCTCAATTATTGGTTGAAACATATAAAGTATGTGTTAAAAACAGCAGAGAGAAGGACTGCCAATTGAGTGTCAAATAGAGAATGTACCAACTAACACGTCACGTTTCATTTTTTATTAAATTAAGGTAGATTCCGATAGCTTCCGTTTTCTACCTTGCCCAGATCAGTTGTTGATCAGTCCGACTCTGCTAGCTTCTAGCCGCTAGGGATATCAAAGATGGCTACTATCTATTCTGACGCTTGCGTTTCCCTGTTAGAGATATTGACAGCAACTGGTGCAGGCAACATATCATCTTATCAGTTTGAGTCGGTTTAGCTTAATACAGCTGATCAGATTTACCGTAAAAGGAAGTGGTTGGGGATATCAGAATAAGCCTTTTAGGATTTTAGTTCAATAGAAATTGTAGCTTTCAAGAAGTCAGAGAATGAGGGCGTACATATATTTTGGCAAAATCTTCAAAAATGACTGCCAAATGTTTCAAACTGTTCTAGAGTAAGTGCATAAACAGATTGTATGTCATTGTAATGGGGAATAAGTACTTTAAAGGAGAATTGACTTGAAATAGTGCCTCAGTGCCTCCAGGCCTTCATCATGGACAATATTGCTGTATAATGACATCCATAGGAACAGTTTTTGCATGAGCATATATCATTCATGTCCGTCACTTTTCTTCAGGACTTGTGTGAGTCTGTCATGTAGGAAGGCAATAGGCTTGATGAAGGAATCACCAGATTCGATGTTGATTCTGTAAATTAGTCATTCTCGCTATAATTGGTCTCCCTGGTGTTTTTCTTGTTTTCTGTGGATTTAAGGGGGCAAGTAGAACGTGGGCTACCGTGAATGTGAGCACAGTAAATAGTCATGTTCTTTTTTGGAGATCCAACCATCATTTTTGGCAACCCTTAGTAGCTCAAAGAGTTCAATTTCCATGTTCTCTGGAGGATTTTATGGGGGATGTGAACGTTCAGTATTCTGTGATGTATCTGTCGTTGCCCTATAACAAACCGCTCCCACATGTCTACACTTTTTATGATGATGTAATCTCTTTCAGATTCTCAAAATTCTCAGATTGTAATTTTGTATTATCAACTCTCATCAAAAAAGGCCTTCAGTACACTTTGGTCGGAAGAGAGAGTTAATAAATTTGACCAAATTAATATTGACCAAGTGATGCTTCTCCTTTAAAATGTACAAATTAAACATTTTATCCTACAAACCCACTTTGAACTAATGTTTCATGAACCCAAACCAAAACACACCCTCCATTCATGCCTTGCGGGGAAACAAGGCGCTTTCTCTGTGCTTTACTGCTCTGACTCCCATAGCTATTGTTAGTGCTGAAAGGCGGTGGTGGTGATGCCTCGATACGTGACGGGGGAACGAGTGGAGGGGAGGGGGGGTATGCAAAGCCCCTCGTAGGGTTGTAAATCCCATCAAGTGGAGTGAATTACCAGTAGTCCGTGGAGACTTCTGCACATCTGCCCGTGAGATTTGTCAGCACAGAATACTTCCCTTCATCGTCAGACTCAAAGGCAGGGGCTTAAAGTTGCACGGGGGGGGGGGGGGGGGGGAAGCAGAATTAAACAAGCGATAATCAAATAGGGATCAACGGTTGTTAATTGGATGCAGGCTGTATTGTAAGGCCGTTTGAAAAGGAGAGAAATTGTTTCATTATTCTCCTCTGATTTGAACACAGGCTGTGGCTCGACTTCCACAGACGGCTTTAGAGACTAAGTAACTGGAAATAGCTTGAAACACTTCCGATAACGTTGAAAGGAAAGAAGAACCATAATGAAGGCTGTGCACACATTATTTACCTCTGAGTGATTTGAAAGAAACATTGGCGTTACTAATTTAATAAAAAAATGAAATAAAAGTAAGACTGGAGCTATAAGATGGAGGTCAAGGAAGGATATCCCAGCGCTCGGGTTGTTCAGGGATCATTTTTAATTTACTCTCTTTAATTATTGATCGGCGCAAAGCTGGGAAAGCAGGCGCAGTTGCTGCTAGTGCCTCCTCCACGCGTTGTGAAAACTCCAGGTAGGGAAAGGAAGGAGCCGCATTTGGCCGACAAGCTGCCTACCTTCTTTCAGACGAGTAAGTGCCTCGCTTCGCCATCTTAATTGTCGGCGTATAAACATCACCTTTTGAATATTTCATGTTTGCCAGCTTGTTTTCGTTAATTATTCAGATGACTGTAATCTCCTCCTGGATGGGGATGGTTTGGGGGTGGAGGGCAGGAAGCAGAGGTGGCCTCTAACACAGAGCACAGCAGGGAGCAGGGGGGGGGGGGGGGGGGGGGGGGGGGGTAGCCGTGTTCAAATCGGTATATAGACTATTTAGGATGGTGCGTTTTGTGGTGCTGTCTGATATTTGAGATACGACATGACATCAGATTCATCCAATGGAGATGGTCTGCACAAAGGGGTTCTTAGCATGCAAATAAGATAATAATAATAATAATAATACATTTAATTTAGAGGCGCCTTTCAAGACACCCAAGGTCACCTTACAGAGCATATAGTCATCATTCAAAACGATGTAAAACAGACTAGGAATAAAAGGAAAACAGAGGTTAAACATGAAGAATAATAATAATTAATAACACTCAAGACGCCTAAAGTGAAGGGGGGACCTCACCACCACCACCAATAATAAGATGTCATGGGGTGACATTTAACGCATGGTTTATGCAACCAATACAAGTCACTCAGGTAAATTACTGTCGCATTATAAGACCCCCTACACTTTCTTCTTCTAGTGTGCCATAAAAAATAATCCAAATCAAACAAAGCCCTTGTATTTTCTCCATTGGTTCACTATGGAACTTCTGTATAGTATGTTACTGGGATGAATGGGCCAGCCAGGAACTGCAACCCTTTGCAAGGAAATGACAACCGAGCAGATTGTCTGAGAAGTTCCGAACCACTATTGGAAACACACAAGTTGAACACAACGGAAGAACACGAATCACAGCAAACTGTACCAACTCAACGGGTGGTTGACCCTCAGACTAAGTTGATCAATCAAAAGGAGAAGAATCATAAGAATTGATGATTATTCTCCTTGTTTTCTGTCCTCCTGCTGGCTGACTGGCTGTGTCTTTGAGGATCCCTCCATCGTTCAAGAGGGGAAACTGATATGGGATTTCTACTTCTTCTTGGCAAAGTGTGATTGGTGGGACCCCCCACTGTTCTCAGTGCTGATTGGTTGGAGGGGGCAGGACGGAGTGTAGCAACGCAGCCCTCTGTTCCACTCCCTCACACCTCCATGTGAAACCCTCCATTTCTAAATCACAGTGCTTCACATTTGTATCACTGTGAGAAGGTGAAATCCTCCCCCTTCTCACTGTCCCGCATTAGAGGAATTATTATTATTATTATTGTTATATTGTGTTTATATATTAGATTGGGCTGGTATAGAATTGGTCTTCCGTCCCGGTAGGGGGCAGTATGCTAAGGGAGCTTAGGATCAAAGTATCAGGGAATAGCCCAGGGGGGTGTTGATAGAAACAGCTGTTTTGTAAATATCTTTAGGTTCTGCACAGGGTGTGGGTATATATGTATTTGGTGATTGTTTGTTTAGTATCATGTTTATTTAGTATTCACACAATGTACTTTCTGTTCAGTTATGTTGGATTGTTAGCTTTAGGTAAATGTTCCCCCAGTTAATGGTCTGGCCCATATGGCCGTGATTGGTCCAATTACCATTTCCCTATTTAAGGGCCTTTTCATTTGGTGTTTGGGGCGGAAGGTGGTGCTGGCTTGGAGTGAGGCCAGTACGAGAAACGTATGTTATAGTATGCTATTTTATGTTATCTTAGTTTGGTTTGCTGACTGATGCAGTCATTTCCTTTTCATTTTGAACGTTGCTCTATTTTTGTGAATGTTTGGAGAGATTAAAACTTCACTTTTCTTAGTCGTCAGTCCATTGCCCTCATTTTTGCCCACACTCGCGATACCCAGTTGCCCGTATCCCAGATACGTGGGGAGACCACGCCGGTCCCTCACAATCACATATATTGTGGCCGTAACAGTGTGTAAAAAAAAAAAAAGTGCTACGAATGAAAAGCAGATGTGGATCTTTGTTTTGTTGATCGTGCTTTGCTTTTTAGTTCATGAAACCAAGGCCGTTTGAACTGATTGATAGCCTAGATGTTGACAGTTATAACTGTGCAATATGATATGTTCATGGTGGCATCTATTCCCTTAACGTTGATTGCAAATAGGCTAGTTTACATGCTTCATTTCAGAAATGCTATTATACATACCTGTTATTAAATAATGTTATTGTGATGTTAGTCTGCACTGTAAGTTTCATTATGGAGGAGTTTTAACAGGAATTGCATGCCTTTGTGGCTTTGTGTTAAGAAAAACCTAAGATACAATTGTGGATTGTGTGTGTGGTGGGTGGCTGATTCAAGCAGCCTCACCTGGCCCGAGGCAGACTGATTAGGCTCTGGGGCCCAGTAAGGCTGCACACCTGTTGTGCATTGAGCAATCAATGTGCACGGCTTGAGCCTGCCATCACCACACGCACTCAGGGAGATCCCCTCCATGGCAGGATGGATCACCATCTGTACGTATCATCATACTCTGAGCTATGAACCAGTTCCGACATCTGTGTCCTGGATCCGAGGGACCCCAGTAAAAAGCCAACGCCATTGCTACAGATATACATTCTCATTGTTCTACAATGGTTTGTAACCTAAATAATATTTGCGATCATGTTTATTTACAAACAATCAATAATAACGTCTGCTGACAATTTTACAGACACACAATCACCAATACAAACATGACCTCCGAGGCACCGCATGCAAATACTTAATACAGAAAGAGACAGAAGGCAATTGTTTCACATCCCACACACTTCCCAGAGCTACCATTTGTAAAATCAAATTTGCCAACTAATTTCTACAATGTAGCCGTACTAATCCCACAAACTCGCCCGTGAGTGTCCCACTATTACACAATTTTAATATATATTGCATTGTACCAAGATATTTATAAATCCTTTCATTTTCCACGTCGCCTTCATTATGCAAATACTTACCATTTGGCACCAAGTGGATATAAAATATTCATACTAGAAATGTCATCTTTGTATGACTGCAATTCAAGTGTGATGTTACTGCAATGATGAAATATGCAGATGTCCCTGTTCTTTAGTTCTCGTTATTAAGATTGATTCTAAAAATGGGTTCATTTACATTCATTGGTGCTATTATGTCGTTGTTTTCTTTGTTGAAAGTGTGTTCCAATATTGAAACCATGAACCTCGAAAAGATTTCAACTCATGCATCATGCTTTTTCACTAATGTTGTGATATTCTGAAAAGTAGGCATCATTACATATTTATTGCTGAGGTGATATATATTAAAATGTTCCCTAATGGTTTATTTATTATCCATACATTTTTGACTTATGTTAAAATACACGAGATATGTTTTTGCCATGAAACTTTCTCTCAAACTCTGAGAAACACTGAGGGTGCCATATTGAAAAAAGTTTTGTGGTTCTATATGTCGTGTCATGATATCCCTAAAGGTCATGCTATGATGGTGTCCATATCCATGTACCCTGATTGATGTAGCAGTTAAGTGAAATCCTGTATTGCCCAAAAGTGTCCCAAAAGGTTGTCCCATACGTATCGTCTCTCAGACCAAAAGGCAACTCGATATATCCAAATCCTAAAGAAAGAACTCTGCAGCAGAAAATAGCTTGGTCATTTCTCTCTCATTGAGAGACATCCGGAAAATACTTTGCTGCTTCAGTGCTCGTCTTCCAAAGATTCTACGAAGTGGATTGACTTGGGGGCGGGAGGAGAGGGGGCCACATGCATACCTGGTATGCCTATGGCGTCGCAGGAGATTAGTGACTACTAAGCTTTATGGTTAAAACAGATTTGTAAGGTCTCATGAAGGTCTTGTACACAGGGTTAGACAGCCTCATGACCCGTGGCCACGTGCCATTACTTAGTGTGCAACGATCTGCATTCTTCCACTGGGACACACGGTATCATTGGCCAAGGTTCAGAATCGCAGCAAGATCTAAAAATTGGGTCATAGGCGCAAAAACAATGGTGGGAACCACTGGAGGCTTGTGTTTGAAAAGGTGGTCAACATTGGAAGCCCTTAGGGGCCGTAAGCATGATTAAGCGCTATGCAAATACGAAGGGGCTTGATTATCTATAGCACTACACTAGCCATAGCTTCCTCCACACACTCCCACCAATACCTCAAGTCTCAGAGCACTCTGGAGGCCTCATAGTAGGGGCACTCTCTGGTACCCTCTCTGGTCTGAGTGCCTTGTTTCCAGCCTTGTAATCCAAGTGTTGAAACCTCTTACACCGCCGTTCCTGACTCTATGATTGCACACGGCAGCTCTTTCGCTCTCTTTTTTGCTCATTCAAGACGTGGTAAATGGCAGAACACTGGTATCTTGCTATGGATTCGTATTTATATATCTGGGGTGTGGGTGCAATCCATTTTTTTTTTGAGGAGATACAGAGAGAGAAGGATGATGTGTGCATTTGAATGTATTTTTTTTTTTAACTGCGGAAGAGACAAGTGTGTGTGTGTGAGAGTGAATCGGTGAGAGAGGAGACAGAGATAGAGACAAAGACCCAAACCCATTTCAGATCTTTACCCCTACCCTAATTTTTTCAATTGCCATTCGGTTTTTGACTCTCCCCTCGGAACAGAGATATTGGGGTTGTGGGGT
Source organism: Gadus macrocephalus (assembly GCF_031168955.1). NCBI lineage: Eukaryota > Metazoa > Chordata > Actinopteri > Gadiformes > Gadidae > Gadus > Gadus macrocephalus. Next base: position 7,152,377 of record NC_082401.1, read on the forward strand.
CGTGAAATGTCTCCTGTGAAATGAGAGAACCCATCAAGACACTGCTACGTCAGCAGTAATCATCGACAGCATTGAGGTGGGCACGCAACGTTGTTTGTTGACAGACATTTTGAATCAAAGACGTCTCCCATCTTCTGTTGCGTGGGCTATAGGCATCCTTTTGCGGTTGTCAGTGGCAATTCAGCAAATTGTCTCCCTGCAACGGCAATAGTGGTACTATCAAAATTACATTTGCCATTTATCTGATGGAGATAGGAAAGCTTGAACGCTGGCGAATCGTTTACAACGTATACGTTTCACGCTGTCAAGCGATCAAACAAGTCATAAAATAAAAAGGCTTCATTACCGGGCCTTCATGACAGTGCAGCGGTGTGCTCTGTAGGCTAGCAACACGTGCTCCCACCCTGCCCGTCTGCACTGATATCAGGGTAGCAGTCACAAGCGCAGACACCTTGCTGCTGGACTTCGGGCATCATATGACATCCAGTGGGGGAAACACTTAATGCGATCAGAATGCTAGCGATTTCTTGTTGGTCTATAATACAATGAAAACCAAATTAAGATAAGATACCCCTACACTAGAATGCGCAAAATGGAGGGGTAGGGCTGATTGGTCGGAACAAGGGGTGAATTGGGATTGGGCCAAAGACTCTGTGTGTGTGTCTGTGTGTGTGTGTGTGTGTGTGTGTGTGTGTGTGTGTGTGTATGTGTGTGCTTGTGCTTCTCTATGTGAATGTGTTCCTGTGTGTGTCTGCTCGTGCTTCTCTATGTGTTGCTGTGTGTGTGTGTGTGTGTGTGTGTGTGTGTGTGTGTGTGTGTGTGTGTGTGTGTGTGTGTGTGTGTGTGTGTGTGTGTGTGTGTGTGTGTGTCTGTGTGTGTCTGTGTGTGTGTGGGTGTGTGTCCTCGTGCTTCTCTATGTGAATGTGTTCCTGTGTGTGTGTCTACTCGTGCTTCTCTATGTGTATGTGTTCCTGTGTGTGTGTGTCTACTCGTGCTTCTCTATGTGAATGTGTTCCTGTGTGTGTGTGTGTGTGTGTGTGTGTGTGTGTGTGTGTGTGTTTGTGTGTGTCTGCCCGTGCTTCTCTTTGTGAATATGTTCCTGTGTGTCTCCTCGTGCTGCTCTCTGTGTGTGTGGATGTTGGTGTGTGTGGGTGTGTGTGTGGGTGTGTGTGTGAGAGAGTTATTAGGCTTCATAAAGGCACTTCTGCAGGCGTTATCTCTTTGTTATTCAAAAAAGTCTGCATCATCAATTTTGTCCCTGCTTATTGGAGTAAGCAAAGAGTGAATTTTGATTATCTGTCAAATTTTTTGTTGATAGTTCTCTCAGGGGGTGAATGCCAACAACGTTAGGTGCTTCTGCTTTCACCTGATCCTTTATGCAAGGACAAAGCAATCCTATGCTTTGATCAATAAGCAATCAATAGGGAACTATTCTTCTGATAAGATAAGATAAGATGGTACAGCACTCACAGCAGAAAGTACAGGACTATACAAAAAAAACAGACAGTTGAGGTTGACATTATTAACAGTGTATGCTAAATTATTTAAATTAAACATTGTTGACCATTTTATACAAGTGTCGAAAGTGTCTGGATGACTAAGTGTCCAGTAAATGCTACATTATTGAAGCTATAGATTCTAAACAAAAACTAAAGTGAGTTGATTAGTTTGGGATTCCTCCTCAAAGTGATAATACATCACTTTAAGCCAGCTCCTGAAGAAGCCCTGAGTCATAATGCATTTGATAATGGACCAGAGACTTAGCTTCACTCTCAGTCAACAACGTATCGCAATGAAGGGAGAAGGGTCTAGAAGGGCTTTGTGTTAATGTACAAGCTATATTTGAGTTACTCGACACGTTATATCCACATGGTCTTTCTGCTGGATCACTGTTGAAAGATTTCAGTTTATTCCGGATTAAGTGCTATTAGAGCCGCTTTTACACATTGTTCCCGGTAAATTACTTCGATAACATTGCAGGCACTGCTAGTGATTTCAACAATTGCCACATGCAGCTATGTGCAGGAACATTTCCGTATTTCGCCCGTTCAAACGTGACATAGCAATGCAGGAATTTGGGCCACAGGACAGTCCAGAAGATGATGGTAATGCCACACTTGTGGATGCCAGCCGCTCACTCATTTTGGAACCTATTCCGTTTCCAAACAACAAAATAAGCTGTATAGAATGAAATTGTTATTTGATCACCCAAAAGCATTGACTCATTAAAGGTTGTACCAGTGATGTTGGGTGGCGTCACTCCTGTTGGTATTTGAAGGGAGATCCCAAAGAAACAGAGCCAGCTCTCCCCTCCCTTCCGTGCTTCGTGCATCCAGTAAAAACTATCATGATCGCAGCGCAAAACCCCACATCAGCCACCCCTTGTGGTGATTGGTTGGAATACTATTTATTTTGGTTTTGAGTGGTTGGTAGTACCATTTGTTTTTGTGTACGATCTCCGAGCATAGGCTGCCTACAGAGACCCGCTTTTTTTGACAGCCTGCTTATGGGGCGGGCAGCTAGAAGATCGTGAGGAAAAATCGGATGAATGTGTTAATATTTGTTTCGGCCTAGAATCGCTGTTACAACCTTTAAGACGACAGCCGCAGCTTCAAATTTGTCCTCTGCGGAATCTTGAGATCGGTTCGCTTTCTCTAGATTAAAGCGTCTTATGTCAGAAGATGAGACCCTTTCCATGCCTCTACCGTCAATGTGACTGCTTTCATTCACAACACAGTGATCCGGAATTGTTTCAAGGCCTTGAGCAGGAAAATGGCCGGTGCAGATTTCCAAGAATATCGATTCCTTTTCCCATTCACACTTGACTCCAACCAGGAAATCTTCCTGAACATTGCAGGGCATGACTTCATGTGGGAAAGGGGTTTATTTTAAATGTTTCTGTTGTTATTGCCGGTTTTATATGTGGCACATTGGACACCATAACAAAAGTCCAGCAAATGCATTAGGAACTATTTAATCATGTGTTTATTAATTTGACCGTTAAACTCATTATTAATTCATTATTATTTAGTTGAATAATTCTTATCTACTAAGGTGAATTAAAAATACATGACATCACTTATTCACTCGTAAAACATTCATTGATATTTCTTCATAAATACTGGTACTCTGGAACATAGATAGGCACACATATGAATCATAAATATGTTCTCAGCAGTAAGAAGATTTCCAGCAAAACTCTGTGGTTATAGGTGTACGTGTACGTGTGTACGTGCGTGCATCTTCATTTGTTGCATGCACTTGTATGATTATGCAAAGGCCACACACTTCCGTATATGTCTGGCCCTTTTCGTCTTTCATTGAGCCAGATAGTATCTGTCAAGCAAAGTAAAAAGTATTTACAAGGATTTAAAACGCTTACTCATCCATAATGTTCCCGCTTGGCTTCACTCAAAATCTAATTTAAGCAAACCTTTCGAAGTTATGGGTCCCTCTTTATGCTCCGATAAGCCCTCTACCAACTGCCAAGCCCTTCCAAAGCTGATCTCTGAAGCTATAATTAAAGCCGTTGTCATAATAAAAAAAATATAGAGACATTGTTTGCTTTAAGTAAAATACAATAATTAGGGAATGAAAGTAAACAGTTGTTAAGTAGGTCGTCGGATTCGCCCTTGGTTAGATTGAACACCTCCTATGAGTCTTAAGTGCAGTGTTTATTTAAAGAATTTACAATAATTTGACTCGGATATGTAAAATATAGTATTCATGAACTGCTTAGCCATGAGTCTCGTCGGGGAACAGTTTCCACTCCACTGACATTCCGTCAAGTATATTCAATACTTTTATATCTAGTATGTTACAGGTCACTAGCCGCCCTTTAATATGTAAATATTTCTCATTGTTTCCCCTTCAATTATATCCTGTCTCACTGGCGACCATGGGTTTCAACGGAAACAACTTTGGGACTGACATGTGTGCCATGGGTTCCCTTGTCTTACAGGTTTCGATGATCGGGACACAGACCTGTTCTTGTGCGACACAAACACGTGCAAGTTCGACGGAGAGTGCCTCCGCATCGGTGACACCGTCACGTGTATCTGTGATTTCAAGGTAAGACCTCTGCGCCTCTGAACATGTTGCTTATGTTGTTTCACGTTTTCATTGGTATGCATTGATTGTGGCTCTCCATTGACCTCGCTCTCCTTCTTGTTAGCTTCCATTGCCTCTATCGACCCAGTGCTTTTAATTCTAGGTTTTCTAACAAATTGTTTTTATATTGTGCTTCTCAAAGCACTTTACAAAGGTTGGAGTTACAGTAAACAAAGTGTATTCTTCTTATTATAATGTTGCGTGATGAAATGTCCCTCAGCGTCTGCCCTCTTCAACTCAACTCCTTCAACCAAGTTGTTTGTGAATGGGAATCTCAGGGAGAGGGTAAAATGTATATAACACATCCAAGCAGGCCTCTCACAGGATATGCTACCCTTGAGTCAAACTAATCGTTACGTGGTGTCAAATAGTAATGTGAGGAATAACCCGATAGATGCCCCATCTACAAGACGGACGACTCTATCGAACACGTTGGATTCATTGCAATGAGACCCGCGGGGAGGCCGTGCGAGACGCATCGCTGCCTTTATAGCGGCGGTTTGGTGAAATCGCTGCCACCGTGCTCTTGTCACCTGCACTCAATGGTTATTACCGCTGTTGTCGGGGAGAGAGTGGAAGATCGAGAGGGTTATCATTAGGGGCATAAATATTGGGAAACCATGCTATTCTTGATAATCGCTCGTACTTAACATGATGGGCGCTGCTGCGCCTTAATGAGAAACTTGCACCAGTCAATCCGGTATTGATTTGGGTGTTACTTTTGGACCATTCCTTTTCACTGGGGGGAGCGGGGGGAAGTCCAGAGATGGCGGTCCAGTCCATTGCGAGTTCTGCCAGGGGTTTCTTTATCGGCGTGTTATCATGGGGCCCTGCCTCGCCTTCGCACAATGTGTTGCCAGGCGGTTTTATCTCGTATTCCGTGGCGGGCCTGAAAGTGAATATTAGCGGTAGCTTGTAGATAAATGACATCATAGCTTCATCCCTCATGGATATGATCTTGTGCTGATATTAGTGTGTGTGTGTGTGGGGTGGGGGTGTTTGTGTTTGCGTGCGTGTGTTCCTGGGTGAGGCCCTGGTCATACTGCAATATCTTAATACTCTAGCTTTCAGCTTGACTGAACCACGCTTCTTCCTCTCTTCCAATGTTTTTCTGTCTGGGTCTGTGTGTGTGAGAGACTCCTGCCGTCAATGTCCTGATTTCATTAGCGCGGTACTTACTCAAGTATCGGATATCCTCCTATTAGTTCTGCGTAGCACACCAGCATCATATTGCTGCTAATTTTAGCTGGCCCACTTTTTGATGCCTGTAGTTCCTGAACAAGCTCCATCCCAAGCCCATAGTAAATAAATAAACACACGTTTTTATGCTAATTTGCAAATTAGTATTTTTTTTTCTGTGTGATCATGTCATGACTAAACAACCTACGCATTACATGGTGGAAGTCCGTTCTCACACCAACACCATGGTGGGAGATTGAAACATATGAATTCAGATACTTAATCACAGGCAGACTAACTCAGTAAACACATACAGTATGTGCAAACAGCAGGGATGAGTCAAATAATTGCATTTTTCTATACACACTATTAACTCATTTAGGGGAAGCCTTTATCGCCAGCCTTTTCTTTTGCATATTTATATGACTAAGGAAATGGTCGGTGCTTGGGAGTCAAACACTCTTCCCCACCGCCCACCCTGCCCTGCTTATTAAGCGATTTGGAGCACAGATAATGAAAAACTCATTCATATTCACCCATGCACACACGCGACCACAGTGATGTCACCCATGCAACAACCAGTGGAACGGTGACGTCTCTCGCTCAAGGGCACCCCGTCCCCCCCTTAAGCCAGTCGAAGCCAGGGATCAAACCAGCAACAGGACGACCTACTCTTTCCTCATCCCCCTCTCTCTGTCTCCCCCCCCCCCCCCCCTCTCTCTCTCTCTTGCTCCCCCACTCTCTCCCCCACCTCTCCCCCTCCTCCCCCTCTCTCTCCCCCTCCTTTCCCTCCCTCAGCCACTGCCCCAGCTTGATCCCACAGAATCAATGCAAGCATTTTAGTCAAGATGCGGAAATTCAGCAGTGACAGAGGTCGGCTTCACCTTAAATAGCATCTCTTGGAAAGAGCCACTGATCCCATGGGCCCCTATCAGTAGTCTGGTCTTGGCCAAAAGGGCCATGTCACTGTTTGCAGATAATGTTTGCTGGCATTAATTGCCGGCCGTCTCTGGCTGGTAACATGGTTATGGGAATGGGCTGGTTACAGAGTGCACTTTGGTTCTGACGGCTCTTCTAAGCAGCAGAATGAATCGTCTGCAGTTCTCATAATGGCATTGGGAGTTATTGCCCTCGGAGCTATGTCCGTGGTGCTCTTGTCACTTGTTGTTAGCATTGCGGGAACGCTGATTTGGTCAAAATGGATGGGTGGAATTATACGTTGCACAACAAAGACTGTCCTATAAGAAATAAATGTTATATGATTCATAACATACCTAAAACGTAATAACCCGAGAGATAATTGACGTGATTCTCTTTGGCCAGTTTCCGTTCCTTTCATGCCTGCTTGAAGTGGAAATTGTGTGTTTAAAATGTCAGCCTTGTCAAAGACATCACACCGGGGATCGACAATAAGATTTTCTGAATCTGGTCATCCAGCAAGTGGTTTCAAATGGTAGTGAACGAGAATAGAATTTAGAGGCACCAATGAGAACCATATAACAGCCAGAGTTCTCCATTCACCCTGGCAGGCCTGAGGAGTTTGTCCCACACCAGAGCCAGTTCTCTAATAATGTAAATCGGTGTCCCCTTGGTAAAATTCAATTCAAAATGCAAACTGTAGCTCAGAGTACATTTCATTTGCTGGAAAGTCACAAAATTCAACGTCTAATACTGAATCATTAGCCAGTGATGAAGGAGAGTGTAATGGCTAGGCTGTTACGGCTCCTAGCCAAAAGGCTGTGATCCCCGATGGGCACGGCCTACCTAGTACTTCCCTGTTAAAACTCAAGGGTCCTTATCCCCCTTCCTGCACCATAATGACATTCTTATTAGAATTCACCGTAAGTTGCTTACGATAAAAAGCCTCTGCTGAATTTCTAAATAGTGATACAGGCTACTCTCACTGCCACTCCCAATGCATCAAAGTAAGGTGAACGACTTTCACTTTTTCAACTTGGAAGTGCATTACAACTACACAACTAAATGAAGGCTTACTTAAGGCTTACTATAGACAGCGTTTGTGTCAATTCCCATTTAATCTAGAGTAGTGGTTTTTGGAGAACATAGTATATTGTATGTTACGGCCTGGTTTTAAAATGCAGTTTAATGATTGCAGGGTGAAGGATGTTTTCAACATTTCCATACAGTGTGCTCCCTGCTGTGTGTTTGATCTTTATACTGTATTCCCTCTTAATGCCTGACCTTAGAGCAGTTTCTCTCTCGTTCTCTCTCTCTCTCTCTCTCTCTCTCTCTCTCTCTCTCTCTCTCTCTCTCCTCTCTCTCTCTCTCTCTCTCTCTCTCTCTCTCTCTCTCTCTCTCTCTCTCTCTCTCTCTTTCCAAAATGATGATGGCTCTCTGCACATCAAAGAAGGGCGAGAGCTAATGCGGGTATTGTGGGAGGGGTACGATACATTATTCCTATAGCACTCCGCAGGAAATGAAAACGTCATCGGAAATGAAAACGTCTCAAAGACAATGCGATCAGCCTCGGTTTCATCCCCCCTGAACCTCGTAGAGGTCTCTCACCCTCCAATCGGACAGAGTTCTTCCTCGCGACACAGCAACCTACCCCCTTCAGCAGCACATGTTTAGTGGACATCTTGGTATATGCTTTCTCCAAAGAGTTATTAAGAAACACGTTATTAGAAGAAGGTAGAAGTTAGGGCATAGGCCGTCGAACTCCCAGATAAAAAAAACAATGAATAAAAATGCAACGCCAAAATTTCTTTGAACCAATGAAGAATAGTGTCAGATTAGCGACTTCTTAATGTCTCACTCTCCTTAACTGTAGAAAAATATCTGTTATCTTCGGTCGGATGAGATATTGCAAATGAATGTTTTCATTTCCAAGGATCCTTTGCCTTTCCTAATCCTCTTTGCACATTTTTTCCTTCCATTCTGACAGATACCTCCACCTCTGTCTTTGACCTTCTTGTTGCATC
>NC_082401.1:7160707-7168207 GCF_031168955.1 Gadus macrocephalus
CTGGCGGTAAACAGGAAGTTGAGGGCCTGTCGCGCGCGGCTTAATCCCCTGCCAAGTGAAACGCTCACCATAGACAAGCGCTCACCGCTCGATAAACACGCCGTCGGTTCTAAACATGTTTTGAACAACCGGTGCTGCTCTCTCATCTTGTTGAGCGCAACGCATCCTGGACTCCAGATGTGAACCCTTTTGTTTTCTGTGTTCATATTTATGGAGGAGAGAAAGAAAAACACATTTTGAGTCTCAAGGTGAAAACGTTCAGGTCCGTGGTTTTCACCTTAGTTCTGATTGTCTATATTTAGTTAATAGAGGAGTTGATTATTACATTTTTAGGGGGGGGGGTGTGTGTGTGTGTGTGCGTGCACACGTGTTAGTGAGGAGGAGGGCTGGGGGGGGGGGGGGGGGGGGGGTCCCAATGTGACACCTTGCAGAGATAGAGCTAATTTGAACAACTTGGTTCTCTTCCATTTCTTACTAGAGGTTTTCATAGTGAAGGTGTGGATCCAGAGTGCGAGAACGGGCAAAGCCCTCAGCGAGGAAAACTTGCTGATAACTGATGCTACAGCAACTTCCTTTTATATATAACATCATGGACTTAACGAAAAAACAGTTCAGCACAATTAGCGGTTAGCTTAGCAAAGCGATTACACCAACGGAGGGTACCCCCCCATCCGCCCCCCCCCCCCTCCAGCCCTCCTCCTCACTAACACGTGTGCACGCACACACACACACATGGTCGCAAACAGACACACAGACACACATGCACCTACGCACCTTCGCGCTAAAGCAGAGAGTCGACCTAAAGCAGGTGCTAACGCAGCATTTCTTCCCAACGCGGTTCCGAAAGTGAGGGCTGCTGTAAACAACTGGAAGAAGCCCAAAGCACTAGACATCACAGGGATTGCTGAAAGGGGAGAACCCTCCTCTTCTGTTCGTACGATGCAGGGTGTTGTGAAAGAATCTAAGAAAGTTTCAGGATTTGCATTCTCCATTGGAAAATGATGTCAATGGTCCAACTTTCTGCAATTGTTTCACAACACAGGTAGGAGGCTGTGAAGGTTCACCCTTTAAGGTGGAATTTAAACCCTGGTGAATGTTTGCAGCTCATTGCATCAGAGTTTGGTGAGACTGACAGCCACAAATGACAGGGATGTTATGTTGAAGTTCTCCCTTTAAACAGATAACAGTAAACTGGCACATAACAATAACAAAAATGTTTTTATATTTGTTCCTTTAACGTGATTGATTTGGCTTTGAGTGCATGCCACACGGTGGGTCCAAGAGGATTGGAAGATGTATTAATGACACACATACAACGAAACTCTCAAATTTCACAAATGTCAATAACACTGATAAGCAAAGTGGCTGCAATCAATTATGATCACTAACATTAATTGACTTATAACATCAACACTAATATTAATTTGTATGCTGAACATTGACACACAACATGCGTCCCAGCATGAAGGGCTTTCACACTGTTCACTTGGCTAAGCCCTAGGCTAACATGAGCCCCAGGCTAGGATAAGCCAGGGTTTAATGACCCGTGCTCCCACACCTTTCTACTGGCCCCGGGCTAGGGAAGGAGTTAGCCCTGGGAAAATCACGGTGTGAAAGCCCCTATCGCCGTTGCAGTGAAGCTGACTGGAGTTGCTATCAAAGGTTGTTAGAGTTTGATACTCTTTGTGTTTAGTTCTCTCTGCCCTGGGGGCGGGCTGACTGTATAACTAATGATGATGTGCTCCTTTATTAACCTCGGTGGGGAGGTGGTGGGGGGGCGTCCTTGGAAAGGCTGAATAGTGAAACTTATCGAGATGTACTGCATTGCCCGAGGACGCCTCAGCAGTGTGGATGAACTGACCTAAAAGACTGACAACCTCCCTCCCAAACTCCCTTGTCCATACCCTCCTTTTCTCCTTCCCCTACCATCTTTCCTTTCCTTCTCCTCCTCCTCCTCTTCTTCTGCCCCTCCTTCCTCCCAACCCCTTCCTTCCTCATCATCCGCCTTGTTATCCTTCTCCTGCTCTCCTTCCTTCTGCTGCTTCTCTCATCCTCCTAGCATCCTACCTTTCCTTTTATCCTCCTGCTCTTCTCCTGCTCCTCCTTCCTTCCATCCCCTCCCTTCCTCATCATCCTCCCCTCCCCCTCCCCCTCCTCCTCCTCTCCTTCCTCCTCCTCCTCTCCGTCCTTCTGCTCCTTCTCTCATCCTCACATCCTATACTCCCTGTTCCTCCTCCTTCTCTTCTCCTCCTTCCTTCCATCCCCTCCTCATCATTCTCCCACTCCTCCTCCTTCTCTTCCTCTCCTTCATCCTCCTCCTCATCATCCTGACAAGCATCCTATTATTTCCTTTCCTCCCCCTCTTTCCTCTACCCCTCCTCCTCCTTCTCCTCCTCTCCTTCCTCCTCCTCCTTATCCTCCTAGCATCCTATTCTTTCCTTTCTTCCTCCTCCTCCTCCTCCCCCCCTTCTTACCCTCACATCCCCTCCTCCTCCTCCTCCTCGCCTCATCCTCCTAGCATCCTATTCTTCTCTGTCCTCCTCATCTTTCCTTGCCTCTTTCTCCTTCTCCTGCCTTTCTTACCCTCACATCCCCTCCTCCTCCTCCTCCTCCTCCTCTCCTCATCCTCCTAGCATCCTATTCTTCTCTGTCCTCCTCCTCCTCCTTCCTCCTCTTTCTTTCTAACGCTCCGGTATTTTAGCAGGGATTGAGCATGTAAACTTTGCGGAGGAGTTGGGTGCTAAATCAGGCTGACTGCGGACCACAGGGGTCGCGGTGGATTACTGTAACAACAGTGGCTCTCCTGCCGTGTTTGTAATGTACCGCCCAGTGTTACTTTAATGGAAGGTTTCTTCAACGTCACCGCCACCACCGCCTCAACAACAACAACAGGAAATTAACCCAGATACAGCGCCATGCTGTGTGTGTCCTGTTGGAACTCCCGCTGAATTAGTTTAGATTTAGCTTTTGCTTTTGATGGGTTTGATGGGTGCAAGTGAGTCTGGGGAGGTTTTTCTTTGTTTGTGTGAGGAGAGTGTTTGATTTGTGTGTAGGTGTTTTTGTGTGTGTGGGAGTGTTTTTGCTTAGTGTGTGGGTGTATGTGTGCATGTGTGTGTGTTTGTGCCTGTAATCTGAGAAATCTGACAATTATTTTGTTGGTTGAACATGTGCATGATTGTGGCCATGCATATTTGAACGCTTGTGCTTGAATATACATGTAGGACGGTGGCCTTACATCCTTTGTGCATCGGTGCATTTGTGAAGGATCTAAGGTGTCCGTGTTTAACAGAACCAAGTCATTAGGTGTCTGGCCAGCAGTGTGTGTCCCAGCAGGCTATCCATCTGGTCTCCTGTTCTAAGAGTGTGAAGGTAGCCCATTAAAACATCACGTCCACATGTTCCAGCAGTGGTGGTTGGATACACCCAGATGCCCAGAGCAAGCCGAATATCTGTCAGCAGAACGGAAGCCATCCACTCGTTGCTGGCCAGGCTTGGCTTTATGCGTGTGTGTGTGTGTGTGTGTGTGTGTGTGTGTGTGTGTGTGTGTGTGTGTGTGTGTGTGTGTGTGTGTGTGTGTGTGTGTGTGTGTGTGTGTGTGTGTGTGTGTGTGTGTGTGTGTGTGTTTGTGTGTGTACGCCTGTAGTTACTGTAATAGATTTTTCCCAATCATTTTCTTCTCCGCTTTCATCTTTGTTTTCGGCATCGTCCTCCAGCCGCCTCTCTAAGGCCTATTCCCCACGTCTTCGTCTCCTCCTTTTTCTCCTCTCCCACTTCCTGTCCTCCACCTCTCCTGTCATCTTCTCTTCTGACTTCCTCTCCTCTCATCTCCCCATCCCCCCATCCATTCCTCTTCTTCGGTCCTCTCCTCTCATCTCTTACCCCCCTCTCTCATCCACTCTTCTCTTCTGCTCCCTGCTCCTCTCCCCATCTCTTCTCCTCTTCTGTTCTTGTTTCTCCTCTCTTCTTCCACATTCCTCTATCCTTATCTCTCCTCATCAGTACCACCTTCACTTTTCTCTCTGCTCATCTCTCTTACTCTCATATTCATCCCCCCCACCACCACTCTCTTCTCCACTTTTCCTGTCCTCATCCCTTCCACTTCACTACCTCCTTCCTCTCTCTTCTCATCCACTTCACTCCCTCCTTCCTCTCGTCCACTTCACTCCCTCCTTCCTCTCTCCTCTCGTACACTTCACTCCCTTCTTCCTCGCTCCTCTCATCCACTAGTCCCCTCTCTACTCCTCCTCTAACCTCTCGAACGCTTGTGCTTGAATATACATGTAGGACGGTGGCCTTACATCCTTTGTGCATCGGTGCATTTGTGAAGGATCTAAGGTGTCCGTGTTTAACAGAACCAAGTCATTAGGTGTCTGGCCAGCAGTGTGTGTCCCAGCAGGCTATCCATCTGGTCTCCTGTTCTAAGAGTGTGAAGGTAGCCCATTAAAACATCACGTCCACATGTTCCAGCAGTGGTGGTTGGATACACCCAGATGCCCAGAGCAAGCCGAATATCTGTCAGCAGAACGGAAGCCATCCACTCGTTGCTGGCCAGGCTTGGCTTTATGCGTGTGTGTGTGTGTGTGTGTGTGTGTGTGTGTGTGTGTGTGTGTGTGTGTGTGCGTGTGCGTGTGCGTGTGCGTGCGTGCGTGCGTGCGTGCGTGCGTGCGTGCGTGCGAGCGTGCGTGCGAGCGTGCGTGCTCGCTTAGTTAGTGAGGAGGAGGGCTGGAGGGGGGGGGGGGCGGATGGGGGGGTACCCTCCGTTGGTGTAATCGCTTTGCTAAGCTAAACGTAACTACATGGCTTTCCCGTAAAGCAAACGGCACCTCCGACTGAACCTGCGGTGTTCAAACAAATATATTTTACTACAATTATTATAATTATTATAATTATTATTATTATCATTATTATTATTATTATTATTATTATTTTTAATTTCAAATTCAGGCGGAATCAGTGAGGGAGACTTGTGGCTCAGACACCCTTCAGGCATGGCCCTCGATATGGCTCTCACTCAGGCTAGGAGCCACCGTTCGCACGAGCAGCAACCTGTATTTTCACAGCGGTTGACTCAAGGGCGTTGAGACAGATTTGACCATGCCTCTATTATTGATTGTACAAAACACAAGGGCTACCAACGGTTTGGTCTTATCACTGTTGACTCTCTAGTTATTAAGCAGATGCTTTAATCAAAAGTCTGACACCCTGGACACTTCACTATCGTAGCCGTTTCGTTACCATGTCATGAGAAACTATGGAATATGCGTGTTTGAGTTAGTTTCACACTTGGATGAGAATCACTTGCTTCTCATCTCTCTCTCTCTCTCTCTCTCTCTCTCTCTCTCTCTCTCTCTCTCTCTCTCTCTCTCTCTCTCTCTCTCTCTCTCCTCATATCGGGTTTGAATATGTATCAGGGTTCGTCCAAAGAGTTTAATTGTGGCACTTGGCAACAATGCTCATTAACAGCGAAACCATGTAACATTTCAAAATGGGGTTGTTGCGATGCAGACATTTAGTTTCCAATTAAATTGTTAGGAACACATTATATTTAAATAATACTTAAAAAAGCTGAATATAATGGGTGGCAATGGATAAAGGTTTTGCGAAGTGCTGGAAGTTAAAGCACGACTGTATTCCAGCGCCGCTGTGAGTGCTCTCATCGAAAACACGACCCACTTAAGTTCCAATTAGGACCCACGGCTTTGAACCTCTGGGGCTACTTCAAATTATCATAAAACCAAAAAGGTTGTTTGTATGTTTGGCAAAGTTTCAGGGAAATTGCAGCTCAGCACTATCCAAGAGTACGCAAAGAAAAATGACGCACGCTATTGGATGACAGATCGTAAGCAACGACAATTTATTTTGGATTCTGGAAAGTTTTTTCCCACTTTAGTCCACGTTTGCGCACTGTTGGCTTCATAGCCAGCCCAATCTACAGTGAAAGGCGATCGCATCCGCTACTCACCCCGTTGTGTCCTACTCACAGAAGGACACTTTGCTGCTGCTTCTCAAAATCCCTGGGTCATCGTGATAAGAAAGTTTAGAGACTTTTCATCATGATAAAAAGTCTCTAAAGTACTAGTCCAATCAGCAAACCGATTTCAGGTTTGAGATAAACATTTCCAAAAAGTTAGATCAAAAGAGTCTTCCTTGCGACATGCTAGTCCCATGAAAGTGGTAGCTGCTTCCTATCCTCATTCACAGTGCATATCAATAGGTCGAGCGTTGAGAACGGAAAGTTTGAAACACAAACAAAATCAGCCTTTCTTTGAACGAGGCAACGCCACACTCCAGGAAAACAATGGAGTGGGTTGCGTACGGAGTCAGCATGTTCATTGAAGATGTACTATTTGTATTGATGTATTATTTAAACCAAAGTTTCTGCTTCCTCAACCTCTTGTTGTATTAAACCAATAGCAATAATGTGGAAGCCCCAGGCGATAATGTATCAAAATTCTGAGCGCATAATATAATATAATTTTGCCTATCATTTTACAACGTTTACAATGTCAGTTCACCTATTACGCAATGAAGCAAGCATATTCATTTCTTCCTTACGTTATGAAGCAGGCATAATCATTTTCTATCTATCTATTTTTTTTGTATATCAGGAGATTCGACCCTGAGGGTGATTCAGACTTGATTTATATGTGGGCATCGATGTCGTTTAGACATCAGTAGATCAACGGGGGAGGGGGGGGGGGGGGGGGGTAGGCCGGTGGGCTTGCAAGGGGCGGGATATGACGTAGGGTCGAAGTTCGCAAGAGGCGGGATAAGTGTGGTCGCTGTCACTGTAGTTTGTTTTGATTTGACCATAGACAAAAGGGAGGCAGAACTTGCAGAACTCATCGCGATCATATTAAATGTTGCTGAAATTATGCATCATATATTCCGTTGCATCCCCAAAATCCGGAGCATCGATTGATGAAAGATTGGAGCGTGAGTTAGAGACAAATAGAAGAAACGACGAAGAACGACTGCGTTACCAGAGCAAGAGAGAGTATTTTCTTGCTTAATTTCACATATAACATATAGCACTTGGACAAATGTCATTAATTTCTGTGTTTAACTGAGAAAACAGGGAGTGGAAGGACGGGACCCTATAAGGTTCAGCTGACTGTTGTCAGTAATAATAATAAAAACGTTTTCTATACACCTGCAGCTGTGAACTCATTTATTTAAATTTATTGTATGTCTTCTTTTAGGGTTATGATAAGACCTATCTTTCAGCGTTCACCACAAATGACTCGACCAACATTAAAATATTTTTCAACCATTCAGCGAACAAAAGGCAACAGGCTGATAATCATTTTGGGGGCCACTCAATGACATGCAGAAACGTCATCAACACGCCCAATGAAGTGGTGTGAGAAATACCTACTTTCTACTCCTCTTTCACATATGAGGTATTAATAGTTCCTACGGAGAAAATAATATCATAGGGGTAGTATTATTCAGGAGATTTTCAGGGTACAAATGTCAGGATATGTTGACCATATATTA
>NC_082401.1:7173207-7188207 GCF_031168955.1 Gadus macrocephalus
GGACAAGAGGGAAGCCTTGGAAACGGCATTTATTCTCACTGTGATTTCAATGGAACTCGGCGTACAACGTCATCTATTTGATAATATTTGGTTTGATTTCTACTCAACATACAGTGGAAATGGAGCAGGTAGGGCAGGCTAGGGGGTGTTGCTCAAGGCAGTGGCGAACTTAGGCCTTTGGGGGCTCCAGGCGTACAGTAATTTTGGGGCCCCTGCATCTACCGGTCTAATGTACCTAATATGGCATAATGAGATACTCCATACAAGGGATGAGCAAAAGTCACTATCCTTCTTTCATGCTACTGTTAATTATTTATTTACCTTAGGTTTCCAGTAGGTCACAGCAGCGGGTTGGACAGGGCATTGTGGTCTATTTTGTGTCACCTGCAAAAATAAAAAAGCATACAAAAGAATAAGATCAATTATGGGGACACATATTACATTGACTGTTAACCTAAGATGTCATCATTTACCTCTTCAGTCTCAATGTTTATTTGCCTCTCCTGTCTCTGCGCTTGTTTTTTCTCCTCTCTCTCTCTGTCTGTTTGTCCTCATCTGTGAGCTTTTGTCTCCACTCTCTGTTTGTCCTCATCTGTGTGCTCTCTCTCTCTCTCTCTCTCTCTCTCTCTCTCTCTCTCTCTCTCTCTCTCTCTCTCTCTCTCTCTCTCTCTCTCTCTCCCCCTCCCTCCCTCCCTCTCTCTCTCTCTCTCTCTCTCTCTCTCTCTCTCTCTATCAGTTTGTCCTCATCTGTGAGCTTCTGTCTCCTCTCTCTCAGTTTGTCCTCATATTTGTGCTCTCTCTCTCTCTCTCTCTCTCTCTCTCTCTCTCTCTCTCTCTCTCTCTCTCTCTCTCTCTCTCTCTCTCCCCCCTCTCTCTCTCTCTCTCTCTCAAAACTTTACTTACCGGTGAGAGCAAACGATGTAGACGGCTGCTCTTGTTCCGGCGCCGACGGTCCCGCTGCCACCGCAGTGCCTGTAAAAAATCTTGATAGCTTTGGCAGCTTTGAAATAAAGTCCTGTCTGTGATCTTTCTTCTTATTTTTCTGTGACCCGCTTTGGTATGTTCGCTTCATTTCTCACTCGATTTATCTCTTCTCTCTCTCTTGCCGCTGTTTACTCTTTTGAATTTACCATCATTTCCACATACGCGGGATGAGCGTGATGTGCGTAACATGGAAAAGTAGTGCAGACTGAAGGGGGGTGTACACGGAAAGACCGTCAAAACATGAGTAATTAGACATCCCGATGCTACTATTGTGAATAGAAAACAATAAAAAAATAAATAATAATAATAATAATACGGGGAAAAATACAGGGAAAAAATGTAGAGAGGGCATTTAGGGGGCCCCAAAATTACTTCTATGGGGCCCGAAGCTCCAGGCAAATGCCTGATTTGCCTAATAGTACGGCCTGCCTCTGGCTCAAGGACGCCTAGAGGTGGAGTGCCCACATTAGGAATTTAACTCGGTACTTTCTGGCAGGGGGTCGAAACCCCGGAGCCAATACACTATCCGGACCCCCCTGGTACCCTGCATGTTGTTGTGTCTCGACATCAGAATCCACTGATAAAAGTGCAGTCACCACAAGCACAGAGCCACAAACACGTCCTGCGACAGCAAACATCAGAACTCCCTCGCTGTCCCTCCGAACCGAAAAACAAGCATTGTGTACCGAAGTGGAACCTTAACTCGGCAGCCTTCATTTCAAAGGTATAAGTCGTCTCCAGACATAAGACAGTCTGTCAAGGTCGGAAAACAGTCTCGTAACTTAGATTAAAGCCCACCTCACTCTGTTGGCGAGGAGGAAGAGGAAAAAAAACGACTTCATTACAAGTGCTGCCCTTTAGACGTACCCAGTGGTGGGGAAAGAGAGCTGTGGGGTTCTGCCGTCTGATTACAACGACTGATGGATCTTTCTCTCTCTCTCTCTCGCTCTCTCTAGTTTACTCTCTCTGGCTCACTCTCTCTCTCCCTCTGTCTCTCTCTTTCACTCTCTCTCTCCCTCACTCTCTCTCTTTCTCTCTCTCTCTTTTGCTCAGTCTTTTGCTCACTCTCTCTCGCTCTGCAGAATTCTCTCTCCCTCTCGCTCTCTCTCTCTCTCTCTTGCGCTCACTCTCTTGCTCACTCTCTCTCTCTGTCTCTCCCTCTCTGCACTATTCTCTCTGTATTCACCTTGACACTCGGTCATCACACTCATGCAGGTGAATCTTATCCTTTGTAGCAAATCACGGTTATCCTCAACACTGCTCCTGATTTTAGATTCTTCTTTTTAGTCATCATGTGCTTAAGATGACGTCATTTCATTGTGCCGTAAGTGCCAAGCGCGCATGAGTGTATTTCCTACTCGCTCTCACAGTGTGTGAGTCCACTTGCTCTTCAACACTTTCTCTAGTGCCGTGCTCTCATTTTTAGCAGGTGAGTGCTGAATAACACGGGGGATAAACAATGCCCTTGACTAAATTGAATTACTATTGTCTGATTAGGTTAATTAATGGAATAATCATTTAAAAGCTAGCGCTGTATAGATTCTGGGGAACTTCATTAATTTGAATTAACCGCTGTACTCCACTACCGGGCAATTATGAATTCAATTTAAATTGATCTCCCATCGTTCAATACGCCGCAAAGAACATTCAAGCCGTCTAAGAGAGACTGTCGTAGTGGCTTTGCTGTTTCTGAACAGATTATTTGAGGAGAATATTTCACTGCTTCCTCTGATATTTTTAACACTGAACCGATTTACTTACTGGGCTGTAGTTAAGGCTGACCTTCAAACTGTCTGGACCCATGACTTAAATCCCTTCTGATGAATATTGAATGGAATAGAATGGTGAAGATCTAACCAGAATATAATCCAAAAAAAGAGAAGAATTAATAGAATAAAACAGTTTACAATATAACATTAAATAATAGTAGAGTAAAATCAGAGGAAAGTTGACTTCCTGCTTGCAAACAACCAATCGCGTGCCTCTCCCCTGCCTTCAATCAGAGAGGGAACCCGCTGCCCCCGATACCCGCTCTGGTATTGCCATGGTAACCATGTTAGAGGTTTAGGGAAGTGAGTAATCTAATCTTTCCACTTTGTGGTATAGCGATAAGGGCTGCCACATCCAGCTTTCCACCGTGCGTGTGGTGTGTGTGCGTCTTTGTGTGGTGTACACGCACACACACACACACACACACACACACACACACACACACACACACACACACACACACACACACACACACACACACACGCACAGGCGTAAAAGCTTCCCGGCTGAAATGTCCCACTCTAATAGGCAGGTGAAAGCTATGGGCCGATATACCCCTGGCCCTCAGCCTCAATAAAGCCTGTGAAGTCTGATCTATAGGCCAGTCCATCCCTCCATACCAATACCATACCAGACCCCACAGGCTAACTCGTATATGGGTACTCTGCTCGACACCGATTCTGACCGCACACTGCCATAGCACAGCTGCCGCTGTTCAGTGGACTTATTTTCTCCACATTTGATTTATTCAATCGAAAGAAAGCAAAAGAAAATCTGCAAGAATGATCAAGCAAAGTTCTGTATCAAAGACCCATTTATCCAAGCCTTGCTGTGGACCAAAATGATTTAATTTGCAAACAACCAGAATAATCCCACTGCGAAACCTAAACACATAGTTTAGTTATACGCAGAGTAGACATGGAGAATGGTTTAATCTAGGCTTGTGATATGGAAGTGATGTAAACTACACTAATGATATGATAATCCTAACCTGGTGATACAATAAGGTTGTAATCCGCACCCAGAGGGATAATGGTTTTGATGAGAATGAGAAGGATTATGTCATGTCAATTTACTGCTTATGCGTTTATGCTGTAATCAGTCGGAGAATGATAGATTAGTGCCGTAATCTAGATGAAGAAGGTTAGTGTTGGAATCTAGTTTGAGAAGATGCTTCTAGGATGTGGTGATCCAGGAGATTTATATTCACGTAGCGATTCGAGGACCAGGGTTAGGCATCTCGCTCACGGCTGCAGACATTGGGGATAGAACCCAGCATCTTCCGGCTGGGGGCTGAACACCCTAGCCAGTACGCCAGCCTGCATAATGTCGTAATCCAGATGGACAATGATAGATAGCAATTCAGCAAATTAGATGAGGGCAATGTCCTGCAAAACAACTCAACATGGTTTGTCTATCTCTCTCTCTCCCTCCTACTCTCACTCTCTCTCACTCTCTCTCACTCTCTCTATCTAATTCTCTCCACTCATGTCTCTCTCTCTCCCACTCCCTATCTATCTCTGTCACACAACTCTCCCTATCTCTGAATTTCGCCTTACTCCCCCTCTCCTTGTCTCTCTGGGTCTCTGGCTTTTTTTTCTCCCGTCTTCTCACCACAGGACCTTGTCCAATCAGAATCCCCTGGAATGGTTATTAAAATTGCCTTCGCCATCGCTGATGAAATGTAAATCTGCCTGCTAACACAGTCTTAGATGTGAGATCTACAATCTGTGTGTGTGTGTGTGTGTGTGTGTGTGTGTGTGTGTGTGTGTGTGTGTGTGTGTGTGTGTGTGTGTGTGTGTGTGTGTGTGTGTGTGCGTGTGTGTGTGTGTGTGTGTGTGTGTGTGTGTGTGTGTGTGTGTGTGTGTGCGCGTGTGCGTGTGTGTCTTGCATGCAGGAATCCATCAGCCAGATGAGATGAGATGGTCAGGGTGCGGGGGAGGTTGACGGAGGTAGTGGGTGGTGTTAGGGAGAGGTGATGGAAGTAGTGGTGGGTGGTGTAATTGAGGGGTGAGGGAGACAGTGGTGGTTGCTGTTAAGGAAAGATGATAGAGGTAGTGATGGGTGGTGGAAGGGAGAGGTGATGGAGGTATTGGTGGGTTATGTTAAGGGGAGGAGATGGAGGTTTTGGTGGGTGGTGTTTTGGAGAGGTGATGGAGCTAGTGGTGGGTGGGGTTAAGGAGATGGAGGTAGTGGTGGGCGTGGTGTTTAGTGGGGTTTGGGGGCGGTAGTGGGGGAGGTGTAGCAGACAGGGTTTGATCAGAGATGGGGCTCTGAGCGGCAGAAGGCAGTGTCTGAGCTATCAGATGGGGTCGCTTGAACATTGTATTTGTGTGTGTGTGTGTGTGTGTGTGTGTGTGCGTGTGCGTGTGCGTGTGTGTGTGCATGTGTGTGCGTGTGTGTGTGTTTGTAGGCGGATGGCTGATGAGAATTGAGGGGGCACTGCTGGGCCACCTACTCTTCCCATCAGATATGTTATTATTAGATATTTTGTGAGAAAAATGGAAAAGGGTCTGAGGTGAGAGGTGGTCGAGCTATAGGGGAGGGATGGGGGGGGGGCCTGGAGGAGGAAGAGGTTGATCATTATCGCCAAAGAGACCAGGATTAGCAAACGGGACCCCAAGTCACACCGACAAACTCAAGAAAACACATTTACATGTTTGTGCGTGATTTGAGTACATTGTTAATTAAAAATCAACTACATTTTGTTAGATGTCGAAGCGTGGCGGCATGTGCGTGTCTGTTCGTATATATGTGTGTACATATATATTTGAATATATATATATATACGCATATGCACATAAATCGATAAGGGTGTGCATGTGTGTGCGTGGGACTCTGTGTGTCTGTGTGGACTGTGGGGATGCGGGCTGGTGAAGGCTTATCTCTGGGCATCACCTGCTGGGGGCCTGCAGCTCTCCATCTGCCCGGAGCTGCCAACGTCTCACCTGGGAGGCAGGGGAGAGGATGTAAATACTGTTTCAAACGGGACTTAAAGACTTCCTCCTTGAAATAAGCGCGGTGGTATAGTCCAAGTTCAGCGTTGCAGGCATTCCCACAGAGCAGATGTGCTTCATAGCTAATTTATGGATTCCATATGCGGCCTTATGGTTAAAGGATATCAACCTGAATATATTTTTAATCCTGTCTAAATAAACCGTCGGAAGTTTAATGAATCAGCGCTGTGTTGTAGCTCTATTTTAGCACTTGGGACATTATGCAAAGTCAAGAAAGCAAGATTTGTCACACAACCAATGAAATGAGACCGACAATGCATATTTTTAGCACGACAGGCCTCCCGTTCATATGATGTGATTACCTTTATCTTCTAAACATGGTGCACATGATTACTGTCATCGCATTTCTCCCTTTTAATTATCCACGGCGGGTTGCGTAGCATTGGCCTTTTAAGCGATATATTCCCGGAGTCTTTTCTGAAGATACTGAGCATTTTTTCTGTTGCCTTATTATTACTGTTGTGGCCTGACACACTCCTGACACATGCCTGAGTCACCAATTATCGGAATATAATTTTTTTGTTTGTTTTGATAGTTATCTTTATCTTTATCAGAGCTGCTATGAACTAAAACAAGTAACAAGTCCTCCATCGATCAGTAAGCAATGAATGCAATTGGATCGTTTCCCGCTAGGGAGCAACACAAATCTCAATTCATACTTTCATGATATGTCTACTCAATTCCTAATTAAGATGTTGTTATGATGAATATTATAAATGACATATTGTTTGGTCTACGATACTCGTTTGCATATACGGGTTGAATCCATAGTTGTTAACGTTACACCTACTTAAACATCCATATATTTAACTCAGTTATATATATATATATATATATATATATATCACAGCATGAGAACAAATACAAAAATAACAGAATACATAATCAACAAAGCCCCTTTTTCAAAAGACAAAATGGGATTCATAAAGAAACCTTTTCAAGCCTCCGGAATTACCATAAAACAAAGATTAGCATGAAGAAGCAAACCTCCTGCTGTGCTTCTTCCTACGCCTCCTCCCTCCCTTCAGCGTTCTTTCCCTACCAAAAGCACCCCGAATATCCCTGACAAACGTCCTTATCATACATCTTACCCACTTAACCCCTGGCTGTCTCCTGACTCATCCCCCTCACATCGGTGTGTGTTTGTCATCGACAGTTTCAATCACTCCTCCGCTTCCCCTGCTCCCACGAGACTCTGGGGCGCACTGGGTACCATGTGTAAACATCTGAGGCTGGGTTTGTTTGTGGATTTAAGGCCCGTCCCTGGTGCTGGGATTGCATTCCCAAGAGCTCCCGTGCAAGCCTGGATGCTCTGCGCTTGTGTACTTGGCGTGTTGCGTTTGGTATATGTGTGTATTTATGTGTTGTTATTATGATGAGTGCGATGTGGTGTTTTGGGAATGCCCACTGTAGCTTGAAGTTTGTTAACATCAGACACAAACAACATGTTTGTTTGTCGTCTTGAAATGGTAGAGGCACTGGCCGTTACTTAGTTCTGTGCTTCTTGGGTTAATGTAGATTAAGTGTAAACACACATATTTAAATACTATCTGATTATCAAACGCTTATGTTTATTTGAACGTCTTGCCAAGATGGATGCAGCCGGAAAATATGTTGTACATAAGGACTAGTCACTTTCACATTGGTGTACCAAAAAAGGTTTTAACCTGTACAATATTAAAGAAAGGGCTTCAATTGTGTAGTGGGAAATGGCATTGTGGTTTCTTAATGAAAGATGAGAACACATAGCGATTGATTGATGAAGATTAGATGATTTTAGTGAATGGATTCACATGGCAATTCCAATGCTTTGAAAAACATGAACACAGACAATATAAATAGCAATGCAGTTGCTTACTTTTAAGACAGTTTAGAAACCCAATTTCAATCAATAAATAAGTAAATCAATAAGTCAATAAAAATCCAATGCATTAATCAAAATGGCTGGTTGGACCTGAACTTTGAACGGAACAGAAATAACTGATATGTATATTCAATCATCCCACATGTTTTTGTTTAGTTTGTTCCCTGCTGAAATGAAGTCCAACTGAGAAAGCAAAAGGCAACAGACATATATTAACTCACATAAGTTCCTTGTCACGATAAAAACAACCAAAATATCTGACTGAGGTAAAATGCATGTTCATTTGCAAGTGTGTTTTTTTATGGGGCACTATTTCCTGATGTGCTTAAGACAATATTTCCTGTGTGCACAAATCTTTTTTGGCCAGTCATCACACCATAGCTAAATAATCTTAGGGTGGCAAAGCGCTGAGAATCCTGTAAATTATGGATGACAAGTTTCTTGTTTTTTGATGCGTACACTTGTGCAGGTTTATACAAATCGATGTAAAAGTAACCTTGCATCTTATTCTCACTATTTATTGTTTGTTCTCTTTTTTTACCTAAAATAGGAAATAGCCACAATCCATTCAAATTGAAGCGTATTCATTGGAATTGAGAAATCCTGTCATGCCTATTTTAAACTCAAACACTGTTTTTCTTTAAACAAAGGTCCATAAAACTGTACTTTTTTTACTGTTTTTTGTATTGGAAGACATGGATTTGAATTGGTTGAAACTTCTTCTCCAGAAATATGTTGGTGAAATAAAACTGTAAAAAACGATTACAACAGACACAGATTTTAGATAAACAATGTGTTTTGGAAAACTGTCCAAATCAAGATTTCTGGCATGACATCATCATCAAACAACATATAAGGGAATGTTTATATCCAAGAAAATGGTCTCTTAAGGAACACATGAAACAGAAATATCCCTTAGGCTATATCTTGCCAGCTCATTTTCCCAGCAGCAGTTTCGGAGGTAGGAGAACACAACTATTGCAACTATGTATAAAATTGATCAAACGGTTCAGACATCCTCCAAGGCAAATTCTGATCAATAAAAAATCTGTTCCAACACTTTTTCCCTTCACCCTAATGTCCGGGTTTACTTTTCAACCTGAATCAAACAGCTTTGACTGCACTCCCTCAAAAAGACTGCTGTGACTCTAGTGCTATATTTAGTAATAAATACAGCACTAGATATAACTGTATTTAGGACTCAGTCATTATGTTGCTACATTTGAATACTGAGTTTTCAAAACACTTTAAGTAACTCATAAAACACATTGTCCGTAGCTCGTAATTGTTTCAGTGTAGCGAAGGAGTTTACGATGTCCTTTTTTCCTGCAAAATTCGGACAGCTCTTCTGAGATTTATCGGTGACTTGAGGATTGCGTCACATGGGGCAGCCTGGCAGCTTGTTTACCGTGGCTGTGCTTCATGCTTAATGGCTGTCCCCAGGGGTCAGCCTAGTGAGGTGTTGGTCTGAAAGTGGCTCGTAAACGGCTACGGAAGAACCCATGTTAAAAATGGACCATTTATGGAAACAAAAAGGTAACAAGAGTATACCTTCCCTTGGACTCTATACCAGCGTTTAACTTTTATCACAAAAGGAATGCGCGAGCCTGTCCATATCAAAGGTCACCACAGAGAGGGAAATAGGTTGTGTTCTTTGGTAAGGAAAGTAAGCAAGGCATACTCAACCTATCAAGTGCCTCAATTTACTTGATTGTCACGCTGAATTTCAGCCAACATGAGGCAGGCTAAAATTAGTTCTGCCCTACTGCGTGTGAAAGGAAATGTCTCAAAGGAGGTGAAACTGAGAGAAATAAACGGAGCTGCGTGAAGTAACAGCAATTAAAGCTAGCTTATATTTTTTTAATCATATTCACTAACCACATTCCCGGCGAGTTTAAATGTTGGTTGTTTTAAACAATATAATATATTGCTCATAGTGCTAATTGGTTGATGCTGCCATTAATTAGGCTTCCGCTACATGTTTAGTTTAGATTAAAGACCAAAGTTTGTGTGGTGAAGTTTAATTGCATAGGTAAAAAAACGATTTGGCTGTTGCAGCTGTTGTTTACCATTGATTAGGTAGTGCCGTATGAGGATTTGGAAGTCAAGTCCCTCTTCGGTGTGTGTTAAGGCAATATAGCATAATTCATTTGTAGGTGTGATTGCCTCATGGTGCCTTGCATCAGCTTTAAATTTGTCACTGTTTTTCGATAATATCCGTAATATTTCCTTTATATGTGCAGTTAATTTTGGAGAAACTGAAGATAGACTTAAATTATAGTTTAAGTTTAGCGTTTAAGCAACAGTGGATTGCCTCG
This sequence comes from Gadus macrocephalus, assembly GCF_031168955.1. Lineage (NCBI taxonomy): Eukaryota > Metazoa > Chordata > Actinopteri > Gadiformes > Gadidae > Gadus > Gadus macrocephalus. The sequence goes on from NC_082401.1 coordinate 7,183,161, forward strand.
GATATGTAGAATAGTTCCTGGAGTTTGAGTTGTGTAAACTATAGTCATTTAGCAGTCAATTAAAAAAGTGACAGTAAATATAATTAGGTTAGTCTCCATTAAGGAGCAGTAGGGCTTTGACCATGTTACTCAAGGTTTTGGTGATTGGATACCAGGAACCTTCAACTGGAAGTCAAACCCCACTCGACCATTCTGCGTCAAATGATACAACTTAAATGTACTTGTCAACTCTCCCCATCGCCACCCATTTTCAGTAGAGACCCCCTAGCCATCATTTGTCCTCACTCCACCCTTTAATCTCCAGCATCCCCTCTCCTCCTCACCCCCCACCCACCCACCTCCTCACCTCCACCCCCTCCGTCAGCCCACCCTCTGCTCTCCTCAACTCTGGCTTCTCCACTCCTCCGTTCCGCTGAAGAGGATTAGCGATTAGCCTCTAATGCCAACTCAACAACAACCACCAACCCCCACCACCACCAGTCCAACCACCACCACCTGCACCATTACCACGCTTGGCTCCTTCGCACCATACCTCGCCACCAACAACACAAACACCATCAGGTCTGTCCAGAGATCTCCTCCGATGCTGCTGAAGCATGAGATTGGCCCCCCGGAGGGGTTAGATGGTGGCGGTGCTGGTGGCAGTGCCGGTGGGAGTGGCAGGATTTAGTCATGCCCAGGTGGGCTGCCGCCCATAGCTGGGATGGAGAGTGACTGCGCGGGGGGGGGGGGGTGGAGGTGTCGTTGCTTTCTGCTGGCGGCGCAGAACGGAGTGTGAGGTTGAGGGGACAGCACAGACGGTGTGGCGCAGTTGCCAAGATCTGCCCGGGCGTGTTGGTGGAGAAGGAAACCAAGGAGAGAAGCTCGTGCACGTGATGATGGGAAGCACGTGCACGTGACCGGGATGCCTACTGGGAGGCAGACGTGTGCGATGTTGTGCAGACACAGCAGTGGTTTTGTACTGGGACTAAAATGTCAACTTTTTGCTGAGATGGATAAGATAGAAAACAACTTTGTCAATCCCCCGGAGGGGAAATTCCTTCGTTACAACAGGCCAGCAGCGGTGGAAACCGCAGGATACGATACAATACAATAAAAGTACTAATGAAAACTTCTATGGTTAAAACTACAAAGCCTCAATGTTATGCGTAGATAGTGCCTCAGTGCCTGCCGGACTCATCCAGGGTGTCTGCTGGTTGGATTGTGACTGGGTAGTCGACTGGTGTCGGTGTTGAACTTCCAGCCAAAATGTTCTTGGTCCGATCTCCGCCGTCTGCTGTCTAGCCGTAAGCATCCTTGAGCAAGATGTCTCATCCCGGCTTCCTAATGATGCATCTGAATTCACTATTAGTGGCTCTGGAGAGAAGGGTCTTTTAATTGACCAAATTATCAATATGTCCATGGACCCCTTCTGACGTGCTCTTGAGCCACACATTAGATGACTTAGTGACGCGTGTCGCATCGCATATGATTTAAATGATTTAAAAATCTTTACATACCACACTTAAACTTTTTCATAGTGTGCACTCTGTAAAATGTATACGTGAATCATTTCTAAATGACCCAATCAGGATACAGAAAGGTTAGAGAATATGCAGCCAAGGCATGTGGTTGGGATGTCAACAGCCTGGGCGAAACTTATGGCAGGGCAAATTCATCTGGTTCACCTTACAGCGTTTCTAACAGACCGACAGAAAGACAGACACACAGAAAACATTTTTTAATCCCCTCCGCTCCGTCTGCGGGAATATTGTCAGACAGACGTGACAGACGGACATTTGGTTGGACAGACAGACAGAGACGCAGTTCAGACAGAATTATGCCCAGACAGACATGAAAAACACAATTGGAAAGACAAGCATGCCATTTGGCGGAAGAACGTACGGACAGATAGACAGACAGTAATGCACGCAGTACAGACAGACGGATGGTACTGCACCTCTCCTTGCCTTGGCGGGGCCCGTGCCCGACACATGCACTGTGTGTGTTCTGTATGTGTCCTGAATGCCAAGCCATGCAGCCAGGTTTGCTGTCAATGTGTGTATCTATGTTTGTCTGTGTGTGTGTGTGTTTGAGAGAGAGAGAGAGAGAGAGAGAGAGAGAGAGACAGAGAGAGAGCGAGAGAAAGAGAAAGAGAGAGACCGTAGTCACGTTTCCATCTAAAAGGTGAAGCAAATCTTTAGAAAGTTCGCAAAACAGAAATTCGAATTAGGTGCGTTTCCATCAAGTGGTTGGAGCGGAAAACTACACACTACACACATTCCAGGGCTTGTCGTATCTTTTTGATAGCATGCTCTCTCTTAGGTCCTGATATATAGTGGAATTGCGTTGTTGTTTTCCATCTAAAATAGCTGTAATGTTTTTTTCTTCGATGAGAGCAAGAAAAAGTTTTATCTCTTCAGCGGTCCACACGTATCTATTATTCACATTGGTAATCTATTCCATGGACGTATTTAAATGATACATTGTACATATTTATAATTCGAAATTCGTCGCAGCCTTTATACCACAGATACTCTAGGGTCTATAGCATATAACCGCGTTGTCTGATTACAGTTTATTCATTTTTCACAATTCACCAGCTCTCGTTTTGAAGGCTGAACAGACAATTTGACTTGAATTACTTACCTGTGTCCATATATCAGGGATTAATTGACACAGTATAATTAAAGGATATACAAACATAGACATCCTATATCATCTATATATATATATATAGATGATATAGGATGTCAATGTATACAAACGATTAAATATATATATATCAACGCTACAAGTTGATGTCGGCAGGGTTGCTATGGCCGGTCGTTATGCGGATATCGGAAGGACGTTGTCAGTCCTGTGTGTTCAATGTTCGCTATGTCACAGCTGTTTCGAAAAGTGTGTTTCCATCTCCCATTTTGCGCATTTACTCTCTTTCCCATAAGTCAAAATCTACCTCAAGCGAGCGGAAAAACTTTTTTGCAAATGTTGGTGTTTCCATCACCGTTTACTGATTCGATACTTCAATATTTGCATAAAAGAAGGGGGATGAAAACGCAGTTAGAGAGAGAGAGAGAGAGAGAGAGAGAGAGAGAGAGAGAGAGAGAGAGAGAGAGAGAGAGAGAGAGAGAGAGAGAGAGAGAGAGAGAGAGAGAGAGAACCCACTTGATGAGGCTCCATGCGAGACCGCCTCAGAGGGATGCTAAGGACGAGAAAAAGAGAGAGCAAGATAACAAGTAAAAGGTTTGCTGTTCCCTCCCAGTTAATTTCAATACACCACCCCAACACACACTCACACACATACGCAAACACACGCAGATAAACATGCACACACAGAGGGTCTCGCAGAGTAAATACATAGAGAGACCCTAGGTGCTAGCAGAAGCGTGAGGAAAGGAATTAATTGCATTTCCAACACACGCCCCTGATGCAAGATGTGAATGAAGAAACGTCGCCTTTTGGTCCTGTTGCGACGGGCATGCGAGGTTAAGCGACAATGCAGAGAGCCTGAGTGAGGGAGAGAGAGAAAGAATAAGCCAAATTACTTTGTGTGGTTTTGAAGCTCGGGTGAAGCTGTCATATGTTATTTAAGTTAAGCGGACGTGAGAGCAAGCAGATGACAAAGCCATGAATGATTCAGTGGCATTGATATAAATAGATTGTCTGTTTGCCGGTGCTCCGCGGATGGAGAGTCGTGTGCCAGGAACCATTTAAATATCACACTGCATTAGCGGAACTACAATTAAAATGTAGAACGCCATGACCAAGGGGACCATGGCTACTGTTTGAGTCTGTTCTCAGTGGGTTTGTTTCTCAGTGGATCTTGTTTGTGTTTGTGTCGTGCTACAATATGAGGCAGGACGAGCCTCAATATGAGGCTTCTCTGTATGCATTTGGCTTAAGCAATCCAGTGAATCACGATCCAGTATAGTTGTTACCTTGCCCCTCTATACGGATACTCCATTTAGCCTCCTCCATGGACATATGTGTTTAGAAAGGTTTAAAAACTCTTGGAAATGTCATACATAGTGTCGTAGAGTAAATATTCATGCAGTAGACTCTCACCCGAGGCTATTGTATCAGATAGCTTATTTGGATGTGATTTCAGTCTGATAGATTTTCTCCAATGTGGTTAATTGAGAGGGAGGTGGGCCGCAAACAAGCTACAGGTCAGCCCCCCTGCTAGGCCGTCTCCTTTCTCCCTTTCGGTTTATAATAATGGCCTTCATTTATTAAATATATTTTCTTCACAAAATGCTGGTGCTGTAAATATTTGAATATCGAATATTATTTTAAAATATAGCTTATATTCATATCTAATTTCAATTTGTTTTCATATATTATAATATCAATAATGTACTATGGTGTAGTGACTACATTATTTGTTCGTGTTCCCCTCTTACTGTAAGTGATCGAGTGGGAGGGAACTGGCTATGAGTCACGGGGTCTAGGGGGACGTCAATTGTTTTAAAAAAAAAATACTTCTAAAACAATATCTTATCCTAGCTTAAAACGACTGGTTAAACATGAATGGCCAATAAATAGAGATTGATAAAATAATAAAGGATATAGACAAACAGATAAACTTTCTGCTATATGCGGAGGATTTAAACTTATTCAGTTTTAGGGGGTACTGACAAAATAAAAAGTCCCAAAACTTTTTCAGGAACGGTCTGGTTGCGCATACCAGCACCTCTCGCTCCTTCAGAGGCTGCGCCAGCCAGGCGAACAGAGAACATGGTATAATCCCCTATAAATCTGGTGAAGATGAAGTTTTAAAGCCATAATTCCGCACTTTAATCCGTTGTGAAAAAGCGCTGACCCAGTTGAGGCTGTGTTGGTGGGTCTCGCAGCGTGGTCACAGTAGAAGCCTGGGCTAGGCATGGATGTCGCAGAGACTCTACAGAGAAGTCACTTAGGGGTCGTTCAGGGTTCATCGTATCCTCATCGTGGCTTGAATCCTGAATGAAACTGGAAAACGAATATGCTGCAAAGTAAGGAATTCTTAAAGGGTCCTACCAGTTTGGGTGAATAAGCAAATGTGAAAGACTCTCCTGGCTTATCA
>NC_082401.1:7193207-7203207 GCF_031168955.1 Gadus macrocephalus
GCGCTGCTTGCCGGTGGAGGTAGCGCTGCTTGCCGGTGGAGGTAGCGCTGCTTGCCGGTGGAGGTAGCGCTGCTTGAGGATTTGGTAGAGATGGAGGAAGCAGGGGGCTGGTGGAGGATTTGGAAGGGATGGAGGTGTCAATAGCGGTGATGGAGGAGTCGATAGAGATGGAGGAGGCGATAGGGGTGTTGGAGGACTTGGTAGAGATGGACGCGGCGATAGGGGTGGTGGAGGAGTGGGTAGAAATGGAGGAGGGAGGTGGTGTAGAGGTGGTCTGGTCTTGGCTCAGACTCAGAGTGATGTACCACCCACATCCACCAACCTTTCAGCGTGGCAGGTGGAAGTGAGGGAAATTACAGCGGTGTCAGAGGAGATGCTGGGTAATGTCGGGGGGAGGCGGTTAATTCAATCAGGTGGAGGCCCGGCGTTGACACGACTCTGAAGCCTCCGCCGAACACGAGAACAAATGCAAAATAATTGAGCTGTCAGTGGCAATGGATTGAATCCTCATTTAAAAGCCTTTCTGCCACCCCCTTCCCTATCCCCCCCCCCCCCCCCCCTGAAGTTGTGCTGCGTTGTGCTACATGACTGTATTGTAATCAGACCCCCTTAAACGATAGGAGTGCAGCTGTAGTCATTTGCACACGTTCTTTATGGTGATGAATTCGCATCCGAGGTTGAAAAACCTTGAGATGAAACGCCGCAGTGAACGGGAAATGGAGAGAAGAGATTACAAGTGGTATCATGTCGTAAGCAAGAGAAAATAAAAGGAAAAGGGAATTGCATTGTTCAAAATGTTAAAAGTGTATTTCAACAACTTTACCATTTCCAATTCTCTGTGCAATGTAACAACAATATAAAATATGCATTCTGTTAAATTAAATGTATTGTTTTTGAGAAATAAAACGATTGTTGTTTAATACACGGTGTATATTACCAGAGTTGTGTCAATATGGGATGCATTCCCATGGTCCAGGGCCCGGCTTTGTTGTGGTTGTGACCTGGAACCGAAGAGAAAAGTAAAGTCATGAATACACAGTGTACATCTCCCCGCTTGGCTGCTTCCCAGGCTTCAGTCTGCTGGCGATGCTCCAGCAGCATCATTGCTGCCATGGCCTCGAAGCACCTTTCAACATTAAAAACCCAGCATCGAAAACAACTTTCCATGTTCTTCAAAAGGAATAATGTTTACTTGTGCGGCCTATTCTTCCTCAGAGAGGCAAGTACTGAAGGTGAAATCAGTCTGGCAGTGCAACACTTTCTAAATAAACCCCAAACAGTAAAAAATGGAAAGGTGAAAGTGCCATTAATTGCTTTCTGTCAGCTAGAGGGCAGTACAACACCATGTATAAAATTCAGCACTTTTATGACATATGCATATACATTCGATGACAGAGTGGTTGCTGATGGCCTAGGGCTGTGAGATCGGACGCCAAAGAACAATGAAAGAAATATTAATTTACTTGGACCGTACATGCAGCTAAATGGAAAGCATTGTTTGAGGGATGAAGTAGCCAATCACTATTTTCGTTCCATGGGGAGAACGATCAGGGTTGGACCGTTTTCAAAGATGCCATCCAATTCATTTGTTCACTAGCAGGGATGTCAAGAAATAAATGTTTCAGATGGGGAATTGGGACAAGGTAGCCATGCATGGCGGCAACATGCAGTGTGTGTGTGTGTGGGTGGGTTTGTGTTTGTGTGTGTATGTGTGTGTGCGAGACACTTTTTCATGGTTAGTTTTTTCCTTGTTGTTGTGAGCGTGTTTAAAAATAGTTTCTTGTCTAATAGCGAGGCGGGCAAAAGGGATCGTGACGGAGGAGGATGGATACCTCAGTGCCACAGAGTTTGCCTGTTGGCGATGGAGAATAGGTGGAGGAGGTGGTGGATGAGGTGGTGGTGGAGACGGTAATGAGGGTGTTGTGGGTGGTGATGATGGTAGAGGTGGTGGTGGTGGTGGTGGATGAAGCGTTGGTGGTGGGGGAGACGGTAATGAAGGTGTTGGTAGTGATGATGATGAAGGTGCTGGTGATGGTAGTGAGGATTGAGGTGGTGGTAGGTGTGGAGATCTTTGTGGCGGGTGGCGCTGTCGATGTGATCTGAACTGGGCCAGATGGTTTTTTATCTCCTCCCCTCCCGCTCCTCTTCTACCCACCGCAACGGTGATGAGGCGTGATATGCACCAGAGGGGGAGGTTGGTGGGGGGGAGCTAAGCCTTCCTAAGCCTGCCCCTGGCTCTCAAACACCCGCCATCCAGGGAGCATCGGGCTCTCCCCGGCTGAGAGAGAGAGAGACAGAGAGGGAGAGACGGAGAGAGAGAGAGAGAGAGAGAAAACCCATCATGGTGAAATGAAATGGGAAGCGGAAAGATCAGCGGGGATTTGAGAGCAGTAGAAAGAGAGACAGATAAAGAGAGCAATAGGAGGGAGGGTGTGAGAAGGGGAGATGGGAGATGGGCGGGGTGGAGGAGGGGATTATGGCAGGATGTGTGGCGGTCGTATTCATAATCTAGGCGTTTCCTCGGAGCGGCCTCTCGCTGTCACGTCGCCCCGGTGACTGAGGCAGATTCAACACAGGGGTCTCAACAATACCGAGGTGTCATTGCTCTCCGTCAGAACTGCGGTATACACGGCCGTGTGAGATGGGATGAGAGGAGGTGCTGATGACAAAGTAGTTTCAAGTGTTGTAAAATCAAATTATTGTTCTGAGCTGATTTCAATCTTTTGTTCCCTCCTGTCTCTCCTCTATACCTTTGTCTCTCTCTCTCTCTCTCTCTCTCTCTCTCTCTCTCTCTCTCTCTCTCTCTCTCTCTCTCTCTCTCTCTCTCTCTCTCTCTCTCTCTCTCTCTCTCTCTCTCTCTCTCTCTCTCTCTCTCTGGGGGTCTAGGGGGAGAGGGGTCTGCGGAGGCCGGACAGAAGGAAACGTCCACCTGTGACATCTGCCAGTTCGGGGCCGAGTGTGATGTTGATGCAGAGGACGTGTGGTAAGACTGACACACACACACACGCATGCACACAAACACTAACACACCGACACCTACACACAAATGCACTCTTGTACGCTCATAACTATGCACAAACAAACACGTGTCAAAAAAATATACCTATATATCCATGCAGACTGCCCACAATAAAAACACAAACATGCATAAACACTTTAAAAGCATTGCGCATGCACACACAAACACACAAAGAAATGCACACATGCACAGGTGGACACCCATAAATACACAGTGTTAATGCAATGGTAATTTTACTCTGCAAAGCGTTTTGGCAATGATTTTCCGAGTTGTCTGGCAGGGGATGTTTTCAACAAGGCGCGTTTCTCTCACAGCACTTTAAACTGCGCTCTAGACATATAGACAGCTTTTACCTTCAACACTTTCCCACCATTTAGCCTTTCTCCAGCTGTCACATTTACAGACACTACGGTTGCCTTTACCTTCATACATAGGCCATATGCTATTCAACGAATATTCAAAATGTCCATCCTGAGAAAGAAAATGGACAGTGGAAATTAATTACATCTTTGTGTTTATTCACTTGTAAGTAAGACATTTTCTATACATTCTATGTGGACATTGGGTCACCACATACATATATGGTCCTGTGACACACTATCACCCTGCACACATAAACAGGAAGCACTAATGAAGCATGGACCGCTACATTTAGCCCAAATTACTGAAGAAGAAAGGAGGAGTTTAACCTAAACTGGAAATCCAATTAAAGTACTTTCAGCCTTGGCAGGGTTCAGCCAAAAATGGCTCTGAACCAGAATTAAAAAAGAGAAAAACAAGGAGAAGGAATATTTTCGACAGGGGCATTGATGCACGCACAAAGGTTTACCTGATTTAATGAGCCTTAGATGTTAAGTAAATTTTTCTATGTCGTCTAAGAGGGCTTCTTTGTGTTACGCGGTTGAAAGATGGTAAAATAAAATACAAGTCTTTGAACACATGCATAATAACTGAAGCTGGCAGAGGGGGACAATACGTGAATACTTATGGTACTTATGGTGCAAAACACGAGGGGGGGGAACAACGATGGGGCGACGCCAGCGGCAAGGTGTGTGGAAGAGGACCCTGGAAGCCGCCGGGAGAATTCACCTTGAGTAGGGAACAGAGTAGACCGTGCACCCACGGGCGCGGAGGATTGAATGACGGCCCGATTTAAGTAACAGTGACCCAGCCATTCAAGCTCCCACCCTGAGGGTACTCATATAAATCTGCTCGCTCGCACCCCCCAGTGCCCAGCCGAGGTGCCGCCATTGAGTCAGTGTGAGGCTTCTGCATCACTTCATGGGCAGCAGTAGCTCAAGAGGTAGAGCGGGTTGACTGGGAACCGGAAGGTTGCACGTTCGAGCCCCGTAGTGTTGAGATGTCCCTATGCAGGACACTCCTCCTGACGAGCTGGCTGTCGCCCTGCGTAGTAGACTCCGCTGTTGTGGCGTGACTGTGCAAATGAATGCTTATGGATGAAGTCGCTTTTGATAGAAGCATCAGTTAAAACTAAACTACCCGATACTGTACTATACTATACTGTACTATTAACTGAAATAGTTATTTAGAAGTGCTGACATGAAGGAGTGTTTTGAGGATCCATGTACTACCACCACATTCAAAAGCAATTGTTTTCTTATTATTATTTAGACTATTTAGAGCGCTTTACTTTACCAAAGTTTTGTTTCTGATGGGATTTTCACAGTTACTTATGATTGAACACAGAGTCTCTTCCACTCCTGGTCTCTGAGTCGAGGCATTTGGTGTAGAGCAGAGAAAGCGGGGTCTCTGGTGCAGAATATGATCTCCCTTAAGGCCCTTATTGGCTCTGCCTCTAAAAAATAAATTACTCGAAAGTGTTTCTTAAAAGAGTCCGGAGACATTTCCGGCACTAAATAGACAAAGAACAGCACTACACGACCAAAACCCCGGTCCATTACCTGCTGCCAGCATTGCATATTTAGTCGAATTTGCGCGCAACTCGCCAAAATGAGTCGGGGTAAACTTGATTCACGCCTCACGGAGGAAATGAGAACATGGTCTTCTGAGATATCCCGTTCTTACATCAGCGAGCTTTATAATCGCCAAGGGAACGCTCTGCTATCACATGGCTCGATGTAATAGAGAGAGAGAGAGAGAGAGAGAGAGAGAGAGAGAGAGAGAGAGAGAGAGAGAGAGAGAGAGAGAGAGAGAGAAGGCTAGAGAGAGAGAGAGAAGGCAAGAGAGAGAGAGAAGGCGAGAGAGAGAGGGAGAATGTCCCCTTGGTGTGCGATGAACACGATGCCAGGGAATCATTTCATATTTCATACTGCATCATCAGCCCTCTCTGCTGCCAAGGCAAAAAATGCCTTGGGTTCGACTCCCCTCCCAGCACTTACGGTTATGCACGCCCCGATGAGGGAATTCAGGAGCAGAAACTCAGCACAACACTGTGAGGTACTCACCTATTTATTATTTTTTCATATATCCATGTGATCGAGATTTGTGTTTGTTGTTTCAACACATTTTTGTGTCTTGCTCTTGGTGTGTTGTTTGTCTCGTTAGGCACTTATGTTATGTTGCCGTTGTGCACGAATAGCATGAGATGATTAAAGGTTGATCGATGGATTGGATGATGCGAGGGTATGAAAGCAGTGCTGCAGTGAATATTATTCCTCTTTGTGTAACATGGGTAACGTACGAACATGGAAAATATCCACCCTGTTTGACACTTGTTTCATTACATTCATATTATCGTAGACTCAAATCAAAACAAATTCTCCAGTGGGGCTTTTTGTCAGACGACACTAATAACACACCCTCTTCTTCTCTGGGTCTGCGTTTGTGCGTATGTGTGTGTTTTGGGGGGGGGGGGGGGTTGTAATTGAACAACAGGCAATTGCAATCAAGCAACAGCTGATTTTAATCAGGTGGCGGTGGGTGACTCCCATCGCCATGACACCTGATTGAAGTTGCTCGGTAAAGTTGAAGCAATTATTGTTGTCACCCAGACTATGAGCCAGCTAGTGGGGAACGCTCCAATCAAGAGAGACGCAGGAGGAATTAATCAATGTCCCTGTGATCAAACACAAGGTGGTTATTCAACAAGGACTCAAAACTAGAGACACCTTTACTATTTTTATTATAGAGTGAGATAGACAGAGAGGTATGGGAGTGAGAGGACATGCAGCAAAGGACCTCGGGCATGAGGTGAACCCGGGTCGCTGCGGTCAGGACGAAGCCTTTAGGGTACTCGCTCTACCCCCGACATCTTCACTATTTCGTAGACTCTTTTCTCCCAAGGAACTTGAATGCGTGTGGGAGTTTAAGCGGGTTTAAGCAGCATCACCTAACCGAGTCTGATTGGCCTCTGGGGCCGAGTGAGGCTGCACACTTGTTGCACGTTGAGTTATCGGTGTGCACGTGTTAGACCAGCCATCTGCCCACACACTCAGGGAGAGATTTCCTACATGGCATCATGGAACACCAGGCCTGTGTCATTTTCAACAAACCTTTACATTCTAACGATCTTAAAGCACCCCCAGTCTGCGTCCTCAAAGGACATCGCTACAGGGAGTTTTTAAATAAATGTCAGTGAGGATAAGGCGTCTTGCTCAAGGATGCCTACAGGTAAGACTGCGGTAACTGGGGATAGAACTCTGAACCTTTTGACATCCTGACAACCAGACTACTCCTGCCCCTCGCCTTACCCCAACCCCAACCCCACCCCCACCCCCACCCTTTTCTCTAGAATAACTGTTCCTCATCCTTCCTGTTCATCGCTTGCATCTCTGTTCAAGCGATGTTACCATGTTGTGCTGAACAGCCTGCGCGGTGAGAGGAGCTGGGGATCGATAGGAAACCCAGCACAGATATAGTCCTATAGCGGTGATAGAGGAGCAAACGGCCTCCTTGAGACTGATCAACACCGCGGCTATGAGCGTGTGTTGAGCCTGGCCCTTTACTGTTTGATGATGTGCACTCTGAGAGATTGAAGCACAATCCCCAGGTTCAAACCGCCCACCCCAAGCCTCCCACCGACACCGGCTCAATGCTGGAGCGTGGGCTTCCCTGCAGGAACGCATTCAATCCTTGGTTTCTTCAGGGCACATTGCGGAGAATGCCAGGCACACCCCCAGCACCCAAACCCATCCTTGCATAAACTCAGATCCTTCAAGGATCAACAGGGCTTCAAACCAATACAACTTTAATTAAGCCAAATTAAGTACAAAAGGGGGTTTGGGGTTTTCTTGCCCAGGGCCTACTATCCATCAAGTGTGTGTGTATATGTTTGTGTCCCCACATATGTGTGTGCATGAGTGTGTGTGCATATTTGGGTGTGTTTATGTGTGTACATATGTGTATATGTATGAGTGTGTGTGTTTGTGTGTGTACATATGTGTGTATATGTATGAGTGTGTGTGTTGGGCGAAGGGGGCAATAACTATGGTGGGGCTTCTGAAAGCCATCTGTGTGGCTCCTTTGCCACTCTCTGGCTCGTTCTGGTATAAATAATGAGTTATTTTTCAGAGTGTGTGTGTGTACCTGTTTGTGTCCTCATATATGTGTGTGCATGAGCGTGTATTTGCATATCTATGTGTGTGTTTGTGTGTGTGTGTGCGTGTGTGTGTCGTTGTGTGTGCCGATGTTTTCTCTGTGCGGTGTGTGTGTGTGTACCTGCATGTGCGCCCCTAGAGAGGTCTTCCATTATGTTCCTATGAGTATGACCACACACACACACAAGCGTAAAAGAAAGTGTGTTTTCCTACCTGTACTTGTACATATCTGTTCTGTCTATCACACTGTGGTATCTTGTGTGTAGGTGTGTGTGTGTGTGTGTGTGTTTGTGTGAGTCTTTGCACGTCTGTTTGTATGTGTGTGTGCATGTGTCTGTGCAGGGACGTCCTTAGGGGGGGGTAAATTAGGATTAGCACTGACAGGGGCGCCCCAGAGGACACTGGTGGTATTATTAAAACTATATGCAAAAAAAAGAAAAAAAAGTTATATTTTTCGGATTAAATCGTCAAATTAAGGTGGTTTGTTTTGTTGTTTTGTTGTGGATTGTTTCTCCATTTTTACAAAATCATTAGAAAGTCTTCACCCTATTATCACCCCTCTCATTTGTCATTATTTGGTACAGCCCAAGTTTTACGCTACTGCAGAGCAAAGTAGCAGCCAGGCAGATCGTGCAGACTGCTAGTGTCTTAAACTAGCAGTCTAAAGTCAGTTTGTGTGTTTCCCGGTCGGTGAAATGAAGAAGTCTGGTTGTCAGGGGAGGAAAGAGAGAGAGGAAAGAGCTCAAAGCGGTCGACAGTTCGTCACCCAGTTTTTTTTACCAAGGACGGTATATTCCTTCCTCTACACTTTCCCAACAACCTGATAACAAGCCTAGCCTAGCAGCTAGTGCTACTGTAGCTAAAACAATTACAGCCTGCACTGGATGATAAAACTGAAAAGATTGTTTGCATTACCATTCACATGATATCCAATAGCCCACCTATCTACAAAAAGCCTGCATTATTTTTACAAGTCGAGCAGACTATTTCATATCTCCCGTATGCAGGTGTTGCCAAGCAAGGTGGCCAATTAGCGTCTTCATAGGGTCAACGTCTTTCCTAGGTGTAAATTAACACTTTTTAACCTACACCCTCCAGCCAATCAGAATCGAGTATTCACTCAGACCATGGTATAAAAGGAGATAATGCAATGATTAACATTCCATACTGCTTGCCAGCATGATAATAACATTTATGTAAACAGATTTTGAATATTATGATTGGCTGCAGGATACTTACATTTTAGCTGACTTTTAAGTTTTAAGTCAGCTAAAATTACAATTAGTCTACCCTTAGATTAATAGCTGCTATTTATTGTAGGCTAATGCAGCAAATCAAAACATACAAATACATATTTAGTCATGCCCAGCTCAATCCAATCAAATAGACTGTTGACAACATTGTTTAATATGTTCAGATAATTATGAGACATATTCTGAATTATATGATGGAGTCAGGGCCCTCTTCAAGCCATGATGAACCCACAGAAGAAACCAGTGAGGTTGAAATAGAAGAAGGGGAGAAGGAGGACAGTCTAAGTAGAAGCAGCACTGTCACAGTCTATTAGCTTATTTCTGTCTATAGTAACTACAAGCCAGGTAAATGTGTAACTAAATACTAACTAACTATCTAGTGTACAAAGTAGCCTAGGTAAGTAGGTAGGTTTATCATGTTGTTATTCAGTTGTTATTCATTTTCTTCTGATGATAATTACTACCCAATTTTGACCCAGTATTACCCAATAGGGGGGGGGGCTCCATAACTGAATTCTGTCAGGGGGCCCAGAATTCCTAGGGACGCCCCTGTGTGTGTGTGTGTGTGTGTGTGTGTGTGTGTGTGTGTGTGTGTGTGTGTGTGTGTGTGTGTGTGTGTGTGTGTGTGTGTGTGTGTGTGTGTGTGTGTGTGTGTGTGTGTGTGTGTCTATACTTTCATTATCATTCAAATGTTCTGCTGCTCGTATTCTCTATTTCAGTATTTATTTCTCTCTCTTCCCCCTCTCTCTCACTCTCCCTCTCCTCTTCTCCATTTCTCTCTCCCTCTAACTTTCTCTCTCTAACCCCCTCACTCTTTCTCTCTACCTCTCTCTATATCTATCAGTACCTCGCTATACATATATCTCAAACAGTTTTTTAGAGGGATTACAGTGCAATTTGAGGCTCAGGATTACGAAAATCAATGTTTGGTATTAGTAAGGTTTCCTGCTACGTCTGTGTGTGCGTGATTGTGTGTGTCTGTTATAATGGTTTGATGGAAGAGAAAATGCAGCAGTGAGATTATCAATACAACATTTCCTGCTAAACCAAGTCTTCACAGCACACACACACGCAAACACACACACACACACACACATACATACACACATTCCTACGCACACCAACACTTTTACATACTCACACACCAAAATGGCACAGTATGTCTGCAATTGTGTGTGTGTGTGTGTGCGTACCTATGCATGTATATGTTA
>NC_082401.1:7205707-7208207 GCF_031168955.1 Gadus macrocephalus
GCTGCAATTTGCTCAGTTAATTTAGCAAAGCTTAAAAACATCCAGCAAGCTCCTGAATCACTTGAAAATCAGCGTATTTCAGGACGTCCTACAAACTATGAATACAGTCAGCGAAATGTCCCATCCATTTCTCAAGCCATGTATTACAAGGCAGTTTTACGTCCTGGGGTAGAAAATAAATTAAGGCACTTTCTGCAGTTCTCCAAATTAAATTCTGCTCAAATCAAAACCAGAGGTCCTTGTTGAATATGTCCTTTTTTTCCGGGAATGACTCGTTAGTCCAGCAGCTCACATGTGGATGATCCCCAAACAGCAGCCAGCGGAACAAGCTGTGCCCTATGTTCATCACTGGCATTTAGGCCAGCTCTCCGCTATTGTTGAACCGACGAATGAATGACTGCCGGGTTCCATTGAAGTCACATGAGAACCATCAGAAATGAATGAGCGTTGGATTCATTCTCTGCAGAGTGTCTGCGTATCAATGGGGGTCTTTGTTCCACCAACGGGAGCGACATTAGGCTTAGTTTGTCTAAAAAGGAATTACAAAAACTAACTGAAATCATTAAAACGTGGTGAAAACAGGCCCCGTTGTGGTCAGGGGACCATCCAAATGAAGACAGTGTATGCACACTGCTCTGCTCAGTCTGACAACAGCTGGCGGGCGAGCCGGCGCAATGCATCGTTAAATACACTCATTGTGAAGACAAAATTAACCTAATTTAAAATGATTATGGTGCACCAACAGCCAAGACAACCAACCAACACACAGAACGCAACTTCCTCCAAGTCTGTCCGATTCGCAGACCACCAGAATGAACTCAACATCTGGGTCCTCACACGCTGGCTAGTCTTCCATACTGCTTCTCATGCTGGTGTGGTTATTCCACATCTGAACCTCAACTTCTACTGCATTTATACCACGCTTTTCTAACCAGTGACCACTCAAAGTTCACCCATTCATGCACACAGTCATCCACTGACGGTGGTCTCAACCATACAGGGCGACATCTTGCTCGTCAGGAGCAGTTAGGGTGAGGTGTCTTGCTCAGGGGACACCTCAGATCTCGCTAGGAGGAGCCGGGGATCGAACCAGCAACCTTCCGGTTACCAGCCATCCCACTCTACCTACTGAACCTCGATCTCCCCGCTTGTGGATCGTCCCGTGTCGATGATCTGCTCTGCCTCTCCCCCACAGGTGTGTGTGCAACATCGACTGTTCACACACCAACTTCAACCCGGTGTGTGCGTCAGACGGGCGTTCCTATGACAACCCGTGTCAGGTGAAGGAGGCGTCGTGTCAGAAGCAGGAGCACATCGAGGTGAAGCACCTTGGCCACTGTCAAGGTGAGGCGCACGCACACACACTCACATACACAAACACGCACGCACACACACACACACACACACACACACACACACACACACACACACACACACACACACACACACACACACACACACACACACACATACACAGTGTTATTTGAATATCTTACCATCAATGCACAAAGTAAATTCTGAATTAAATTCAAACCATGTAAAACATAATCCTCAAGCCCACGAATATTCACAAAGGCAGATTAATCATACTGATAGTGAGAATTTTGGACACTTTGAAAGTGTTTTTTTTGTACTTTGATGAATATTTACATACAAAATAAAGTAAGAAGGGAATCAATTATAATTTGTTGGTTGAACTTCCTAAACGGCCGTATCTTGTACATTACTTTATTAGATCTCGTGTAGGCCTTGCGGCTCACATTCCTGCTATTTTTAACAGGCAGTAAGACAGTTTGTGTGTGTATGTGTGTGTGTTAGGGGGTCCCTGATGTCTGGCTCTCACATGACATTGCCGTTTGGTGAAGAGACCTCTGTGTGTCGCGGGAGGACTCGTGTTTTCAGCGGGAGAATGTTAATGACTGTCCTCTATAACATCTGGTACGACATGAATCAAGGCTCCAATGTCCTCTGATTGTCACCAGTCAGACAACAGGGCCGGATGCACTCTGCCCTTTTATGTTTCTGTACTGTATGTGTGTGTGTGTGTGTGTGTGTGTGTGTGTTCTGTGTGTGTGTGTGTGTGTGTGTGTGGGTGGGTTGGTGTGAGAATTTGGATATCTTTTTGTGGGTGTGTGTGGGTCTCTGTGTGTGAGAGTACGGGTATGTTTGTATGTCTGTGTTTTGTGTGTGTGGTCAGATCCAAACTCTCTATCAGAAGCAACTATGTTACTTATAGTCTAGACCTAGAACTACATGGAGGCAGCGTTCACTGTGTACGTTCCTCTGGTACAGTTTGCCGGAGGCCGTTCTAATCAGGGAGTCAGCATCTGTCAATTTGTTTAACCAAAACTCTAGTTTCCCTCATAAAGCACTTTGTAGCGCTGTTTTGCAACGCTAAGCGCGATATGGATAAAGTTTGATTGATGGAACTATGTCGGAACGGCCCTGGCCGCTGCCAGGGGTAATCCCGCTAACTTTTTAGCGGGATTACCCTTGGCAG
>NC_082401.1:7215707-7223207 GCF_031168955.1 Gadus macrocephalus
TTTCAAACTGTGGGGCGCCTGAGTTCTTCAGGGGGGGCGCGACGTGAGAAAAAAAATAAACCCGAAAAAAACCCTGAAAGATGATTCAAATCATCAGTCGTACTTCAACTGTAGAAGTAACATAAATACTAAATCAATTTTCAACCGTTTATCTTCGTGCAAACCATTTAACAAATCTACACACTTGTATCTTCAATAATATCTAAACAGAATTTCGATATCATTTAAAATGTCTTCAGAATCACAGTTTTAGTTTCATACCGCTTCGTTTTCAGCTGTTTTCATTGAAGACGTCTGGCCATTCTGATACACCTACTTCTAGACATCGTAACTCATTCCTTTTTCAACCGTTTACCATCGTTCAAACCATTAAACAAGTCTACACACTTGTATCTTCAATACTATCTAAACGGAATTTTGATAGCATTTATACTTTTTTCAGAATCACAGTTTTAGTTTCAAACCGGCATCGTTTTCAGTTGCTTATAATAATTTAGGTCACCGTAGCAACGCCGGTAAACAAACCCCGCCGAATGGTCGAATCTCTGGACTGAAAAGGCAGATCTGATTCGACTCAGAAAATGCCTTTTTCCATGCCTTTTTCCATCAGATTTTCAAGCGAATTAACTCTTAAAGCGAATTAATTTGTAGCGACATAAGAAGCGCCTAAACGGTTTTCCATCGACAGAATGATTATAGCGAATTAAAATTGTGTCACAATGCCCCGTGTTGAAGCGCATTTTTCTGACCCGCTAGATGATTTTCCATCAACAATGTAGCGAAATAGAACCTTCTGGGAAGGTAACAGCAGCGCAGGGACCAATGTACGCGAGCCTCTAGGCTCTTTTTTTTGCTGCACTTCGACGACATAATAATAATCATAATAACACAATATTTCCCTCCGTTTCCGTCAATGGGAATCGTCAGCTTACGGGCGAACAGAAGTGAACTGAAATGGGAAAACCTTTATCCAAAGATGAACTGATTCTGAAAACGTGGAACATTAGCCTACTTATATAACTTGCTGAAAATGAATTAAACCCCCCTGTTAAATAAAAGTAACTGTTAAATATCCTAACTTTTTATTGTAATCGTCTTTATGTGGCTCATCTGAGACTAAAAAGAAATAATGGCTCAAAACAAAAAAAGTCTCGCGGTCCCTTTTGGCAGTTATTTTCCTGACTCGCGCAGCCAGGCTGACTGCTTTTCAAACGGTATTTTGACTGCTTTTCAAACGGTATATTTTAACCTACTACATACTAGTATTTATAATGGAGAACCGAATGGCCAGACAATGTTTAATGGTAATATGTCAGCTGATCACAGCTATAATAGTATTGCGGCGAAGGATGAGGGCAAGAAGGGTGGAACTGCTGAGCCTGGTCGAGGCCTGCCTTGCGTTACCTCGGCGCCCATCGCCGCAGGTGTGGCAGCGACATCGCTCAAGTGTCTGGTGGGAGGTAGATGTTTTGGGGCATTTTACTGAGCACCAGTGGATAACATACTTCAGAATGTCCAGGGAGACTTTTGGTGAATTATGTTCTGCCTTGGAGCCACATCTTCGGCCGAATACACCAAGCCGAAGGCCAGCTGTACCAACCCGAAAGCGAGTAGCAATCGCGTTATACAAGTTAGCAAGTTGCTGTGAGTACAGAGTAGTTGCCGGCAAGTTCGGTGTGAGCATCACCACAGTCCACCGATGTGTGTACTCTGTGTGCCGTACAATCCGTTGCCATCTGCTCCGGCATTACATCAACATGCCGTCAGCTGAAGAGGCCCAGCAGATCGCCTACAAGAATGCAATGAAGCATCACATCCCCCAGGTGAGTGTAGGCTATGAGAGGACTTCCTCACCTGCTGTCAGCCGTCTTGTGAAGGGAGCTGAGATGATCGCGAGCCAGAAGACAGAAAAGAAGCGGCTCAACAACGTTCGAACTCTCTCTTTGTCAATGCGCATGCGCGACATTCTATATCGCTTCAGCCGTTTTCCATTACTTTTATGTCGCTAGAACTTTCCCAAAACCACCTCTGCAGAGCGAATTAACTTAGTGCGACAAAATCGGCGTTAGAGCGATATAACCCTTTTTCCATCACATATGTCGCACTAACTTTTGATGCGCATCATTTTAAAGCGCATTATCTTTTTGATGGAAAAAGGACAGCCCTAGAAAATAATATTGCTGGCTAACTTTAGCAAAATTGATCGGTTTTTAGTATCTAAAGCTACAGTGAGTAAGGAGACAGAGTCTGGGGCAGGCAAAAAAATAAGAAAGTATGACCATGAATATTTAAACTTGGGATTTTCATGGACTGGATCTGGAGATGCTCCACTGCCACAGTGTGTGGTTTGCAAAGAGGTGCTAGCTAATGACGGTATGAGACCATGTCGACTCCGGCATCATATTGCGACCAAGCACCCATGTCTGGTGACCAAGCCCCGGGAGTTTTTTGATAGGAAGCTAAATGAACTGCGGTCACAGAAGAAAGTAATCCGGGGGGGGGGGGGGGGGGGGCTCAGCTGAAATTTCTTCTCTGAGGGGGGGCTCACTCTCTCACACTTTGAAAACCCCTGAGCTAAACTATCTTTGAGGTTCCCCCTTTGAATATTTTTTTTTTCTCTGAAGCACTTTGAGATTCTTGAATATAAAGTCTATTATAAATAAAATGTATTATTATTATTATTATTATTAACATTGTGAAGTGTTTTCCACATCGTTTTAAGGGTCAGCCAGGATCACTGAAAGGGTCGCTATGCTAGACTTGTAGAATTTCCCACGATGATCTTCAAAGGAAACTCTTGTTTGTGTATGTGTGAGAGTGTGTGTGTTTGTTTATCTGTGTTTGCATGTACACATGTGACATGCATGCATATGTGTGTTTTGCATACACGTGTGTGTGTGTGTGTGTGCGTGCGTGTGTGTGTGTACATGTGTGTGTTACCCTATACACATGTGTGGGTATGTGTGTGTGTGCATACGTGCATGTGTGTTTGCATACTTTCGTAAGTGTGTGTGTTTGCATACGTGCCTGAGTGGGTGTGTGCCTGCTAGCGTCTGTGCTAGCGTGTGCGCGCGCGCGTGTGTGTGTGTGTGTGTCCTCCCCTGATGGCCCACAGGGCTGTGGTGTTCTGAAAGGTGCTTCCCGTTTCAGGCTACAGGCCCAGCCAACATAAGCCTGCCAGCTTCCTGTCCTCTCTCTGGTCCCCCTGCTCTTCTTCCCAATCCCAGATCCCAACAGGGCCCCCGGGGGCCAGGGTGGAGCAGGAAGAGGGCCCTCTGGAAAACGTCTGAGCACCGGACCATCCGTTGCGGTCTGGGGGGAGCGGGGGTTGTGTTGTGGGTCTGAGTGTGGGAATGTTGTCACTCAGGAATGTCTGCATCGTAACGCCCCCCCCCCCCCCCCCCTGACAGACAGTTCAGGGTTCAGGTATTGGTTTCATACTATCTACCTGATGCTGTTGTCCATAGTGACCTACAGTCAATTGGGTTACATGTAGAGGACAGAGGGCAAAAGGTGTAGATGTTTCTGTGTTAAATTAGGAAAGTAGACAGGGCTGTCTAAATTAGGAAGCAAGTGTTTTGAACAGGGCCAGGCAAGAAGTGTGATTTTACTGTGTTTTGCATTGATGCTGCATAAAGGTTTGAGGTGGGGATTTGCATGGGTTTTGTGTGGCTTTGAGAGGAGAATAGAAAATAATTATTAAGCATTTGTTGAGTGAGGCGAAGTCAACAAAGGAAAGGTTAATAAACCAATGTCCTCATTCTATCCCCAGGAGAACCACATCAAATGACGATGAGTCAAACTTATGTACCTTCCCAATAACCAAATATACACAAACCCAGCTCTGGTCATACTACTATACCACATGTACACACAAACAATCCTACAGACACATGTAAAAGGGCCCATCAAATAACGATGTCTTTCATACCAGGGCCAACAAGCGGTGGTGATTTGAAGCACATGATCGCTGATATTGCAACCCAAATTTCGAAACCAACTTTGACCGTTGTCAACTTACCCTCTAACGCGCAACCAATCTTTATAAAGTGGGAATTCAACCTCGCCAAAGTCGCATCTATATTCGAAATACGGAAAGTGAATCTTTTTTTCAGGTTACTGGCCTGGCTCAACTCGGTTGGACTCGGCGCGGCTGGGATTTGCGCCTCCATTTCAACAGTGCTTGAAGGTGTGGCTGATATTGATGAAGCGCTCGTCTTGACCCGATGACACAACACTACACTTTATATCATAGTAGCCCATATTTACATTAGATTGAATCATCTAACACCCTAACCCTAATAATTAATATATTTTCTTTGTTTCAGACAGAGACAGTGATGCTAGCTGCTATTCATTTATTTTTTACATTCGTGGAATGCATATTCTCGCTTTCTTCGGCTAATTCGTTTTCTACAGAGAAAGGTATACACAGAGCTCATTAAAATCACTCTCGTCATCAGCGCCTGTAAACCGCCACGCCCCCTGTGAGGACAGTGACCGACAAATGAACACAAAACCAGTGCTCGGGTCACCTGCTTCACGGACAGGAACCAAATAAGAGCCGGTGGGCTAATCACGGTGGGATTAGGGAGTCTGCGTTCCTCAGAGACGAGCGGTTTCTTAACCTCCCATACACACCCACACGCATACACACGCCCTCAAGCGTAGGTGCGCGCAGACAAACAAGCCAACACACACAGGGCAGGATATTCCTGGCGTTAGGTGTGCCGTCTAGACTTGGACGGTCCTGAATCAGTTGAAACTGCCTTTAAATTCTTCAAAAAAAGCTTTTGAAACAAGCTGTTAAAACAATGTTAAAGGTAATCAAATAACAATGAAAAGAGTATGTGAATCTATCATATCTGCTTTCAGTGTACTTTACCGTGTTTGAAAGTTATTACAACTGTAGTGATATGAATTTAACAATCAACCATCTGTACCTCGACTCAATTTCAGGGAAGATTATCCAACCGTCCAAGAAATGTATATTGCACACACACACACCCACACCCACACACACACACACACACACACACACACACACACACACACACACACACACACACACACACACACACACACACACACACACACACACACCACAAATCACTTTAAACTATACCCATTCACAGGTACAATCCAAACACATAAACACCAATTTGAGGAATGTCTTCGGATTGGTCCATTAACTTCGAAATTGATAGGTTCCATTGGACACAAGCGTTCCAAGCACATGAAACACACACACAAACACAACGCACTCACAGAGACACACACCTGCAGCCATCCATGTAATAATGGACCAAAACCATGAACCAAACAAGTGTGTGTGTGTGTGTGTGAGTGTGTGTGTGTGTGTGTGTGTGTGTTTGTGTGTGTACGACACACTGCAAAGGTGGTCATTTAAACACACATCTGTTTCAGGGGTGGCACGCGGCGGCGGCTGGGCCTTTGATGTAGCGAGGAGAGGTTGATAGGCTTCCTTAGGCCCCCCCCCCCTCGGCCAGGGCCCACTCAGACTGCAGGTCTGTGCGGGGCAGACCGCTCACATCACAGCTGGGCTACTCAACTGTGTCATCATGAGGTGTGTGTGTGACCACCTGCGACCGCAGTTGTGGTGTTTTGGGGTAATCACCCACGCCAGACTGTCATTTAGCCGCTCAGGGGCCCGATGTGGCGGCCATGACGCCTGCTGATGTAACATCATCGGGCAGAGGAGGAAGTATCAGGTGTGTGTGTGTGTGTGTGTGTGTGTGTGTGTTTGTTTTTTTAAATGGAAAGAGATGGATTGCTTCCAAACTTTGGAATCTTTCCTTTACATGGATAAATTATTCTGGTAAAAAAAGAGATAGGGTCAATTATAAGCTGTGTGTGTGTGTGTGTGTGTGTGTGTGTGTGTGTGTGTGTGTGTGTGTGTGTGTGTGCACTGAAGGAGATCCATCTACCTCAGCCCTTTGCAGACCTCATAACGGATGTATATAAGGGATCTTTTCTGCAGGTAATCTGTGGACACCAACTCACAGAGCCCATTCCGCTCCAGGTTGGAATTAAAACAGGCTGCCCTTGGAGTGCGGTGAACTTTATCCTTGCCATTAACCAGTGGCTCAAGTGGCTCGTTCAGTGTGCACCACCTGATATCAGATCGCCAAACCCTGTTCAGGGTTACGCTGATGATGTCGAGGTGTCCTCCAGAGACGAGAGTGTCATACATAACATGCTGGCCAGAACAGATGAATTTCTTCACTGGTCAAAGCTGGAGGTGAAGCACACCAAGTGTGCAGCTCTTTATGAGCGACGCAGTGGTGGCAACCGCTGGTATAAAGCCAAATCTGACAAACCGCCCTCCTTCACAATAATGGGGCAGCCTATCAGGGTCTACTCACGCCAAGAGTCATACACCTATCTTGGCCATAACATCAACATTGCGGGTGAGTGGGGGGAGCAGGCACAGGAGCTATGTAGTGCCTATAAGAACAGAATCGATCTAATTGATTCCTCCCCACTCCCTGTAGTCATGAAACTGGACGCTATCAGAGAGGTGGCCCTTGCAAAGGTTCAACACCTCTTTGCAAACGTTCACATCCTGCAAAATGTCTTACAAGACATGAACAATAAAACAGTCCAGGCTGTCCGAAAATGGCTAGGGCTGAACTCACACTCTACCCGGGACCTCATCTTCCTCTCACGTAAAGAGGGGGGGCTGGGTGTCCCAAACGTGGAATGGGTATACACTGCTACCAGGCTGACACACCTCCTCAGCATGCTCAACAATGATGACGCTACTGTCAGAGAGCTTGCCAGAGCTTCCCTCATGCTGGACCTCAGGAAGAGGAAGGTCCCTCTGGCCAAAGCAGGCCAGGACAGCTTCTTAGGCTTTGGGAGGAAAAGCAGCGGGAAACTGGACACACAAGCTGCAGGCTTTGGAGTTCGGTCGAACTGGCCGGACCTAAATGATCTGTGCAACAGAATGTCAGTCAAACTGGAATGGACACAACACAACTCACACACAGCACCACAGGCATCTGATGCAGTTGTCACCGACCCTTCTGTAACCGCAGAGGCAACTGTATATCACAACGAGGCACAACACATACTACAGAACACAACAGCAAGGAGATTCCTTCTCAACATAAAACAAACAGAGACCAAACAACACTGGACTGGACTTAGAATGCAGGGAAAGCTAGCATGCCTAGACTTTGCCGACCACTCTGCTTCCCACTCCATGTACAAAAATGCTGCTGTTGGGGAGGACATCCTCTGTTTCACTGCCAAAGCTAGGCTGCAGGTGCTACCTACCAAATACAATCTGGCATTATGGTATCCTGCACACCACCATCCACACTGTATAATGCACTCTGGCCATCAACTTGAATCAGTTGCCCATGTTGTGAATGGCTGTACTATGTACAAAGGACTGTATATTGCACGCCATGACCGACTTGTCGATCTAATTTCCAGTAATGTTAAGGAAGTATCTCTAGAAAATGTGACCAT
>NC_082401.1:7230707-7445707 GCF_031168955.1 Gadus macrocephalus
CTCTGCAAGGTGCTGGGCCGTCCTCCAGCATTATCATCTGGTCTCCTAGGAGCCCCAGTGACAGAGCAGGTGCAGGGGCCAAGCTGTGTACTCAGTGGCCCGCCAACCGCCACGTGTTCCACCTTGATCAGCCTGTAGACGGGGGGGCTGTTTAGTTCTGTCTCATATCCACTATTGGTACTGTGACATGTTGTTTGGTCACAGTACATTACAGTGTGTGCAGAGACAATGATAACAGGGTTGGTTTTATCGCTTGGTTTAAATGAGTGATAACCAGATTGTTGATCAAAAAGGAAGCCCTTGGTTTACAGGTTTGGATTTCTTTACAGGGAATTCAACCACAGAACAATAAGAAGCAGCACCATGCTGATTTACGTTAATGTTCAGTCCAAAAGGTTCCTTTAAATGGGCACTTTTTACCACAAGGTGCGGTATTGATTTAGCCTGGTTCTACCAGTCTATCTTTTAAGCTCATTTCAGTCACTTCCTCAAGAGAGATTGGCCTATTGCCCGCCCATCAGCAAGCTTATTAAAAGAGCTTTTGGAAGTCAGAAAAACTGGAGCAAACACAGCACACATCTTTTCCTTTGATATAATTCCAGAGCGCCCTTATGTTTGTGTTTTATTGCTATTGTATCATCCATTTATTCTAAAACGTGTTCTATGGCTGCAGCGATACGAGCAGTGACTGACTTCAGGAGCCGAGGATGTAATTCGGTGTCTATACTTTCCAAACATTTCGTCTGAAACTGTTATCAGCAATATACTTTCAAATCCACAGACCAAAAATTCTAAAAGAAGAATGCTTGCAATACACCTGTTGAAATGCAGTTGGAACCAAACCGTGTGCGTCCACTGTCTCTGCCTCCTGTCTAGACCATAATGAAGGCTGTACCTTGACACCAGCTTTATTGTCTCGTAAGACAAATAGCTGCAACAATGCACATAGGCTATTTGATCATTTCAATATGCCTATATGTATTTTTTCTGCGGCGGTTTATAATCCTGTTTCAAAAGGTCTTTTGTGTATGTGGTTAAAAGATAAGATAAGAAGATAAAAAAAAGAATCAAAATGAGCCATCTCTCTTGCATCACCAACTAAAACCCGCCTCCTAGAACAAAGGCACTCCCATTGGTTCGTCCGTCGGCCTGACGGTGTGAGAGCTACCAGCGAGGACGAATGCCAGACCTTGTACAAAGAAATAATAATTTCTGTAAGAGTGAATCTACATCACACCTGGTGGTAAAATAGAAGCCCTTCTAAAATAGTTTTGTACGGTATCCAATCAAAATTGCCAAGTTGTGATTTCCCCCTACATATCTCTTTCCTAGAGTGTACTTTATACTATTCAAGCAAAACCAAAGCAGCATAATAGAGTTGTCTATAGCATATGTCTATATCCTTGGGGCAACTGCTCTTGTTGAATATGACGTCTATGTGAGTGTCATATCATTATATAATGGAGTTAGCTGTTATTTACTCCTCTGTCGGTTATTTTGAAAGGAACTGTTTTTCTCAAATCTGCTCAGGCGTGGAGTGAGTGGAGCCTTTGTGGGGTGCTCCTCATCTGTGTGTGTATATGTGTGTGGAGCGGGGGGGAGGGGGCGTTCATGCATGAATGCATGCGCACCTACCTGGTAAGTCAAGACTGAGATGAGTACCAGGAAAGACTGGTCGAAGGCAGTGATCTGTGGCAAAATGTGCATGTGATCATGCCCGTGTGTGTGTGTGTGTGTGTGTGTGTGTGTGTGTGTGTGTGTGTGTGTGTGTGTGTGTGTGTGTGTGTGTGTGTGTGTGTGTGTGTGTGTGTGTGTGTGTGTGTGTGTGTGTGTGTGTGTGTGTGTGTGTGTGTGTGTGTGTGTGTGTGTGTGTGTGTGTGACATCCAATGTAGGCATTGCTGCTGGGTTGGTTCTGGTGTGTGTGGGTGTGTTTGTGTCAGGTCGGGGCAGGTGAGTGCGTGTGTTTTCTGTGTGTCGGATCAGGTGTGCGTGTGTCGGGTCAGGTGTATGAGGGTACAAAAGAACCGTTCCAGACCTCGGGAAAGGTAACAGTTTTCGGAGCCTTGTTACTACACCTTCACGCTTTACTCCTCTTCTTCTCACATGAGCGGCTTGTTTCTCTCTCGCTTACTTAACTATTTATTAGCGTCTTTATCATCCTTATTTCTATCCTAGTCCATTCCTTTGCTTCTGACTGTAAATAAACATGCTTGACAATTTTTAAACCGCTTTTAACCGCGGTTTGCCGCAAGTGTGTTTCTTTAAAACAAAAGTGTTGATTCCCTAAAACGAAACCAGGTGAAATGCCGCAGGCCTCGCGCTGCTGTGTGATAATGCAGATTTACTGCCACACCAGAGAGCTAAAAGTACAAATTGAAGCAAGCAACATAATTCAAGAGAACAAAGTAGAATTCTACATTTCGACTGGCCTAGATCGAAGAAGTTCTTTTTGGACAAACTTGTTTCATGAGGCATGCATGCGTTTGTTTTTTTTCTCCTCAATCCCATCAGTTTGTTCTTGTATCATCGCCAAACTGATTTTCAACAATACGTATGCCACTGTCTCCCCCACGAAATGTCTTCGTCAAGGTGCCGTTGCCATTTCAATTCCATTCAAAAAGCTTTATGGCACGACTATTGTTGTATTAACAGTATTACCAATGCATTATTTAACTTTATTCTTTGGTCCTGATGGAAGTATGTTTCCTTACCCTACGAGAGTTTTGTACTTTGTTAATGCATAATAATAAAATAAAAAAAATGTATATATTTTTTCATTGGTAGACAAGGCGGGGCCCTATTGTTGTTAAGGCCTTAACCATACAGTGTTGGGGGGAAACACTGTATGGTGAAAGCTTGAGGCCCTTCACTTAACAGCTACTGGCCCTCAGAGCGTCAGGTTCTAGAACTCTAGAAGAGGTACCCAGGGAGGATTGTGGGTAAATCTGCACCGAGCAAGCACAGTGTTTGTGGTGGCTGTACGTGCTACAGTGTGGTAGGACTATGGCAGGCCTGCCTTTCTGTGTGTCTGCTCCACTGCGCTCCTCTCGTTAACGAGGGTTAACGAGCGGGAGGAGAAAATATGTACTGTCCCATAATTGCAGCAATTCAGGCCCTTGTTTGTTTGTGTTTGTGCATCGGTGCACACAGGGTTTCCAAGACAAACACACAGAAACACACACAGTTATATTACATAAAGCCTCATACACACACAAACACAGATCCATAAACATTCATACACACACATTTATGCACACACACATTTATACACACTTCCACACACAAAACAAGTACATTCATATGCACACAATTATACAAACAGACACAATCAAATTAAAGGATTATCATTTTTATGTTATTCATATAGTAACTTGACATTTTCATGGTAGGTATTGTGCCTGGTGAAAGGTCACGGTAAACATGGTTGCTTGTGTAAGAGGTGCGTGAGAATATCGGTCATTATTTTCAGATTAACCATTGAAAAGGTTATTGGTTTACATTCATGACAGTCATGGGATTTCATATAAATGCTATTCGCACATTCAGAGTATAATTCCCTGTCCCCTCAAATCAGTGCGTGTGTGTTTTTGTATGTGTGTGTCTTTGTGTGTGTGTGTGTGGGGTGGTGGTGGTGGTGGTGGTGTGGGGGGGGGGGGGGTTGGTGTGTAGATCTGAATCTCCTCCTTTCTCACAATGGAACTAAGCAACAATCAAAATTTCAACAGTCAAAATAAGAACAGGGCCTTAATCTGTCATCTTGTTTAATGTCAGGACGCAGAAAAGGCTGGATTATGTTTGTTTTAAAGGGGGTTTTGTGGCTGTAAAAGGGTGTTTTTACAACATGTTGATAAGAAAAAATGCAACATCCCTTCCCTATTTAGTAAAACACTGATCAGTCATCCAGAGGACACTCACTGATTCTCAAACCACACACTTATTTCAATGTCATTTCCCACATGTCATTCCAAAATCCAGTTATTGATATTGATAAAATGGATTGAAAAAAACTGAAAAAACTTCTCATAGCTAAGCTTAGCATGCTGAGCTGCCGCTATCTGTATCAGCCAACGTGTCCTTCAGTTCAGTTTGATATTGACAGAAGGTTTGGGTGGTAGCTGGCGCTTTCCAGTCTTTGTGTGTTGATGTTTGCTTTGCTCTACCAGTCCATACAAATCGCCCAACTCTTGACCAAAGGTCCGGACCTGATGTTAGGTGTCAGCAACCGAGGGACCAAAGTCTGTGTATCCTGACACTTGCGGATGAAGTAGCGCCCGGTAGTGTGTGCTTTTACCTGCGCGCCCAAGTCTTGTAATGGTTACCTTTTTATTACATTTCATAGGGAAACCAGGTTGTGCAAATATGCCAATAACCATGCAGCATTCAGCTCAAATTGATTTCACCAAATCCTTCCCTCTTGATTTGTGTGGTTTACAACTGAACTGCAAGTGCAGTATAATACATGATCCTAACCCTAACCCTTTTTTTACAATTAAATAGCAGTTCAGGCTCATCCCTTATGCATACAAATTGCCTTGTAAAACGATAGCCCCATAAAACCTGATAAATAATGCATAATGCCTTTTTAAAAGGCGGCTCCTTGCCTCGCCCCTTCAGGTTGTGTACTCTGTAGGCTGCATCATGATAGCTTTTAAGTTAAATTACCATAAAATCGGAAGTGTTCACTGTTTAAAATAGTTGCTGCACAGCAGACGAGGACATACAGTTTAGGTTGCATTTTGTTCCGATTTCCATTCTGTGTCATATTCATTTTTCAAACGGGTCCGTGCAGGCCGCTGGCCGTATGCCAATCAGGAACTAATGCCCGGCTCTCTCTCTCTCTCTCTCTCCCTCTCTCTCGCTCTCGCTCTCTCACACTGTGCCTCTCTCTCTCTCCATGCGCAGGCATGTGCTCATGTGTGTGTGCATGTGCGTACCTGTTGAAGGTGTGTGTTTCTATTCAGCTTTACAGCGATTACCCTCAGCTCCTCACAAAACCTACATCTCTCGACATTTAATAGGTGAAGCATTTGTACCGGGGGCTAGCTTTCATCCCTCATTAATACCGGGTTATTCTGTGAGTCTTGCATGCTCTTCTGGAAGAAGGGTTTACCAGGGTCATCTCACAAATAAGTCGATTTATACCTTGCTATTGTTTCTCATGCATTTAAATTGTCGTTTAATTTACACATTTCAAACCTATTTGAAGCATGTATTTGAGGGGTAGCGTTTCAATTGATGGTAGAGGTGTATGTGTATGTACTTGCAACTCTCGCTCTCTGGCTCTCTGGCTCTCTGGCTCTCTGGCTCTCTCTCTCTCACTACCTCTTTACACCCCTATCTAACTTCTTTCCTTGGGTAATGATACTATTCTTCTTGGACAAAAGAAGAAAAGGGGTGGAAGAACAATAAACAGAAGCAATGAAGATTACAAGATGACACAGCATGTAAAAAACAATGCAGGATATTGGTCCTAAGGGTGTCAGTGTGTCTTTCTTCACTTAAAAAATTAAAAAGCTTAACAACGACCGGACGCCTCAGGTAAAAAGAAAACTTTTAAAATGCAAGTCTGTGTTCGTTGAAAAACCCCACACAGCCGACTGGGCAAGGGGGCGGTTTGTTTGACTTGCCACGTTAATCCAGTTCACATTATACGTTCTGGCTCCTTTGCGTGTCATCACAATCAGGTTAGACGAGTCGAGTCCTGGCATCCGTCCCTGTGGACTCTGCAGGCCGCCTGGCGTAATCACAGGTTCCTCTGGCCAAATGACAGTTGGGCCCCATTTGAAAAACTATGAATTGTAGAAAGGGTATTGTATAATGCAGTGTACAATATATAATAGTGTACGCTGCAATATACAATTCCATTTCTATAATTCATAGTTTTTACAATCATCATACTGGAGCCATGTAATGACTGGGGAGGTCAAGAAGGGTGTTTCCCTTCTTGAGTGTGTGTGAGTGAGTGTGATCTTGGGTGTGTGATTTGACACATGCAGCTGGTGGCAAAGCCAATAACTGTAACTCTCTGCCAGAGCAAACATGGGAAACCTTGGGCTGCCAAAAAGCTACCAATATCAATCATCCACCCTATAGCTGTCCTCCTTTACCCTGTAGGCCTGACTTTATGTCCCTTACTTACTCCTTTTATATGATTTTAAGAGATATGGAAGGAACTATGGAAGATATGGAGGTATATACACATTAAGTTGGATCGCTTGCTTGTGAGTACAACATTAAAGTAAGAAGATAACATGACTGCTTGCTGTTTCTTTTCCATTGCACTGTTCGTAAACTACAGTCATTGTAACAATATGGTAGCACCCTAGAAAATAACTCAGTTACTAAGACTTAGTAGTCTGCACGAAGCCTGGAGATACTCAAACAAAAGTGCTGAAGGAGATTAGCAGAATTGCATCACCTTGTAAACGTCCTTATCTTCAAATGTGATGTGTATCCAAGTGTTCCTGGCACTTCTCTGACAAATACCTCCCAGACAGCCAGCAGCACTGTTCAGATCAGGACAAACCGAGTGGGTTATCAATGTAAGGCTGACGGAAGAGAGCAGGGCTGTTTCCCAATGTCAAGGAAGCATGCTCAACGGCCGCCCTTTCGCCCCGTGCCCACTACCTCCGTCCGTTGACTGATCCCCATTGACTTTGAATGGGGACGAACGCGCAATGCATTGTGGATACGTCCGTTCCGTTGGAGCCTTCGGCGTCAAGAAGTTGAAAAATGTGTATGCAAATTTAAGCACTGTGACGCGACCCGGTCTCTGACGATACTGGAAAGCGGGAAAGCGGGTCATCTTGCATCGCAACAAGCATGAAGTAGCGGGAAGAACCCGGCGAAGCGATTTGATTGGCTGACGGATGCCTCTGCAAAGACTACTCCCCCATCAGTCAGCCACGCCTTCCCACGTCCGTTGACTGACGGAGGTAGTGGGCATACACAGTGCTTAAATTTGCATACGTGATCTGATTGGATGACGGATCCGTCGCTGCCGAAAAAGTTGAACATTTTTCAACTTCTTGACTGAGCCGAAGGCTCCAACGGAACCGAAGGCTTCAGTCAACGGACGGAGGTAGTGGGCACGTGGCGTTACGCCCTGTGCCCACTACCTCCGTCAGTTGTCCGTTGCCCATTGACTTTGAATGGGGACGGACGCGCTATGCATTGTGGATCCGTCCGTTCAGTTGGAGCGTTCGCCACCGTCAGAAAGTTGAAAAATTTTCAACTTTTTCGGCAGCGACGGTTCCGTCATCCAATCAGATCGCGTATGCAAATGTAAGCACTGTGACGCGACTCGGGCTCTGACGATACTGGAAAGCGGGAAAGCGGGTCATCTTGCCTCGCAACAAGATGTGGGCACGAGGCGTTACGCCCCGTGCCCACTACCTCCGTCAGTCAACGCACGTGGGAAGGCGTGGCTGACTGATGGGGGAGTAGTCTTTGCAGAGGCATCCGTCAGCCAATCAAATCGCTTCGCCGGGTTCTTCCCGCTACTTCCTGCTTGTTGCGATGCAAGATGACCCGCTTTCCCGCTTTCCAGTATCGTCAGAGCCCGAGTCGCGTCACCATAGCCGCGGGAACGTATTCTCAGCAGGGGGTGCTGGAAAAAAAAACTCAGCCTGCACTAGACTCGCAACTCGCTACATTGATAAAAAAGATATAGCAGCGCAGCTCAATTACACCAGTGCATGCGCGCAGTCGAAAATCGATCGTTGTGTTCACACCATGGTTCACATCCAGCTGCTCACAGAACAAGTTTAGCGCACCACCGCTCCCCTCACACTTTTTCATATAACTTTTTTTCAGCACTAGGTCATATGAGCATTAAATAAATGCTGCGTCTCAAAATGCCTTGGACAGCAGCGACGATGACTCGTTTGCCACGGGCCGAAACAGTGCGGAGCGACCACAGCCAGAGCGAACACAGCGGGGCACAGGAGTGTCAGGAATAGTCTTTGGTGTACACATCAGTACGGCCTATTTGCACTACTGTTTAGTGGCAATGCAGTGTTTTATTCTATGCCTTTTTATTTTCGTATATTATTTCAATGAATACAATTTATTTATTTATAAAAACAAGATCTGGTCTTCAAATCTTTTTTCCAAATATAGGTCGTCTTACAATGGGGTTTGTGTTTATATTCGGACCAATACGGTACAGCGGGCGCTCACATGACGTTAAGTATTTCCTGGTGCATAATGTGACGCTTCAGAACCTAAAATCCCGTTTCTCCCCGTTGACACGACAACACATAACCAGCGTTTTCAGAAATCTCCACTTTGGCCGGAGTTTTTAGAAATAATCGTTTTCTGTGATAAGACAGGGCCTCAGACAGCACCCCCAGCACCCCTACTTCCCGCGGTACTGCGCGTCACAGTGCTTAAATTTGCATACGCGATCTGGTTGGATGACGGATCCGTCGCTGCCGAAAAAGTTGAACATTTTTCAACTTCTTGACTGACCGAAGGCTCCAACGGAACGGACGGATCCACAATGCATTGCGCGTCCGTCCCCATTCAAGTCAATGGGGATCACGCAACGGACACATGTAGTGGGCACGGGGCGTTAAGGACGCTACGTCATAGAACGCCGATAAGCACTGTTCCAATGTTGAGGACACTCGAAAGCCGCGCCATTTTTGCGTCCTTTGTTTTTGAGAATTCCGCGATTTTTCAAGGATGCATCGCTGCATCCTAGACGAGCCAAAACTACCCACAATCCTCTGCGTTCACTGGGCGGGTTCTTGAAAATGGCAGAGCAGTACACGTTCAAATGAAGTGAAGTTATATACGTTTTTCAGAAATATTTTGTGCCGTATTGCTTTTTATAGATTCATTATGTTAATGCAAATAATCAAGCCTAAAGACCTGTGCCACTTTTCAAACGTTTTTGCAACTTAATGATACGTTGCTATATTTTGCATGGACGTAGCTGGTGTTAAACACCACTGTCACCAATGTCAATTTACTCGCTCACAAGATTACATTATTTATGTATACCTATTTATGTTTGTGTTGAATCGTTTTTCTTAGGGTCAGCCCAGCAAATGGAGGCTTTTGTGCGCCTTAGGGTGGCGCACAAACATTTGTTTAACGGTGGAAGGGATAGTGCCACTATCCAATGTTGTAAAATTAATGCACAACCGATCATTTGCAATGTTTGTCATTTTGAATGAACGTATATAATTGTATTTTATATGATATACTTATGTGTTCAAAGCACATAAGTGCTTTGAACAAATAAGTAGGCATTGTAGGCATATATGAATGAATGAATCAGATCAGTTAAATAATATATCCAAATAAATACATGTTTATCATCTCTTTCTTTGTCTTTTTCCCCCTGCATAATAGTAATCAACCGTACTGTAAATGTGATGCATGAATTAAGTTCTCAGACAATTTCACTTAGTTTTATAAAAATGTAATGGATTTTCCTTTTAATAAAGACGATTCGATCAACCGCTACAAAGCTTTCGTGACTTCCCCAAAGAGGCTCCATGCGAGAGGAGACATGACCGCATTCATAACAGACAAAAGTCAAATAAATATCGATCAGCTTGATTGCTTCCATGATTTATTCATAAGCGCACATGTATTTACAAGCGGACACGCAGTATTAAAAAGCGGAAGCGGAAGCGCTTCCACACTACCAAGTCATTCCAAAGTCTGAACATTACAAACGCTAGGAAGCACTCGAGCTAGTACTCTAGTCTCATCTCCATAGGACGTGACTAGCAAGGACGCGTCCTAGCAAGGCTGCAGCCTTCACTTTGGGAAACAGCCCAGGTCTTTGCTCCTGACCGTCGGTGTCCAAAAGTCTCCATTGAGTGTGACAATCTCTTATTTCAGGAGCACGTTGGTGTGACTTTTGAGATCAGTCACATTGAATTTGTCATTTATTTTTCTTGGCAAGGCTTTTCACCCATAACATTCCTCCTTTTGTGAGTAACACATGGCAGCGGCGAGGCGTATTGGAAACTTTATGTGTTTTTTTATTTGCATTGACAGCGACAAACTACAAATCTCCTTTTATCTCATGATGGGAACCGATGGAACATTGATTTACGTTTGATGCAACTGCTGAGAGACAGGTTTACACCTGTAGCAAACCACCTGTGGCAATATAAAACACTGTTGGTTAGCAGTGGGGCCCATACGTACTAGCGTACCACAGTCCTCATAACACTACAGAGATGTGGTCTGCCTGTTGTGGCCCTGAGTTATTTTAGCTTGATTTATCTTGAGCCCATTCCTGTGGCACATCTCTATCATTCAGAACACAGGAAGTGGAATCTTCCTCCGTCCCCTTCCTTCCTTCCTGCCTCCTGGTAATGGATGGATTGTGCGTTGCAATGCTGAAAGTGGTATTGGAGTGGGGTAGTTTGTGTTCTATAATGGGGGATGGGGGTAGTAGGTTTGGATTGATCTCATGAGTAACAAAACAACAACAACCCCATCTTTGTCGATAAGTGAGGGTTACAGATCTTGTCATCACATGTGAGTTTTACCCTCCCAGATGATCGAGCTGGGGGGGCCGGTAGGATATGGAGGGGGCTGAGGGTGTGTGTGATGACAGGAGGGGAGGAGGAGAGGGGGGGGGGGGGGGGGGAGAGGGGAAGGAGGAGGGGAGATTGCAGGTTGCAGACAGTTTGAAAGGTATGACGAATAGGAATAAAGGAAGGGATGAGGAAGGTGCTCTGAGTGTTCTTTCCTGTTTCTCTCTTTCCTTTATGGCAGCACTTCCTAAAATTAAATAAATATGGATACCAAATTCATTTTTTGCATGCATTGGGCAATAGTTAACCTTAGACCTGTCTCTCTCCTTCTCTGTGTCACCTTCTCTTTCTCTCGCTTTCTTATCACGCTTGTACTCACTCAACCACTGTCCACATGCTGTTAGTTTCAGGTATAAATTCCTTGTGAGCTGAAATCGCAGTTCACTCATCTGAAACATAACAAGTTCCTTCATTTTAAGTGATGCTTCGTTTGTGTGGATATTATTATTTAACACAGCGTATTATGTAGAGTTATGTGGCCCATAACTCTGGCATGAAAAGGTCTGGCATGGAATAAGATTTCAGGTAACAAATCTCAACTTATGAGGGCTATACATACTCTCTAACTAAATCCCACTATCTCTCTCCCTCTCTTCATGTGTCTCTTATTATATTTCTCTCTAGCTATCTAGCTAGCTCTACCGTCATACACCAGCACACAGATCCAACCAACCATCTGTGTTGTTCACTAGGGGTGAGAAAATGAAACCCCAAATGAAAATGCGTATTGTTGATTACCAGTAGTTCCCCACTAAAAGACAGCACACACTGCACATACACCCTTACAGATGCACACGCATACGCACGTATATGGCTCTCATCATTCAGATTCATTTCAAATACTTGCTAGTTTGCCAGATTGAGAATTTGGTACAAGGGGTACCATAGTTTAGTGGATGTCACGATAGGGCAAATGTAGCTATCAAGGTATGCACAACTTTGCCATGTTGGTGTACCTCAATCGTAATTCAATTTTAACAATCTCAGAGAATAAGAAGTAAGCGGAGAGTCCTCAGGGTGGCTGCACCTGGTTCAAGCCTGACTTGAGGACGATAGGAAGAGAAGGCTAAATGCAACTCCAGACGAAGGTTCTTGTTGAAACTAGAATTTTGCCCTGAGGTTTTGCCTACCATCCGATTGACAGCTGCTCGTATAGCTTCAGTCACCAAGTGTATTGCCACCTTTAGGCCACAACAGCGACCCTAGTTCATTGTAGGTTTGGTTAAAGAAGAATATTAAATGCAGTATATCAACCATTATTTCAGCTTTTAGCCAAAACTTTGCCTCGTATCAAATCCGCAATTAACAATGGAGGTTATACTTTTCATGGCAATCCTAAGGCTGCAAATTTCACTCAAATGGGTGAAACGTTTATCATTCCGTGCAAATCTACCTGTGAGAAAACGCAGACAGTTTTGATATTAAATGCCAACAAGATAACAACTAAATAAAAATATATATTTATGCATCTACATAGCTTTGCTCTGTGTCTGCAATCTTCACCTATTGTGTGTTAATTATGACCGTCCTGACTTTGGGTTCAATGGAAGGTTTTTCACCAACTCTAAAGTTAACTCTATATCTAAAGTGGAGGTTTCACATGGTGGCAGAGCAGTCTGACATGTTATAACCAAGCATTCAACAGGACACAATTTGTCTGTCAGCATCCTTGCGGGTTTGTCGTTCCTGCCAGTCTGGTTGAGCAAGTCCTTACATATGCAAATTTGACAAGTTATGGAATAAAGCTTTAAGTAACTCTGGCAGTCTGTTTGCAACAAGTATTCTTTCATTCTCAGCTGCCATGCATTCCCTGGACGACATTTGTAGCAGGATGCTAAAGATTCTTAC
Organism: Gadus macrocephalus; assembly: GCF_031168955.1. Lineage (NCBI taxonomy): Eukaryota > Metazoa > Chordata > Actinopteri > Gadiformes > Gadidae > Gadus > Gadus macrocephalus. The sequence continues at coordinate 7,243,125 of NC_082401.1, forward strand.
CTGACACATATGACAAGAATTTGCAAAAGTAACTGATTAATTAGATATCCGGAAATGTCAAATGTACTTAAGTACATGAGACTGTATATGTTTGCTACAAGTATCCCAGCCTCTGATGCATGAATGTTTATTTGTGCACAGATACGGTCGGTAAAGAGAAGGGAGAGAATTAAACATAGGTAAACAATTACCCCATTTCTCAAACATAATCTAACCTAAACTATAGGTCCTAGACTTGTCTATAGATGATCGAATATCCGCACAGGGAAGGAGTTGTGGGTGGTAGAGTCCTGCAAAGAAGCAAGTGGAATTCCTCAGATATCTCAAAAAGTAAATGGGGGTTAAGCGTTCAGAGACTGGTTTTCTCTTGACACCTGTGGTACATCAACCGGCCTCAATCTATAATGGATGAGCGTTTGCAATGTGGGCAGATCAGCATGTTAGTGGTTCAGAGCAGTGAGCGTTTATGGCCTCATCTTGGTATATTTGGAATACAGCAGGCTTTGTAGCGGTGCCTCCGTTTGGTTGGGTTGTCCTTGTACCATCCCCGAGTATACCATGTTTATTTATGATTCCTCATTAGCATACCTCATAGAATGGATTCTACTGTTGGCCAATCCACTTTCAACCATTATCATGAGTTTGCTAAATTATTTTCAGAATTTGATGCGGTAATCACAAAGCTGGTTAAAGGCCGGGAAGTTAGCAAACCTGGATTCAAAACTCACTCCTTGCTCTTATTTATTGTTTTACGCAGGAAGACAGCGAGATCCCCACCAGCGTGGTCGTCAACGACTCCCTCAAGTCGCCGCCCCCCAGCCAGTTCGATGCCGAGTCGGTCCTGCCAGCCCCCTCTGTCGCGGGCTCTGCAGACGCCAACTTTGGCACCGACGAGGGTCTCCAGACCATAAGCCTCACTTCCGAAGACGAGGCTCTGGCCTGTGAAGAGGAAGTCTTCCCGGATTATGAGGCCTCCGTGGCCCAGGGCAGCTCCATCACCCTGGAGCGCTCCAGGGCGGACAAGCTGAAGCGCTCCAGCATGAAGAAGGTGGACAGCCTGAAGAAGGCCTTCTCCCGCCACAGCATCGAGAAGAAGATGACCCAGATCGGCACCAAGATCGTGCCCCCAGAGCGCCGCGAGAAGATCAAGAAGAGCTTCACCCCCAACCACCCCAAGAGCCCCACCTCCAGGAGCTCCTCCTTCAAGGTGTCCCCCATGACCTTCAATGTGAAGAAGGTGCGCGACTCCGGGATCTCCGTGCAGGACGGCGGGGAGATGGCCCATGTGGAGATCCCTGCTCTGGGCAGCATGGACGGAGAGGCCTCCATGGCAGAGGTGCACGACCTGGCCGAGGGCCTGGCAGGGGGGGCAGCGGGAGCTCTGCAGAGCTTCAATGCAGAGGTTGTGGTCAACGGAGACAGCCAAAGCGTGGAGGCGGTCGACCTGAGTTTCGACCGCACCGCAAGTTTGGCGCTTCCGGAGCAGGAAGAAGTGGATGGGGAGGATTCCATCGAGGGAGAGCAGGAGGAGCTGGAAGTCCTGGTTAATGGGGCCACTGATTTCGCCGCTGACGTCACAGCTGATGTCACGGCTGACGTCACAGCTGATGTCACGGCTGACGTCACAGCTGATGTCACGGCTGACGTCACAGCTGATGTCACAGCTGACATCAAGGCTGATGCCGTGGCTGATGTCGCGGCTGATGTCGCTGCGGAAGTCGGGGCTGATGTCATGGCTGATGTCGTTTCACAGAATGCTGTTTCCTTGGCAGCCGTTGCTGTGGAGCAAGCATCTTAATCAGTAATTAGTTTGATTCTTGGATCTTTAAAGGTGACATATTATACCCCCAGGTGTGAGTTTGATCAGCCGTTACAAGCCGTTTTGAAAATTTGCCTCTTCTGACATCAAAAGTTGGCGTGTCCACCTATATATAAGACGGATAGATGAGCAACGTTTGCCGCAGTCCACTGGGTAGGCTGGTAGACTGATCTATCCAGCACACATATAGGTGGAAACGCCCAGTTGTGATAACAGAAGAGGCAGATTTTTCAAAACGTCTTGTAACGGCTAATAAATCCAAAAATCTAAAATAAATCAACTTACACTACCACCTGGTTTTATAATATGTCCCCTTTAAAGCTTCTGCTTGTTTTGACTGGTTTTAATTAGAAGTTGTCTTTCTAAATTGTCACTGTTTGTTTGGCAACTCTTTTAATGTTGTATTACTTCTCACAGTCTTGCATCATCCCACCTTAATACCGATGTGCCTCTAGACAACAATAGTCTAGAGAGAATTAACACTGGCTGCATCCGAATACTTAGTACATACTATTTCTGTTCAGTGTCTACTACTACTAAGGTACTACACTTGACAGTAGGTGCGTTTCCACCCCCTGATTTTATGCAAACTTTGAAGTATCAAATCAGTAAACGGTGATGGAAACACCAAAATTCGCATAAAAAATCCTCTAATTTGCAAAAAAGTTTATCCGCTCGCATGAGGCGGTTTTTGAGAAATGCGAAAGAGAGTAAATTCGCAAAATGCCGAGATGGAAACACACTTTTCGAAACAGCTGTGACGTAGCGAACTTTGAACACACAGGACTCTTCTCTATTACATTTGTTCCAGCTTTTCTACTTCTACCATTTATTACAGCCACGTATCGGCATACATTTTTTGCCTACAGCGCCACCTTTTGCGAACTTTCTAAAGATTCGCATCACCTTTTAGATGGAAACGCAGCTACTGTAGTACGCCTCCGAACACCGCCGAAACTCCACCGGATGTTTGGAGATGACGTATCTCCCTTCAGATGCCGGCAAAATTACCTTGATAAGTTACCCTTTTTCCGTCTTGTCATCTTTGCTATTAAATTAAAAATGTCTCTTTCTAATTACCGATTAAAGAAACATTTAATACTGACTATTAGTACTTACATTTCGATATTTAGAAATTTGCGGGAGCCGCTGTTGGTGGTGTCGGGTCAGCCATCTCTTCTTCGTCCGTTATCAGACACCGGTTGCATTGTGGGATAGCGTAGTGACCTACCGTTGTACACTGTGGTGGTAGTACGCATTCGGAATTTTTTTCCGTACTACACAATGCGTACTGAGCATTCGGACGCGCTATATTTGTGGCGTACTACAAAATGCATACTATATAGCAGTCAAGTATGAGTATTCGGATTCAGCCACTGTCTTTCTACTTTTTCTTTCTTAACCTGTTTGACAATAACCTAACTGATACACGAGTTAATAGCATGAATCCAACCCAATGCAGGTTTTTCCCTAGACCCCCTGTGTGGTGGTCTCCAAACGTACCTCCTTTTTGTGTCACATTCACATTAACTCACTCTCACAGAACTAAACCCAAGCCATTCAGGACCCCCATATCTCCGGGGTGAGCGGAAAACCATCTTCCTCCTCCTCCGCCTCCTCTGTTGGTCTTTCTCTGGAACGCACTATCCGGCGAAGAAATGGACTCTTTGTTCATTTGAAAGAATTAAAGGAAAAAACATTACTGCCCGCAGCTGGTGGAGTCGGTGGGTTGCCAGGTTGTGTTGAAGAGGGAATGGGACGTTTCAATGGCATGTTTTCAAAAGAGCAGACCCAGAGTCTTTTTGTGGACTTCATTTCCCAGAAGCTGATACAAGAACGTCCAATGTCCTTAACTTCCTGTAAACACATTAACGCGTCCACTGTCCACATCCACACATATGTTGAATCGAAATTCATATCAACTAGCTAATTTGTTTTAACAGGGAAAGTATACTTACACCAACTTGGTACACTTGTGACTCATAGATTGGGGGGTTCAATTCTTAGTGATGTTTTGCTCAGTGACGACAAATTTATATGATAATCTTAATGCATTAAATATATTCTTAATACAATAATAACAATAGCAAGATATACCCATGTTTTTGTATGCTGCAAATACACAAAACACTGGTTGGGTGCTCAATGACAGGTAGAAGGGAAATATGGGTTTTCATTCAAGGTTTTCTTTACTTGTTTGTTTGTGTGTTTGTTTACAGGAAATAGTCAACATTATTAATCAATATTTACTATTTTGACACTATCCAACAGAAGCTTTAACAATTGTATGGTTGTATCAATTAATATAAGGCCAGCGATAATTCTTCATTGAATTTCCGTACTAAAACTTATGTTGCATCCATTTGTATTTAGTATTATGATACCGTCTTATTTGAGGAACTATTTTGTTGATGTCAACAAATCGTTTCTGAACCTTTGCTGGTTAAACATTTTCCTTAATACAACCTTGTTGTGTGTGTTACGTGTGAATACCTTTTCTTCTTTACTAAACACCAATGGGAACATCTAAAGCTACGATGAGAAACGTTGGGGTATTCTTATACTATTTCATCTTGCATGCATAGATAGATAAAAAGCATAGAGTAATGTTTATTCTTTATTGCTTCTTACAGTATATCTTAGGCATAAGCACAGAAACCCAAATGCATACACACAAACACATGCAGGGTCTTTGCCAATGTACAAAATGTACAAGGATGCTTAATTCCTCTGTATGACTCAATCTTGTGTGAGTAATAGAAAGTGATTTGCATGAATTGAATTGTCCTGGACCTTTTTGGATACCTCCAACTTTATAGACAAACAAGAAAAGTTATAAAAATGTAAGAAATTATGCCTAGTCTGGAAGCCCTGAATGAAAGACAGAGATAGGAGAGATAGATAAGGGGCAAGAGGAGAAGGAGAAATACCAGAGCATTCCTCTGTTTGATGGATGTGTCTTCTACAGGCTATTCCTCATGCTCCTGGCCTCCTTGTCGAGACCCAGGAAGAGAAGAGGAAGAGGCGTTTGGGAGCCAGGTGTGCGCCCCAGATGGAGGTTCTCTTCATACCATAGGGCTCAGGTTTACAGGGTGGGGAGGGGGCGGAGGTTGTTCTGGGTGGGGAGGGAAGATGTTTGCTCTGGACAGTGTGATGCACTCCATGGGGAGAATTTGTGCCTCAGCCATGGGGCCTTTGGTAACTGAGTGGGTTGGGAGGGGGTAGAGGGTGGTGATGGTGTCTGATGTAGAAACGGTGATGGAGTTGGCTTGTGTATTGAGGTCGGTTGATAATTAATGGTGGAGTAGCAAAGTATTTATAAAAGCCTACATTAGAAGAGAGGGACTGGTGGAATTAAAGTTGAAAAGCAGGTGTGGCAGGTGGGGGATACCTTGCTGTCCTTTTTAGGTGAATCATAATATTGTAATAAATACTAATTCGTTCAACACCAAGCAGAATTATGTATTTTTTTCTCTGACTTGATGATATATTGCCATAATGTCAAAACTATACAATACTGGTGCATGAGATCTGTTAAAGAGTTATGGATAAAACTGTTTGTTTCCAACGGCACTTGACGTGTGGGTGTGTGTGCTTGTGTTTGAGTTCAGTTGCCTTTCTGTAATTTTGCTGCAGTTTTTTACATGAAAAGTTGAGTCGCTATATGCCTCACTCCAGGAGAAACAATAAAAATAATTGTTTCTATTCCTTTAAATTCTTCTTATGTATAGGCCTATACTTATTAACATCCATATATGTTGTTCCATGGGAGTTGAATCGTGGATAAAACAGCACAAAAAAATGACACATGTAATTTGTATGTTTTGGATTCAATAAATATGTGTGAGCTATATTAATTTGACATGTTTGAATCTATTCTGTTGTCACATAGTCTGGTTTTAGCAGGCCTCTGGCTGTTTTATATTTTTAGATGAGCCACTCAAACCAAAGACCTTTTCTTTTCCATCATTAAAATGTCCTACTCATTACATTCTCTTTTCATTCCTATTCTTTACACTTTAGCAATTTGAAATTAACATACTGTCTTCTCTTGTCTTTGGTATTTTTGCTTGTAACCTAGGCCTACTATAATCAAGCCATATTCTTGAATTGTGCTTCTTTGTTTGTTTGTGGTTTTATTCTTAGAAGCAATCTTAGTAGTCTAGGCTCTTTGTTACAATTATATGTACCACCTTGGTTAATCTTAGGCCTAGTTATAAACATAGCCTAGTAGGAAGGTAATATAAGAATATAATGTACCTGCATAAGGTAACACAAAACCGGAGGTGGTTTGCAAAGAACTCTTCAGGCAGGGATGGACTGGCCCAAAAATTTGGCCCGGGACTTTGGGATGGAGAGGCCTTTTATGAGACCGCAGGAATAGCGCGCGTAGAATTTTGCCCCAGTGTAAAATAATAAAAATGAGTCCTTATCCGTGGATATGTGCATTGCAACTGCATGTCAATGTTGGGATGTGCATGTGTTTAGAATATTGTGAAGATCACTGGGAAATATTTTATAAGCAATCTTGTCCATGTACAAAATATTAGAAATTGCATGTGCCTAGAAAGGTAAATCAAGGCTGAAAATGATCTAAATAGTGCAAGATAGAATTATTTTAGTGGGAAAAAAAAATTCATTGACACATACACAGGGTTTGGGAGATGGGGGCGGGCCGGGGTTTGTTGTCCGTTGCTGTGGTTACCGGTGTTGAAGTGTTCCAATGGTTTATTAGCGGTGGTATCTAATAAATCGCTCTCTAATCAATACTTCATTCACTGCCTCTTCCGTGGGCATTACAATATTATGAATAGTTCTCTGACGTCTCTGGTACTTCCATAATTTAAGTCATTATTATATTGCCAAACATGCTCGCTAGTGCACCTGTCATAGCTATGTTGCTGTGTCCTGTTCCCGCCTCACCATTGGACTCGCTGACAGGGGCGTCGCCGTCAACCTTGGCTTTTCCACGGAAATGGTCGGTTAATTTAGCACATTTGGCTGCGTCTTGCTCTAACATTTTTTTCCTTTTCAACCTCAACTTCTGAGTGCCACCCAATTATTTTTCCTCTCCACCACCTTTTTGACATTTTCGTATTTCGGTGTAACTTCAGTGAGATCAACGAGAAGTAAGTGACCCGGCCGTGTGTCAGGCTGAGCCAATCAGAAATGACAGACCGCGGAGCAGTCCAAGTTGGGAGGGGCCGTTCGGCCGCTCGCTTTGGCCGCTCGCTTTGCCCCCATACACTGTGGGGGTGCTCCCCCCTCTAAATTGACAGTAATACATCGGCCCCGTTTCACCGTCAGGCAAGAGCTCCGTTTCGCGCTGTAAGCAAATATCCGGCCGCAGGCCGTCCCAAATCACGGCTTACTTAACTTTTTCATTTTTTTTTTACATCTTTTACAACAAAAAATATAATATAAATATGTAATAAAAAAAATAAAAAAAATAATAATAATAAAACAAATCTAAAAGAATTACGGCCGGCCGGCTCGGCCTGAAATCGACCGGCCGTTCGGGAAATCTCCCGAACCTCCCGATGGCCAGTCCGCCCCTGTCTTCAGGTATCCAGTTATGGTGTGTTCCAGATGCCTTGTACACCATGCGAGTTGCACTTGTGACGTAATTTCTCGTAGCACTTAAGTTATAGAGCTCTTAAAGTGTAATTCCGCCTCTTGATACTTTTATTACACTATTATATTATTTAAGGTAGCCGGTAATCGACTTGTGTGGAAACATGGACCTACCGGTAAGGCACAGACTTGGAGAAGTATTTTCTAATAAACTCCCGGTACTCTAAATAAAGTTTATGTTTTGTTTTATTTGTCGGTCATGCTACTGCAGAGGTTTGGTGCTTTTTTGGGCAATATTAGTTGTTAAAAAATGTAGATTTGGGAGTGTTCACACCGCCCCTAGACAATGCAATGGAAGCAATTTGGGCTGTTACATTGCGCCGGGCATTCGCGAGCAAGCTCTATACTCAATTATCAACGAAAAAAGTGTCTGGCGGGCTTATTTTATGGGTCTTCATTCCGATTATTATTATTTTTTTACATTTTAAAGGGCTGATTAAATTGACAACACGCAAGGGGGTTTACGGACCCATTACGTCGTTGCGGACCCTTCTTGCATCCACCGCAAGGGCCTAACGTGCGCCTCCAAAAAATGTTAACCTTCTGTCGTGGCAACGCAGCAGCAAGGGTTGTGATTGGTCCCCTCACTTAAACCCGCTATAATGTCTGGCTGCAGCCTGTAGGACATGGACATCCACATCCGACTGCTCAACTGCTAGGTTATACGCCCGATACGCGTCTCTACGTTCACTTTGTATGGGATCTTGTCGCCCGTCGCGTTTGGTTAGAACGCACTGGAGAAGTTTCAGACAGACAGCCAAAATTGTCATTTTTATTCAGAAAATAGCCGGTCCTTTTGCTTCCTGTAAAAAGCATGTTTGTGACACTGGATAACGATATAGATACATCATCTAGCCTGCATGTGGAGGGCCACATAAGGTAGGAAATTGGTTTACGTAAACTGCTGGATCTGTTTGCTCGTGATGACCTGGCCAAAGGTTACCCACGGTCCTAAGCGATTGTGATCTGATTCTGGTTGGTGCTCCAGCTAGTATGCATTGTATATAGATTGCAGCTAGTAGCAGCCAGCTACACACGATGAGATTGCTATAAAAATAATAATAATAATACATTTAATTTAGAGGCGCCTTTCAAGACACCCAAGGTCACCTTACAGAGCATATAGTCATCATAATGCCAATACCTATGCCAATGTGGTAATAGTTGTTTTGTCTGATTGAGAGCCTGGTAGGCCTATCCTGACATAAATATGTTCTCGCATAACCTGTGTGATTATCCTAAATTGTAGGGGATATTATTTGCGGGCAATTTGCTTATGATGTTGTAACGAGTGAAGTCTACATTGGTCCTTCGCTAGTGTTTACTGGTGGTCAGGATTTGGCAGATGCAATTCTCCTCTGGGCGCTTCTTTTTTTATTTTATTTTTTAATGCAGCATAACATATGCTACCAGCAGCAGCCCTCGCTCGTCTTCAAAAGGCTGATGCTCAGTACCTCGTTTCATTTCGTACCCCCTTTACAGTCTGGCATTTTTTGTCTGGTAAACTACCTGTCCGTTTCTGGACTGTCTCCGAGGTCCTAACACGTTACAAAAGGTCCGAACAATTCCGAACGAGGTCCGAACACATTCCTATCGAGATCAGAGAGTTTCAAACGAGGTCCGAACAAGGTCCGAACACGGTCCGAACACTGATTCCGAACTGTGTAGGTCACGTGACCGAGGAGGAGTGGTTATCATGGTGGTTATTGCTTTAGAGTGGCAGCCATTCTTTTCCACCGCATCACAACAGACTCGGGGAAAAAGGTTTGGAAACTTGATTAATACTCATAAAAGCAACACCTTAAAAAACAAAACGGTTTACGATTTCATTTCTCAGCATGATATTCATCTTTGTATTTCAACTTTCTTGTTACGTGGCCACTTTGCTAACGGAGCTTCTGACTGCTGTGCATACTAGCACTGTGTGGCTACGGCCAGCAGGGTGGGGATATTGGCGATATGATAGAATCAGAAGACCAATAATAACTTATTTATTTGCCGTTTAATGATGTCTTGTGATGTGAAATAATTGTGCCAGGGTTCGTCCCCTCCGGTAATGGAGCCTGTTTATATGTTGGGGCAGAGTGCAGATGTGTCCAGATGTAGCCTATGACATGCTTGTGCCAAGTTTAATTATTAACAATAATAAAACAGTACTGCAAAACATGCCTACCTACCTAACTACCTACATAAATACACACACACACACACACACACACACACACACACACACACACACACACACACACACATTATAATAATTTCCTCCACTCGGTCTGTCTGTACACACACATAGCCTAGCTCGACATCAACCTGTTTTATATTTAATGTTCGCAGATGACTAAGACAGGAAAGCCAGACAGCTACTTGAGGGACCTCTGCATAAAATATGCCCAGGGCCAATTCCGCTTCTCGACTGGCAAACGGCCAGGGGCCAAGAAATGGAAAAAGGCCTTGGAGAGCCTCGATGCTTGCCCCCTGCAGAGCCATAGTGCTAGTAAGGATCTGTTCGGGAGAAGCCTTCAGTGCTCCTGTGGGTTCCACAAGGTATGTGAAATTATTTTCCCCTGTGGGTTCCACAAGGTAAGTGAGTTATTTACTAATTGATTGTTTACAGGTTTGCTTGTTCTTTCCTCTGGTGGGCTTCAGTGATTTTGCAGTAATGCCTGATGTATTTTAACAACTGGAGAAAACTAGTAGTGTAGGATTCTTAGGTGTATGTAGCATGGCCCCTCTTTGTGTACCCCCCCCCCCCCCCCCAGCCAGCAGATCTGTCATCAAGAGCTGGGTCCAGTGAGGCAGGAGTAGTTGAGACGGAGGCAGGGCGAGTCCGAGTCGGCTCAGAGGCAGGAAGAGGAGACACGGATGCAGGGGGAGCCCGGTCCCACACAGAGGCAGAGGCAGAGGCAGGGAGAGGAGACAAGGAGGCAGGGAGAAGAGACACAGAGACAAGGAGAGGAGTCACGGATGCAGGGGGAGCCCGGTCCCACACAGAGGCAGAGGCAGGGAGAGGAGACAAGGAGTCAGGGGCATCAGTGGCAGGACAGGAAGTGCAGTGCTATGGGTGCAACCAGCTTGTGGAGGCAGCACATTTTTCAGAGCACCTGTCTGACCACCAAACTCAGGATACGTGTGACACCTGTGGGGCCAAGGTGCTGGGTACTGTTGATCTTTTGAACCATATTCAACAGGTTCACTATGCAGGATTCGTTATGCCATCAATGCAAAAGCCAACAGTACAAACACCGAAGCCAACGCCATCACCACCGAAGCCCACACTACTACCACCGATGCCAACGCCATCTCTGCTCCCTCCTTCAAATAGCTGTGCCACGCCACACCACACTGCAACTCCACCTAAACCATCTCCAGTAGTTTGGAAAGGTTTTCTTCCCGATCAATTTCAAAGTAATCCAGGAAGCAGATCAGGTGTGGATTGCAAAGTGCCTATATGAGCCTACAGGTCAGCTGAAGCAGAACTTTGAAGCCTGCTGGTTTCACCCCCCACTGGAGCCCAAACCCTCTCGTCCTGAGCCTGGGTGGTACCACCGGCAGAGGCTGTTCATCTGGGCACCCATGAGGATGTGGGGGATTTCCTTAAAATGAACAGCTCCGGTATATATAGAAAGGTCAGGGAGGTGATTGATGTGGATAGCCGCTACTACCTAGTGGGAGGGGACTATCCGTGTTCGAACCCTTCACTCTTAGTCTGCCCATGGAGCCAGGATATTCTCTCCCAGTTGGATGTGGCACACAGGAGCCTGTTCCCCGCTGTCCTCACGACCCAGCTGGCTCTGGACAGGAAAGGTGTGACTTTCCTCAAGCCAAGGACCAGTGGAAACAGTTCCTCCTACGTCCAGTCTGCAATGGAAGAAGCGCACAGTGAGGAGTGGGCACGGCAGACCATCCGCTACCTCTCGGACTGTGAGCGCCACAAGAAGATGGCTACGTTCATCCCCTCTGCAGCTGTCTATCTTCCTCCACCAACCTTCAGGCCCCTTCCACTTGCTCAATGGTTTGAGACGGTCCACTCCAACGACATTCTCAGCCATCTGGATGAGATGAAGGGAGTGATCACTTCTACCTATGGTAGAATTCTGAAGATGGATTCAACAAAGAAGGTTAAGGTAAAAACTATATAAAATATAACATGTATAATTACAAAACAGGAAATTGGTTTACTTCTTAGTGCTTGTGTTTGTTTTACAGATCACCAAGAAGCTGGCTGGCGGGATCGGGGACAGTGCTGCATGGATATCCAATATCGGAAACGAGTTTGGCCAGGTCCTGAACTCTGTTCTGACGTCGGGTGAAGGTGCAGGGTTGGAAGAGTTGTGCCAAGGCGTCGTCACTCGGTACAAGAATGCAGGCCAAGCTGAACCTGAGGCCATCTATGTCGACCGAGACTGCTGCAGCCAGTCAGGTGGGTGAAAAACACACACACACACACACACACACACACACACACACACACACACACACACACACACACACACACACACACACACACACACACACACACACACACACACACACACACACACACACACACACACCCTGTTAGAACCATTTGTTATAAATGTATGGAAGTGGTACAGGCAATTGGGAATTTGCTTAATCATGGTTTAACCCCACACAGGGTTAGGTTGGTCTATGTAATTATGTTGTTTTTTACAGGTGTGTCTTCAGTGGCTAAGCTGTTTCACCCATGGCAATCTGCAGTGCGCTTGGACAGCTTCCACTTTATGAGACGCTTTAACTGCGGCCTCACAACAGAACACCACCCTCTATATGGCATCTTTTGTGCCAAGCTTTCCTCCTGCATTTTTGCATGGGACCAGGAGGATGTGCAACGCCTGAAGGAGGCCAAGAGAGCAGAGTGGAAGAGCAGCCACAGCGGGCATACTCCCACTGAGGAACAGCTCATGGCCACCATCAGTCCAGGCGAACTGAAGAGGCACTGCAGGAGGAGGACCCGTGGAGTGGAGGAGATACGGGGCATGATCTCAGGGCTGCTGGAATCGGTGTGGGAGCTGACGGACACCACAGGGCTGCGTCTGGTGAGCCATGACAGCATGCGCCATGTCTGGGAAGTACAGCAGAAGCACCTGGAGTGCCTCCAAGACCCTGCAGGTGTTGCACTGTACACGAAGGTGGGGACACTCCAGAAGGGCGGCAAAGAGCTGGACATCCTAAGGTGTGGTAGGGGGTCCTCCTCCCTGGAGAGGACCCCCACTGTCGGGTATTCATGTGTATTCACTTTACAATAATGGTTGACTTACCACCATGTTGCCTAGTCGTTCAATTGCGCTTCTGTCCCACGCTTCTCTGTTTACGTTCTTGTGTCGTGATTCGGTTACATAACTAACCGGCGCATAGTCAAATTCCGCTTCTGCTGAGAAAGTAGTCCCTCGATGATTCATGCGATGCAAGGTTAGTTTTATTTCTAACATTATTCTATCAACACAGACATTTAAATCTATAGTCTGGCGTTATAATTGATTTACCTCGTGTGTACTGTGGAGTGGGTAAGACTGTTTTTAATAGCAGGCTAGCATTGCCCGTTGCCGTGTGCTAGCCTAGCACGAGCGAACTCTGCAACTAGAAGGACTGAATGAAATGTGTTGAAAACTGTCTCCAGTGATAAAGAATACCATTGCTAACTTGGGAATCAGGCCCTATGTCCAAAATTCCGAACTACCCCTTTAAGGAAAGGAGGCATAAAGGTTAGGAGGTTTGACTATTCGAAGAGGCCCCCGGCCTACCATAAGGGTACTGTCGGCGGTGGAATATCGACCTCGGAACTGATGGGCTATACCGCCCCCTCGGACTGAGGAAAACCGAACCGAACTGCACCCTCCGGTGGAAATGCGCCATAAGTAGGCTACCATGAGACAGGGAGACCGCTGGAGGAGCCTTTCCGATGTCAAAAGCCCATCTCGTCTCCCCCTCTCATGGTGACGTGAGCCAGACGTCCCTCTTGGGGGCCACTCTTGGCGCGTTTCCACCGGAGGTCGCTGGTCGGTTCAGTTCGCAAAGGTGCCGGGATCGCGTTTCCACCGCCAAAAGTAGACGTGACCCGGACCGAGCCGTATTGAGCCGTACTCGTCTCTTAGTACTCCTCCATTGGGGTATTGAGCCGCCTAAAAGGGTGCTGGTGTTACACCGAATTCTGCGACCCACCAAAAAGTGTGACCCCAGGGGGCGCTGTTGCACATTTTCTGCAACATGCACGAGTGCATTATGACAAAAACATAAATAAAACATAAGATCTCCCCCCCATTGGTGGGTCTTTTTTTTCTTTATACTAACATTAATTCTAAACAGCATTTTACACAGTAGCCTATAATAGGAAATGCTCAAAGGTAAATCAGCGTAATTTAACACTGACTAGCTTTTTATGGAAAGGAGCAACGGTGAAGGACCGTACTAAACGCCCTATCCATTGTATGGGTCTGTAAAATGCTAATCAAATCAATCAAATGTATTTATTAAGCACCTTATGTTTTATGGATGTCATGCCTGTCTACGCTTCAAACTCGTGCATATTGCAGTAAATATGCAACAGCGCCCCCTGGGGTAACACTTTTCGGTGGGTCGCAGAATTCGGTGTAACGCCCGGCAAGTTCGAGCTACATACGCCGTCTGTTGATTGGTCGACAGAATCGCACTTCCATGCGACAGGGGGATAATAACAAACAAACACGTTATCCGTGAGGTATTTCTGGACAACGGCGAAAGCTTCTTTTATTTGAAGAAAATGTCTCCAAAATTTGCCGTCCTTCTCTGACGTCCTACATTGTTGATATGTTCTTCTTTTTCCTTGGACTTCTTAGCAGGCTACACTGTGTCGGGCTGCTATGAGGTCACGATGTTAACGTAGCTGGACCTATTAAAGAAAAAGTCCTGTAAACTCCTTACAGTTCCTAACAAAGTCCTAACAACTCCTAACAAAGTCCTAACAGTTCCTAACGAAGTCCTAACAACTCCTAACAGTTCCTAACGAAGTCCTAACAACTCCTAACAAAGTCCTAACAGTTCCTAACAAAGTCCTAACAACTCCTAACAAAGTCCTAACAGTTCCTAACAAAGTCCTAACAGTTCCTAACAGTTCCTAACGAAGTCCTAACAAAGTCCTAACAGTTCCTAACGAAGTCCTAACAACTCCTAACAGTTCCTAACGAAGTCCTAACAAGATCCTAACACAGGCGCGAACACTCCTAACCAGTGGGGCAAAAGAGCCATTCAGATCCTGAGAAATCTCTGGGTCGACGGACAGTACCCGGATTGGTTAGTCATTCAATGGTTGCCATTCAACACCTTCTGGTTGCCGTGCATGCTAGCTGCTGATTAAACGACTAGTGTTGTGAACTTCCTCCGAAACTATTGACGCTCAATTGTCAGGTAGGCTATAGGTAAAGCGATTTACAGAAAGCTTGTTTCTTTCAAGACATCATAAGAAAGTACTAAAATTAACGTACACATGTTTTAAAGTGTCTTTATTAGTGGTATTTGTGTTTGTAGATATGCGAGTAGTCCGTACGTGTGCTGGTTATGTACGTGTTTTATTATTATAACATCGCTAGCCTATATAGGCCCCTAACCCCTGCCTATGCACCCAAGAGGAGCAAAGGGCTTAATAAAAAAAGATATAGGCCTAGCCTGCTATATAGTAACTGACGATGATTGATACTATCAAAACACCCAAACAATGTTATGATGTATCAATGGAAGGGATTTCAGCTGTTATCTATCCCCTATTTATGCTATGATTAAACAAAAAAGTCGTGAAATCGCTGCTTTTACTATAGGCCTACTGTATATGCATCAGGCATATCCTACTATTTCTGATGTCTTGGTATATCTTATTTATATATTTTTACTTGAATCAGCCGTTTAATTGTCTTTCGGCTTGTAGACTAAACAAAATGAAGCAACTGTCCCATATTTCTAACTGCAATTGAAGTAGACATTGAGACTCAAAGAAAATGGACGCTATAGGACGGTGATCATGATTTGTCTCAATATCAGAATAACAACAATAGGTCAAATATAAATGGCTTGTCGAATGGCCATAAAGTAGGTCTGTATGTGCAGTGTAAGCTTGTCCAGCCCCTGCAAGTCAGGGTGTAGGCTCTGAATCTGAATGAATAGGTCAAATGTATTATGCTACACCGTGAAACTCCTATGCCACAATTTGATTGGTTCGCTTTCTCGGGATATTTTGCAATAGGCCTATCCTATGATTGCGATCTCAAACTCGTTATATGTTTTCATCGCAAATGTCGCGTGACGGTCGTCTCGTCACGCTCATAAAAACAAATAAACAGATAATAAAAACAACTAAATCTCGGCATGAAGTATTCACACTATTGAATAACTGTTATAGTATATACTAAAACAGTTATTCACCTCAGGCTCCGTGAATAGTGAGGAATAGCCCTCTCGACCTTCGTTCTCGGAGGCTATTCCCCACTATTCACTATTCAACATTTTTGAAATACCAGCCGCCACTGGTTATCAATTAAACAGCGGGTAGTTTGCAGATCATGTGTTGCTGCTTTTATATGAGTTACTTAGACCGCATTACCACCGTCGTGCAACAACGCGAACCTGAAAAATAACAATAGATAAATGCATTGTACAGTCGACAAGAACAATTAGGGATATGTGTTGGGTGTGGATTTGGCTAATCTATTTTAGTTAGGGAAAAGGTTAGTCGTGTGATGGTTTGGCTCCCCCAAGCGTAAACATGTTAGACTAGTTTGTGGATAACTGTAACTATAAAAAAACATATAATCACTCAATGTGCGTATTTTTAAGTTGACTACTGATGAGACGACTCGTCGTTTTGAAAAAGCATATTCCATGTATTCATTCAACATTAATTCTTCTTCTTCTTCATGTTTAACCTCTGTTTTCCTTTTATTCCTAGTCTGTTTTACATAGTTTTGAATGATGACTATATGCTCTGTAAGGTGACCTTGGGTGTCTTGAAAGGCGCCTCTAAATTAAATGTATTATAGTATTATTTTATATCCATAGTATAGTATCAATATGATGATAAAGGATGTATGTGTTGATAAAATATCCAATGTATCCCGTATTCAGTCACGGTGGCCGAGAGGTTAAGGCGTTGGACTCGAAATCCAATGGGGTTTCCCCGCACAGGTTCGAATCCTGTTCGTGACGAATCATTTTCGACATTTCACTCTCTTATAGACGCAACTACTTAGACGGTCGGGTAGATAAACAAACACGAAGTTCATTTTATTCGTCAAAACTGAGTGGAATACCGATACAATTATAATAAACAGTTCTTCTTCACATTTTCCTACAAGCACCATGAACCATTGTGTTCATATGAATGAATTGAAATATGAATTTACAAAATGTAAAATAATGTTTAACAAGTTTAGGTCTGATATTCATCTGATACAACAAAATGCACTCCACTAGGGAATCATGTCTCGCGTTGCCGGCCTGACCGACTCTCCATTCAAAATCCGAGTCAGGGCCAATACTATACCCCATCAATACCAAATTGTTTGGCTTTTTTTTATCAGTATTAGCTTATTTCCATAAAAAGCAATTGTGTTGTTTACATAGATAGACTATGTGTTCACAACAAAACTGTTAAGTATTACAACAAAACTGCTAACAATTCCACACCCCTCTTTTTTGCATGAGAATGGATTCGCCCGGTGATTATATAAATGATCGGCGAGACCGCAGAGCATAGTTTGGGGCATTGTCAAACAGGAGGGAGACGTGTGTCAAACTATGTGAAATAGGATAAATAGCGTAGGTTATTGTTAAAATTATTAAGGCATAACTATAAGGCTTAACTTAAAACATGACACACGCTTAGGGCTGTAAAGTTAGGGTCCATACTTTCAAAAAGGTACACTGATGTTGATGTTTAACAAAGAGAAGTTAGCTAGACTGCTAACATGCTAACATAGCTCCTATACGCTCAAGGGGCGCACAAAATAACCGATTTGACGACGTTATTTACATACGTCTTCTTAGTCACATATATGGACGTATTTAACAAAGATTATTGACAAATGCCAGCTCTTTTAACTTGTGTGCGAGCACGCAAAGCGAAGTTATTTGCTCGTCTCTGCAAAAAGTGACAGGCATTTAAATCACAAGAGATAACTAGTTTAATATCAACTGGATTGAGTGCACCACAATTGCTTATTTTTCTCACTGCTTCTCGACCTTGGCAGAAGTGTAAGATCACCTTTTGGCTGAAGAGGAAGTGGACGATGGAAACCTGAGAGACCCTCGTCCTGAAGCTACTAGTCTCAGCTCCTAGACCCACTGCTCTCCCCGGATCACACCCTGGTCGTTTGACCGAGTGATAGTCTGCTCATTTAATAATTAGAAACCTATCTAACGTTGCATCAAAAAATCACGTTTTTTAGTTCGTCGATCAAAAGCTAAAAAGCTAGTTAGCTGAATGCCTTAGCCTGTCAGTACTGGGAAAGGAAGCTAGCGCTAACTAGCACGTTTAGCTTTTAATGCTAGTTTTTTTTAATGATGGCAAATCCCACAACCGAGGCACTGTTTTTGATAAAGGACGTCAAGCCCGGATCAAAGAATTTGAACATCGTCTTCATTGTTTTGGAGATCGGTAAGTTGCACTGAACATCGAGGAGGAAACTAGGGTGTCGCGATGTTTCTGTTGCAGATCACGCGAGATTATGATTTGTGGGATTTCTTAAAGGGACCAATGGTTCACTATAATTATTCAGAGTAACAGTCATTTATCAATCCCGATGGCATTTGTGTGTCACAATGGCTCTTCTCGAGATAGAAGTACACAAATGGAGAATAAACGAATAAAATGAAGTAAAGATAACTATTTATAGCTACCATGTTTGAATTAAACATGTAACCTAACTATATTTTATCCATAAATGCAGGGATATTACATTATTTTAATCAGAAAAAAGAAAATATGTACATATAGTATGGCATTTTACTACTCGTCGAGACGTATTGAAATGACGTGCTGAGGTAATTCTCGCATTTGGAATGCTGCAACTTTTGCATTTGTTCCTAATCTCTTGTCACCAACAAACAGGGAGAGTGACGAAGACGAAGGATGGTCATGAAGTGCGCTCCTGCAAGGTGGCCGACAAAAGTGGCAGTATTGCCATCTCTGTTTGGGATGAGCTCGGCAGTCTCATCCAAGCTGGCGACATCATCCGGCTCACGAGAGGGTAGCTTATCCCCACTTGAACCTCTATCTGTTTTAAATAACTATTAACTACCGGTGCAGTTTATAATATGTTATGCATCAACTGAAAATATTTGATACATTGCCTATATTTTGCTCACAAGACGGTAAACCCTCTTCACACTTGACCCCAATTTCAATTTCAGATTACATATTTATGAGAGATCTACATTTTATAGATTTTCCAATTCACTTTTGTAAAGATGTCGGAATTACAGATTATTCCATGTTCCATGCATTCAGGTATCTCCCTTGTTCTCATCTAAATGTTTCTAATCTAAGTATGTTTTGGTAGGTATGCGTCCATTTGGAAGGGCTGTCTGACGTTGTACACTGGGAGAGGCGGTGACCTGCAGAAGATTGGAGAGTGAGTAATCTGCCAGTCTGTTTTAAGGGAGGCTGTTGTCAACATCTGTCTACAAGTTAGTCATTCTACCAGACAGTTTTATCCAAAGTGATTTGACTGTCTCGATGCAGGTTTAAGGCGCAGGTTGTGGTTGCTTCTTGCTCAACGAGGCCTACTGATAGTATGCTGACACTGGGGTTCAAACCCAGAACACCTTTCAGTGTTTCCCATACATAGACCTTACATAGACCTTCATTTTGTGGCGCAGTGCCACAGAATGAACACCGAGCACCACAAAATGATTCAGCTTATTTTTTCACGCGATTTTGAAATATAATAATCGTTCCGCTCATTCATCTCGGAATAGCACTCTTTCTCCCTGTCATTCTCGTGCGCACACGCACACAGAGACGAGCGCGCCTACATGCCAATGGTGCGCGGGTACACTACCACTTATTGGATAAACACGGGTATCACTGATAAACTGCACACGTACTGACAGCGGATTCTTCCGCGCCTCCTCTCAACGCGCCTACAAAGGAAAACCCGAAGCAGCGGGATATTTGCGATTAATGTGAAATGTGGTTATATTACGGTGTTAGATCCCCAGCCCATCGATTTGAATCCCCCGTGATTTGAATTCGCTCTGCATCAGGGATTGGAGATCGGGAAGTGGGACGATCCACTTTGAAATGTATTTTGTGCTCGATTACGCAAATGAGCAAACGCGAAACGGGTCTTGTTTAATAGAAGTGGTACTGCTGGTATTGCGATTTGTGCCAAGATGCCAATTTTGTTATGTTCATTCTCAAAGCCTATGGAGCATTAAAAACTAAAGTTATTGGAATTCGCAGACAAAGGGGAAAAACCTCTCCCTATGCCTAACGTTTTAGATGGTACGCCTACTTACATTCATTCATCCTTTTCAACAAAAGGTGCCACACCGACTGCTTCTTCTATATGGTGCAATTAAGTTTGATGCCTATTAAAAGAGAAACTCCAAAGCCATCAATGTCACTCAGAAAAATCTAATGTCAGAAAATACATCGGTCCGCATTTGTTTATCTTGCCCCGAAGATAATGGATTCTCCTCATAAAAGGAACACCAGCGATTGTCCGTCCAATGAGAATTTGCACTGCATATCGACCAACCGACCAGAATCAGACAGCCTTAACGGATAGTTTTGCTGGTTAATATTTAGATTTACAACTGACAACATTAGATTATAGACGAGTCAATGGAAAGCTAATTTCTTTGAAGCTAAATCAACATTGTCTTTTCCCCCATCCAGGTTCTGCATGGTGTATTCGGAAGTGCCCAATTTTAGTGAACCAAACCCAGACCTACAAGCTCAGTCCAACCAGCAAAACAAGTCTGTGAGTAGCCCCTAAACAATGACCATGCACACCAAAAACAATCAGTCCATATTTTATAGCGTATCATAATTGTTTTACCAACAGGGTAAACCCGACCAGAATCCAAGGGGAAACTCCCCACCCAATCAAAATTCAGGTACATCTGCACCGCCAGGTATGATTTGACCTTTAATCAACCACAAATTTCCTCGTAATGTCCCCAATTGTGCCAGCCTCATCAAGACGGCACTCTTTAATTCCTCCCTAAAGGGGAGATCTCTCCCCCTGCGTTTCCCAGCGGCTTACTGATGGTTTCATGGTGAGTTGTTGAGACGTGTGTTGTTCCTCCTCTCTCCCCAGGTAATGGTACCATGCAGCCTTTTGTCAACAGCAACAACAACAACAACCCTCCGCCCGGTGCAACGCGGGACTCATCGTTCGGTCCCACGGGCCGGCCCAATGGACGCTCGCCAGGGAACGGAGCCCCGCCCCCGGTCACCGCCACCGGAGCCCCGCCCGCCACCAAGCCCTCGGTTACCATTAGCAACGGCAGAGACCCCCGGCGTGCCAAGAGATGAAGCTCGCCTTTAGAGTTTTGGCTCCTTCTTCGTTCAGCTGACACTGTTGCCAAACCTGATGCTCACCAACCCGGAAACAAAATAATCCACTCTGGTGGCGTCTAGTACAGGTGTTTTTATACATATATATCAAAAGTTTTTGTTATTTTTAAACCCTAGTCACTTGTGTATTGAGTATAGGGCTGGTGTCTTGGCTCCGTCTGAGCGGTGGTGAGACGCCACTGCATGGCGTTGGGCGGACACACGCTCGCTGTGGACACCGCCTGTCATATGCCAGTGTTACCCTCCCCCTCACACCCAGCCACGTCTTGTTTTATGAATCTATACACCCTACTTGAACACTCAATGCACTTTTGTTTTCACTTGAATTATGGCGGTCATTTATACTTCAGGAAACCACGTTTCAGCGGAGGCAGGAGGAAAACAAAGCCTTAAAGGGGGTGATCATGAGTACTTGGACTGAATGCTCTCATGAAGCAACTTCCTTTGTTTTTGTAACAAACCTTGTGAGTGACTGTAAAGCGAAAGGTGGTGATTTATCATGTATGAGGTGTATAACAACTGGGGTCAATGGATTCTCATTAGTGTTTGGCTTTTAAGGACCATTTTTGGAATCACTGGCAAAGAGGTTTAACAAATAAATGTTAAGATTTTTACATGACATTTTGGGATTTTCTCTAGTTTGTAAATCTAGTCTAAACTATTATTTACAGGTAACCAATGGTTTGCCACCATCCTATCTTCTATCCTATCAAAATGTCTTGACAAAAGATTTCATTTAATATTGGGAAAACGACATAAACTTAAAATCTCAACAGTGAGCCTACTGAACGTGAAAGTAACCAAATACCGTAAGTAGATGTGCATTGAAATGCTCAGTCTAAAACAGGTCTATTGCCCATCAAGACCTAACGGTGCATTTATTTTTATCTCTAAATGCACACATACAGTCCCATTTATACATTGGTTCTGTCTGTATTGACGTGGCTATGTACGCAGCATAAAATAAGGTTAATTAAGTTACTTATGCCACCTTACTAGGGCAAGCCTCAGAAGGAAGACAATCTTGTGACTAAATAGTATACAGTTAATTGGAATGAACCACTTTATTGTGTATAAGGCCCATTAACAAGGTGATTTTTTTTATATCAACATGACAAGGAAATCGATGAAGTCCTCAGCATTGGTTCTGTGATGTCTTTTTGAAATGTGATAGTTGCACTTGAGTGCTGTATCTCATGTTACACCAAGCACCTTGATGTTTCTTCAAATCATGCCTTAAGTTTAAAAAGTCGCACCATGAATGCAGGCTCCATATGTTTATGTCCCTCATGACGCCAACACACAAGCCTAGTCTCCTTTTATGGCGATCAATGATTTAAACTCATTTGAACAAGTAAAACTACATAATTAACTTCAGGGTATTATGTGATGATGGATAGACCTAGCAATACTATACCTCTATCAATATCTGCAATCCTCCAAAGACCTAATTATACTTTGAGTCACTGAAATTAAGAAAGCATGACAAATCTGGCTAAAAAGTTTAAAAACACCATTATCAAGATGATGGACTCGTTTCCATACAGAGTAGAACTAAACATGTGCCGACCATGTGGTTATTCTAGTTAAGTCATGCATGCCCATGTGATACTGGGCTTATGAGAAGTTGCATCAGGAAGCGTGGTGGCTTCCCCCGCGTGTCAAAAAGTCCTGCTGATCACGAGAGCGGGACTTCCTCCCAACACATTATTATTCACAGCATTAAAAACAAACCAGTCACGTTGAATGTAATTTCACTCAGGGTTAACACGGACACTTAGTCGGTTTCGTTATAGTGTTTTTCTTTAAAAAAATTATGCATAAAGCTATAGGCCAACTGAGCCATACTTTAATTGCAGAGTAATAGATAATTGTGGCGCAAGGACATGGTGATGATGTCTGTTCAAATCAAAATGAAAAGAGAAACTGTATCACATGAGTTTATTTTGGACTTTTTGGTCACTCCGTCATCCTATGACAATGTGTCATAGAAACACTGGGGCTTTTTTTTTATGAAACTAGGTTTGAGATAAAAGAATAGCTTAAAAGTAGGCCTATGGCTAACTCTTTTTAAGATTAGATATAAAATGTAAGCTTAATAGAGCACCCATGAAATTTCGTTTAAAATGCAACAATGTAAGTAAACAATATCCACTCATATATCCTACTGACATACTTGCAGAAGTAATTTAAAAAAATGTATAGGGCTACTACACAACTACAGAACACATGCAGCCATATATACCATGCTATGGGTATCCAGTAGGCTATCTAAGTCATGATGCATCATCAAAGCCATCTGACGTTTTCTTTGGACTGTGTACAAACAGGGAACTGAACAGAGGATGGGAGGAGTATGGAGATATAGTCAGAAGCGCTGCTGTCTAAGGGATATACCATCAGACAGCAGACAAGAACACACAATGGCTGGTGAGCGTTTACATTATTCTATCCACATGGAGATGGTTATAATATGATAAATTGAAGCCCATTATATTAATCTCAGATGAAAAATATGGTGGTCACAGCACAAAGGGCAATATTAATAAATACTGCCTATACACATTTAAAGGCCAATATTCTATTATATGTTCCTTGTTATGGTTTTATTAACGTTTGTTTTTCATAAACATCTGCTGTTAAAGACGGAAGTGAGTACACTTTTTATTTAATATTAGTATTTAGTCAGAAATCAAGCTCCATATGCCTACTTTTGAACCACTTTTTTTGTAATAAGTTCATCATGAAGAACTACTTAGAAGCATTCCAACTTTAGATTTACATATCATTTTCTTCATTTATAATTTGTTACAATCTTTATGATGCCTTTCAGGGGCCGTATTCACAAAGGATTTTAGGGCTAAAAGTTGGTCCTAACTGGCGAATTTAGGAGTAACTCCTAAAAAGAATGGGCGTGTCACTCTTAAATAGGACTCCTAACTTTTTTCACTAAGAGTAATTCACAAAGTATTTTAGGCCTAAAAGTAGCACCTAAGTCTCGGAGAGCTTAAAAGTCCTCAAGAGGACTCCTAACTCAGTAAGACCTATTCACAAAGAATCGTAAATGCCTGCGAGACGAAATGTTAGGGTATTAAACTTGTTGTGGAGTTAATCGCAATGCAATAACATCCCCGACTAACAGGAATAATCCGATTAGTCCCGAAATAAAATGTTTGGCCATAGGCCTACTACGTTATTTAGCAACAGGTGCAATGCAACTTTGCAATGCCGACGATTTAAAAATATCGCAACCATCAGTCAGCCGTGCCATAAACTTTCCTTTGGACATTCAACAATTACACAGGATCAAAGCCAACTTCATGGCAATTGCAGGTATGCCCGGTGTGGTCGGTGCTATTGACGGGACGCACATAAAAATAATTGCGCCATCAAAAGACGAGGACGTGTTCGTCAATAGGAAGAAAGTGCATTCCATCAACACGCAGGTTGAGTTAGGTTGAGTTTGGAGTCCTCTTGAGGACTTTTAAGCTCTCCTAGATTTAGGTGCTACTTTTAGGCCTATAATACTTTGTGAATTGCTCTTAGTGAAAAAAGTTAGTAGCCTAGTCCTAAATTTAAGAGTGACACGCCCATTATTTTTAGGAGTTACTCCTAAATTCGCCAGTTAGGACCTACTTTTAGCCCTAAAATCCTTTGTGAATACGGCCCCTGATCTTTCAAGTAGGCTATCTCTCTTGGCGCTTGTCTCACCTATATTTCTCCGCTATTAAGGAAGCATCCTTGCAATTTAGGCATTGTGTTTTGTATTCACCAAGCATTGAGAATGAAATTGTATTGATTTGTATCCTAATAATCCTTGGCTTCTTTACCATGATTATTTGCAATGTTATGCAAATGTCTAATATAATTTAGGCCATAATCTCCTTAAACATCCATTTTGATATCTCAACACATATCAAAACATTGCGACAGCTGAAATTGCTTTGATTTTTTTTTTCAGTTGGGCTTATAATACAACTATAATAATTGAATGGTATGCTAAACGATATTATTTATGGTTTCAATGGATATGCTACTCTGATAAATACGGTGGCTGAGACGTCAGTTTCATTGTAAACCCTCTTTTGACTTCCATTATGTTGTGGGTCTTGCATTTGCCTTGTGGGTTTAGCATTTGTCTTGGGCCTTTTGCCTTTATGTTTTCCGTAAACGTGCCCGTTTATCAAATCTGCAAAGCGTCTTTGGCTTTGCTGTTCACTCAACACGCCACTGCCATCCTAGTTTAAGCACCACAAACAACTTTAAAGTTGCTTCTTTAGTGAGCACGATAACATTACAACGCTCCCCAATCATGAGTGTTGTAGCTCACGACTTCAAAAAACATTTCACAGAGCGAACATGGGTTGGTCACAACCAGACTGTTGTGAAACATACATTGTTACATTATCAAAACATATCGGTTGCGAACCCCTCTTTTTTTTGAAAGGCAACATAACCACACCCCATTTTTGGATCCTTATTAGAAAAAGCCCCAAATGTTGTATTTTCTTGTAATTTGCAGAACTTTCCCTCGCTGACATCGACGCCATCTTCAAGGAGCTGAACATAACGTACAACGGCACAGATTTCTGGATTGATCCCATCACTCAGCCATGCAACCCCTCGCCTATCTCCGACACGGCCATGATTGGCATGAGTGTCTTCTACGTGCTCGTCTTTCTGCTGGCCATCCCTGGGAACCTTCTGGTCGGGCTGGTGATCTGCCTGAACAAGCAGCCCCTTTCCTCCTCCGACCTCTACCTCCTCCACCTGGCCGTGGCCGACATCCTCCTGGCCGTGACTCTCCCCTTCTGGGCCACCTCCGTGACGCTGGGCTGGGTGTTCGGCGACGCCATGTGCAAAATGGTCAGCGTCCTCCAGGAACTCAGCTTCTATGTCAGCATCCTCTTCCTGGCCTGCATCAGCGTGGACCGCTACCTGGCCATCGTTCGCGCCACAGACACTCACAAGGTGAGCCGCCGACTGGTGGTGAACTGGTGCGTCTGCGCCGCCGTGTGGTTCACGGGGGGACTGCTGTCTCTGCCGGGGCTGTTGAACTCTGCCAACCCTTCAACCGACTCGTCCAACGGCACGCAGCTGAGCGTTTGCACCGAGCATTACGACCCGGGCAGCGTCCAGGAATGGAGGCTGGCCACCAGGGGGCTCAGCCACACCCTGGGCTTTGTCTTCCCGTTGATTGTGATGCTGCTTTGCTACGGGACCACCATGCGGCGCCTCCTGCGCACCAAGGGCGGCTTCCAGCGGCAGCGCGCCATGCAGGTGATCGTGGTGTTGGTGGTGGCCTTCCTGGTGTGCTGGACGCCCTACCACCTGGCGGTGATCATCGATACTTTCCTTCGGGCGGGGACCGGGCCGTACCAGTGCCTGACGCGGAACACCATGGACCGAGCCGTGTTCGCCACGCAGAGTCTGGGGCTGCTGCACAGCTGTGTAAACCCAGTGCTGTACGCGTTTGTGGGCAGGAAGTTCAGAGGGAGGTTGGAGTCAGTGATCCAGCAGACGGGATTTCTTGAGCGCACGCAGACGCCTAGACCGAGCGGGTCCTCATCAACGGAAAGGCCATCCACGATCCTATAACTGTGTGTGTGTGTGTGTGTGTGTGTGTGTGTGTGTGTGTGTGTGTGTGTGTGTGTGTGTGTGTGTGTGTGTGTGTGTGTGTGTGTGTGTGTGTGTGTGTGTGTGCGTAGGCCTACTGTGCAAACACACTGAATCACAACATTTGTTTTTATATATAATTTTGTATTAATATTATAATTTTTAATACTTCTGTCAACAAGAGGCATGCACTTATTGGTGAGTTGTAAAAAAGACATGAGTCAGCAAAAGTTGTATTGAGACATTTTAAATGTAAATAAAAAAAAATCATGAAACATTGTTTTTATATATCAGTATTTATATGTATATATATCTTCATATTCCGAAGTTGTAAATGTGTAAATTGTAAATGGATTTTTATGATGTCCGTTGTTCCTGTAGGCCTATATGTGGTTTTCTGCCCCACAGCACCTCCCTGTGTTCTGATGTTATATGTTACTGGTTATTGCTAAGCAACTAGATGTTACATAACTCAATGCACATTTCTTTGTTATTATCTGTGCTATGTTTACTCTTTCTGCATTTATTGATAAAACTTGAATCTCTTCAAGAACATGTCTGCCTCATACTGTAACATATTAAATCATTGGATGAACTCATTACTTTTCTGACCTCATTATCTACCTGTATAATGGCCCTCAAGCAATTCAGATAGGCCTACACAGGGTTTAGATCAGTGGTTCTCAACCTTTTTTGAGCAAACGCAAAAGAATAAAAATAAACTAACAACCCAGTCACACTCGTGTTATATTGCTTAAAGTTGTCAGTGCATCGTTTTTCATTGATTTTGCGTTGGTCACTAATAGCAATGAATGCCCTCTGAAGCTCTGAGTCGGTTTTGGTGCAAAAAATATAAAAATATTAGTGAATATTCATGACATGCAATTAAACTTCCAGAGATGAGTTGGTTGAGGAAGAAATGGTTGGATTGAACATTCATTCACCGTGACCGCGGTGCGGGCACTCCCGCGACTCCCGACCGCCACGTTTCCCGTCGTGCCGCGGCACCTTGCGGCCCGGCCACCGTGACCTTGGGCACCGCGACCACTCCCGCATCTCCCGCGACTCCCACCATGCCCCGTGAACGAATGAATGAATGGCCCGGGAACCACGGGCACCGCGGCCCGGGCAACGCGGACTCGAAAACAGATCGCACGCAGAGGCCTAATAACAGGGCCGGCCCTGACCAATTTGGCGCCCTAGGCAAGATTTTTGCTGGCGCCCCCTACCCCGTTGGATCGCACAGTAAATTCGACTACCAATGTTCATAAACTCAGAGAAGCTACAAAGCTTTGTCTTTGAGACTCTTTGATTTTAGATAGAAAATTAAACACACGAAACGTAGCCTATTACAAACCAAGTAACAAGCAATGAATCACTCATACAATAAGTATGCACAAAATACTGCAAAGAAATGCATGATGTTTACTAAAGGCATTCATAAGCAAAATAATAGAGTTCAGATTCAAATTATTGTAAATACAATTAAATGTAGTATGGTTTATCTAATTTGGTTCTAACCAGAGATTAAACAAGCACTCAACTGAGTGTAAAAGTGTAAAAAAAACTAGAACTGCAAGCAGTTATTCAGGGGTCCAAGAAGTGTGCATTTCGCCGGCACAACGCGAAGCATGTGTGCAAAACAAATGGGCACGGCGTGTGCCAAAAGTTGCAGCTGACCCCAGTGAATCTGTGGATATAAAGGTTTTGACTGTGGGAGGTTCTGTGTGGGAGTTATAGCCCAAAACGCGTTTTCAGAACATTCCATTGGCCAGTTAGGAGATATATTATTTCGTCGTTTATTTGCGCCCCCTTGTGGCGAACTTTTCCAAAGACAATTTTCCTTTGCCAAATAACTCCCACCCACATTAATAATTCTTGGCCATATTTTTCATATAGACTCGGGTTTGCCCCTTGATGGTTCCCTTATAGTTTGAAGAACATTCCTTTGGCCAATTAAAAGATATACAATTTCCTCGTTTATTGCGCCCCCTTAGGGCCTAATTTTCCGAATTTTTTAGCGAACGGCGTTAAGGCTAGCACCAACATGTGTGTAAAATTTGGACTCGATCCGATGTCTAATTTTTTTTTTTCTCTGGATTTTTGATTTTCGACTTAAAACGTAGCTAATAAACAAATATTCAAAATGCTATCGTTTCGTCGTCGAAGGTCGGATCAAAAAGTTTTACATGATTTCTGTTCGTGTGCGTCTGAAGATGTCGTGTGCAAAGTTTTGTGTCAATTGGTCAAGAAATGTGGGAGGAGTAGGGAAAAGGCAGTTTTGCGGTTTTCGCGATTTTGCGAAAAAAAATTATAGACGCAAATGGGCGTGGCCTATGCCAAAAGATGCAGCAGACTCCAGTGGATATGTGGGTACAAGTTTTTGACTGTGGAAGGTTCGGTGTGGGAGTTATAGCCCCAAACGCATCTTTCCTAGGTATAGCGCCACCTGGTGGCCGGCGTGTCTGGATTTTGTCGTCTGCGTAGTCCTCACGGACCTGGATCTAGTCATGCAATCGGCGTGTGTGCAACATTTACGGTTTGGGCTGTATTCCCACTTTTACGGGGGAATAATAATAATAACTAGAACTGCAAGCAGTTATGCAGGGGTCCAAGAAGTGTGCATTTCGCCGGCACAACGCGAAGCATGTGTTCGAAATTGAGAAACGGCGTATGGCAAAAGATGCAGCTGACTCCAGTGAATCTGTGGATATAAAGGTTTTGACTGTGGGAGGTTCGTTGTGGGAGTTATAGCCCAAAACGCGTTTTCAGAACATTCCATTGGCCAATTAGGAGATATATTATTTCGTCGTTTTTTTGCACCCCCTTGTGGCGAATTTTTCCAAAGACATTTTTCCTTTTCCAAATAACTCCCGCCCACATTAATAATTCTTGGCCATATTTTCTCTATAGACTCGGGATTGCCCCTTGATGGTTTCCCTTGAGTTTGAAGAACATTCCTCTGGCCAATTAGAAGATATACAATTCCCTCGTTTATTGCACCCCCTAATGGCGACATTTTCCGAATTTTTTATCGAACGACATTAAGGTTAGCACCAACATGCGTGTTAAATTTGGACTCGATCCGATGTGTAATTGTGGGTTTTTGGGAATTTTTGATTTTCCACGTGTAATTTAGCTAATATACCAATATTCAAAACGCTACCGTTTCGTCGTCGAAGTTCGGATCAAAAAAGTGTTTGAATTTATATTTTTGTGTTCGTCTGAAGATGTCGTGTGCAAAGTTTGGTGTTGATTGGTCAAGAAATGTGGGAGGAGTTGGGAAAGAACAGTTTTTCGGTTTTCGCCATTTTGCGAAAAAAAATTATCGACGCAAATGGGCGTGGCCTATGCCAAAAGATGCAGCAGACTCCAGGGAATATGTGTGTATAAGGTTTTGAATGTGGGAGGTTCGGTGTGGGAGTTATAGCCCCAAACGCGTATTCCTTGGTATAGCGCCACCTAGTGGCCGGCATGTCTGGATTTTGTCGTCTGCGTAGTCGCCACGGATCTGGATCTAGTCATGCATTTGGCAAGTCTGCACCATTTACGGTTTGGGCTGTGAGCACACTTTAAGGCAGGTAAGTATAATAAAAATAAACACTACAAAAACAATAGGGTTCCAACCTGTTGGCTTGGACCCCTAATAATAAAAAAAATTCTTACAAAAACAATAGGGTTCCAACCTGTTGGCTTGGACCCCTAAATACAAAATTAGGGCTGTGAGGTAGACGGGACAGCAGCACCTGATGCTGTGTCACTGGGGGTGGTACTGAAATATTTTAAAAGTGCATCTGAAGGGAGAAGAGAAGTATATGTGACGAGTGCATGTTACATTTTAATAAAAAAACAGATGCTTGGTGTGCTATACATGAGACTAATATAGACTAATGAAAATGTGATGAGATTCATTCAACTTTATTGTCATTGCAATGCAATTCAGTCTAACCACAGTGCAAATAACAGTAAAGTGCAGTGAAATGAATGTATAGATAGCCTATGAATGATATGTGAAAGCTAAGGTGTGAAATATTAACATTAATACACTTTAACTGCACACTCTTGACCCTGCCCCCCTCACAGATGGCAGGTACAGAGCAACGAGCCAGGCAGGCACCCAGAAAAAAGGCTTCTCCATTATTTAATAGCCTTTGCTATGACTTTATGTTGCTGTGGGCTTAAATAATATTTCGAAATAATAGTAGTAATGGCACTGAAAAAAAAATGTAGTATTATATATATATATATAAATATATATATACTTTTTTTTTTCTTTTTTTTTTTCTCCCCCCGTTTTCGGCGCCCCCCGCGGATGACGGCGCCCCAAGCATTTGCCTATACTGCCTATGCCATAAGGCCTATATATTTTGTATTTGAAATGCAACAGCCTTTTCGTGGAGACTACGCTCAGAGCAGCTGGAACTGAACAAGAGGGAGGAGGAAAACGGGCTATGAAACAAAATTCGATTTATTTTTTTGCTCACGGCCATGTTTGATTGTGTTGTGTTGGTTATTGAACTGTTAACCCGCGAACTTGGGTTATGTTTATCAGCGTTACTGTAGAGTTCATGACGATAGCTGATGTAACGGGAGTCCGGGTGTGTGCAGGACCGAACCGCGCTGTATTATCAGGCTATTTATTTCAGGTAGCCTATTCTTTCACCCAAAAAGAATAATAAAAAAATAAAAAAATAAGTTTAAAATCCCCCCCCAAAAATGGAATCACGTTCCCAGCGCCCCCCTAGGTTGTGCGAACGCCAGGGGGCGGTACCGCCCCCGTTGAGAAACCATGGTTTAGATAGAATCACAGACCGTCAGAAAGATAAATAGACAGAAAGATGCTGAACCATGCACTGCTGTCTTCCATGTGGGTCCTAGTCTGTGAAATATGTGTCACCTGTTATCGATGTTACTTATATTCCCCGGTCCCTGCCCCTTTTACTCAGATATCTTTGTTGCTGTTTGTGTGTGTTTCCCTCAGAGTGTGTCTGTTATCGCATAGAGGTTTTATCCCTGTGATTGTGATCAACCCTGACAGATGGACAGATGGATTGCTGTGGCACACAGTATCGCTGTCATTTGTTCACATAACATATGATCTGTCTTTATTGCTGACGTAACATTCTAATTAGTGCCATCACGGTTATCGTCAGTATATTTTTAAACATATATCTGTGTCTGTCTCTCTCTCATATAGCTCATATCTAGGTAGGTATGTCTATTGATAGATAGATCCATACCTGTATATATTGTTGGGATATCTATAGATATAGATCTATAGATATAAATATTTATAAATGTATATATGGTATATCTATAGATATAGATAAGTACCTATACCTATGTCTATATCTTTATCTATATCTGTTTTTATATATATATATATATATATATATATATATATATGTATTTGCCTCAATATTCTGTCACCATTAAAGACAGTTGAGAATATTGAGATAAAGGTGAAGATATAGATATACTGTAGGTACATACATATATATATATATATATATATATATATATATATATATATATGTATATATATATGTCTAAATTTTCTGAACCACATTTGACCTACAAAAGAAATCTCCAACTGTGTTGCACCGTGCTACAAGGTCTGCTGACACAGGATTGGCTGGAGGCGGCCGAGGTGGGCGGGTTCGCTTGGGTAGACTGGGCAGACAGATCAACACACAGCTGTCATTCCCCCTTAGGACTGGTCTGGCTGAGGTGGTGGAGGCGGCAGTGGGGGGCTCTCGTGAGTAGGAATGCTGAGCTCATGGACCAAGGCGGTCGGGGGAACCAGAATCACCGTTGCTTGTTTGCGTGACAGGACCTCGGACACTCTGATCCAACCTTCAACAGCTGAGCCAAGAGGGACAAGAAGGTTTTCCTGAGGATCATAATCAAGGAGAACTGTTTCAAGAGTCCCAAGCTTCTCCAACCAAGGAAACAAGCCTGAAGTGTGAGGCCGGCCAGAGGAGAACTGTCACCCAGCAGAGGCAAGGAGAGGGAGCTTTCATTGCAACTTGAGCCACTGGGTCTTGCCCTAAAAATACATATTTGCAGAAGAGCCGGTGCTTTCTCAAACCTGTTTAATAACCTGATAATCAACGTTTATGCCATCCCCATTTGGACAGCAAACTAGGGGTATTACAGCACACCTCTACACATTTGGTCAATGTTACTTAATAATGTAATGATACTGATCACAACTTGTGATTGGTTCTCAAAGAAATCCATCTGATCTCAAACTTTTACTATCACCGATATCACCAATGTGAGCAGCATGTTGGCTGTAACATCTTAGGAGTTTAGTATTGTCTCTCAAGTCCTTTCTCCTGTGAGATCACTCCGTTCCCAGACCATTCTACCAGGAGGGCCAGGCCCCCATCCAGGACCTCCGTAAGGGTCATCGAATCAGACCACCGCCGCCATGAGGAAGGCAGAGGTCCAAACCACCCAGAAGAGGGGCGCCGCCGACGAGGCAGGCCCTCGCTCCGGGGGGGTGGACCCCCCTGTCCCCCCAAAGCGCTCCAACACGACCCAAAGCGCTCCTCAGCCTCGGCAGCCCTCGCCGACGCCGCCCGCCTTTTTGCGCAAGATGAGGAACGCGGCAGTGGGCACGGGCTGCGACATCCGCCTGAAGGTGAGCGTGGGCGGGGACCCCCAGCCCTCGCTGTACTGGTACCACAACGACGACCTGCTCAACATGGACAACCAGGAGTACGGGGGCCTCTGGATCAGGGACTGTAAGCCTAGCGACGCCGGCCTCTACACCTGCATCGCCAGCAACCACCTGGGGGACGCCCGCAGCAGCGCGGTCCTCGCTGTCCTGGATCTGGGAGAAGGTACCGTCACATGGTCATGTACTTGGGTGTCATTCTGTGTTTCAGTCCTTTGGCTGAGGCGGTTCCTCCAAAACCACTGAGTGAGTTCAGATACTGGTCATTAGGGAGCAGGTAGGGGGTGAAGGTGACTGGCTCTAGGATGGCTTACAGGATGGCCAGTCTAGGGATGTTGGGGGATCGAACCTGGAACCAGAGCCACAGAGTGAGTGCAGATGCAGGTCCTAGAACCAAAGCCACTGAGTGAGTATAGATACAGGTCATACAACCAGAGCCACTGAGGGAGTTCAGATACAGGTCCTAGAACCAGAGCCACTGAGTCAGTGCAGATGCAGGTCATCAGGGAGCAGGTAGGGGTCCCACAGGATTGCCAGTCAAGAGACATTGGGGGATCGACCCTAGAACCTTACGTCTGGGGGTCATACATCCTAATTGCTTGAATATCCTGCCACCACTCGACTTTCTTATTACGCATACACTGATACTATTATGACCTTGAGGAGATGTTTGTACCAAAGACTTAAGGGTATCTCACTGCAGTGAGTTTGAGATACAGTTCATGAAGAAGCAGTTAGGGATTTAGGTGTATTGCTCAAGGAATGCATGCTGATGTTAGGGAGGATAGACCATGAACAATGCTGGTATTGGTAGACTGGTTGCTGCTGCTGCTAGGTTGTTTGGGTTCTGCTTACCACCACACACGATTGAGGAATCTTCCAGGTGGAGGCAATTGGCAGCAGCCATCAGGGACAATAACCTGTTTTAATTAGTAGAGCTCAGAGGTATCAGCCAATCAAGGAAATCTGCTGAGTCCTGCAACAGGATTTGTGCCATCCCCCTGACGACATAGTCCTACCGTCCACCTCTCATTATCTAGACCCACGCAGGGGGGTGTAAAAGGCCTGGGATGAGCCAAAGAGCTCTGCACAAATGTGATGATGCAATGCAGTGTTATGCCGTGACTTTGGCGTTCCGCTCTGCCTCATTTGACAGCATTCAGTGTCGGTTTGGATGACGACAATAAAATGAAATTTTCTCTAAGGAGCAGTCAACAATCCCCTCGAAAACAAATTGCTAATAAGGATACATTCTGACTCATGATAGAGCAAATTACTTGGTACCCTAAATGATCTTTCATGCATTTAGCTGAATCCAAGGAAAGTGGAATAACATGGAGCATGAATTGGAAATGACCATATTGTTAAATGTCAGGGTTTTGATAGCTTGCATGCCTTCTTTAAATATCAGTTTAAAGTGTATTTGTGCGTCCTGTACTTCTTTATTCATATTGTAATAGTGTAACTAGACGAATGTGCATAGGATGCAACACACTGATGGATTTTGATGATTTACAATTAAAAAGGATCAAGTGAAAATCAAGTGTCAAGTATTCCAATATCACATAGAATCAGTTTGGGGGATATTGTCATTTAAAAAGGCTGTGCAGCAAAACAGTGAGAAACTCCTGGTAATCTTTGAGATCAGAAATGGTTTCCCGCATACCCATATACTGCAGACATTTAACTGACCACTGGTAATATGATTGTGATACAGTAAAACTGACAACTACTGGCCAGAGAGGACTATGTATGTGTGTGTTTCCATACAACTCAGTATTAAAAATCACAAGGAGTTTTCACTTTTTTGATGTTTGATTAAGATGTCTAATTGTTGATTTACATTCCAGGAGACTATGAACCTTATTTAGGCTGGTTAATTTTTGGGGAATAATTTCTAGAATGATACTGCCATGACACCGTTGCTGTTCTACTCAACAGCAATGATATGACTACTAACAGCCGGGGAGGCTTGTTCATAAAACAAATACTAGCCCTCCCCTGCCAAAAGAATGAAACAACCTAAAGCTGTGTTTAGTTATAGAAATGGTCCTTCTGCCATTCGGTTTTCACTTCTGTGTTGCAATCTATATCCGACTGCTTCTGCAGCTGTCACTTCACTCAATGCGGTCTCTCTCTCTCTCTCTCTCTCTCTCTCTCTCTCTCTCTCTCTCTCTCTCTCTCTCTCTCTCTCTCTCTCTCTCTCTCTCTCTCTCTCTCTCTCTCTCTCCCCCTCTCGGTCCCTCTCTGCTGCAGTTGACTGCTAGTGCTGGTTATTTATACTATGGAATGTGCCAGGCCTTAGATTTTCTGATGGTAATGGGCAGAGGCTCCTGTTACAGAGGAAGACATCAGTGCTAATATTAGCACTAAACTCTGTGTCGTTTTTTTTTTTCTTGGGGTGGTGGGTCTCTGGATTAACAAAAACAGAAAACGGCAGTGGCACAATTTTAAAAGTCTGATTTTAATGGAAATATTTGATGGAATGTCACTGAGCATTCTCGTAGCATGTCACTCGCAGTGTTACTTATGTTTCATGGCCCTCACACTGCTCATGTGCTTTTGGTTGGAACTGGGTTGGAACTGGAACTGGGTTTCATGGGGACTCTAGTTGCTTGAGTATGTCCTATGCCTTTATTACGTGAGTGCTACATGCAGCGCTCCACTATTTTCTTTCTTTCTTTCTTTCTTTCTTTCTTTCTTTCTTTCTTTCTTTCTTTCTTTCTTTCTTTCTTATCCTAGATTTTTCACGAGAAATTTTAAAATGTTCAAAATAGAGTGGCGAAGTCACGCCCCTTCCGGTAGAGCTCATGGGACCTATGAGATCGAAAAATATGAATGGGTGTCAATGGAGAGAAAATAATTATTTTCTGGTCCCAGTCTTTATATGCCCTGGATTACACATATGTTGTTTGTGGATTTGAATGATAATTTTTCATGCACTTTCAGATTCATCAGTTCAATTCATTTTACATTTCTGCATTTTTAGCATTGCGCTTTTCATTAAGCTGTCACTTTATTTGTTTGCAACCATTTACATTTTCTTAAATGGTGTGCATGTTGACATTGTTTATTCCATTTAGACTTTTAAACTTTTGTTAAAATCCCTTCACTTGATTTAAGCCATTTATCATTTCTTTATATCTTAAAGGAGACATATTATGGGGTTTTCCCAACAAGTAAACATAGTATTTGTGTTCCAGAAAACATGTTTTTGAAGCTGTTTGCTGGAAATAGCTTTTAGGAAAAAATATATTGTCTACCGCTATTCCCCTCTGTTTCAGTCCCTTCAGAATGCGCTGTTTCTGGTGTCTGTAGCATTGATGCAAATGAGCTGCTGCCCATTGACCAATGAGCTGTCAGACTGAACCACAGCATGAAGGAGAAGGGATTGTTGCCGTTTGCTGACTCCTGGAGCTCTATATCTATATAATATAATATAACATAATAATATTAAATACGGGTATTCATATAATATCTCAGCCAAATGCTATGTGCGCCTTGGATGATATTATGAATAACAAAGACTGTGTCTGACGTCTCTGGTACTTCCACAAGTAAAGACTCGTAGTGGGGGATATCTCGGCCATGGTTGAGAGGAATTGGGGGGAAGGAACTTTGGCATTGACTCTGAAGTCCATGAACCGCGACATGGAGGAGAAAGGGATTGCACTCCGGGAGCTGAGCTGCCGGACTGCCTCCGAACTCCCCGCGCCGAAGCGGCCGCCGTCGAAGCCATCCGGCCGCAGTCCGGCAGCTCCGGCGCTGTACTCCGGGAGCTGAACTGGCGCCGAAGCTAGGTGGCAACTCCGGCGGACGAGCAGCTCCGGCTGGGGAAGCTCGGCGGCAGTCTGGCAGCTCAGCTCCGAGAGTAGAATCCCTTTCTACTCCATGTCTCCTCCTCCCGACTTCCGCCGAAACTTCAGCGGCAGCTCCGGCGGGGTGAGCTTGGCGCCAGAGAAAGGGATTGAACTCCCGGAGCTTAGCTGCAGGGCTAGCGCAGAGTTCCTCCCGCCGGAGCTGCTCGTCCAGTGGTCCACAAAATCTTAGCGATGCTCTGATTGGAGGGGAGTGGGGAAGTGGAGGGTAATATTCAAATGTGCCCCCTTCCTACGTAGGAGGGGGCGCCGAAACTGACTCGCTCGTTTGGTAGCTGGAGGCGGGCTGCTTCCAGAAATGCGTATCTCACTCAAAAAATCATGTACAGACTTTTTTCAAAGATGTATGCGTGTGGGAGCACCATGTACCCACAGCAACACCCCCAATCCCAGAAAAGGTGCTGTTTTCATAATATCTCCCCTTTAATCTATGTGGCTTTATTAAATCCAACCTCACTTTGTACTACAGCGCTCACCGCATTTTCTGCAGGAAATGCATTTTTCTAGTTCCTTATGTTCTTTTATTGCAAGCTGAGGAATATATATATATTAATGTTATGGAAAGTATGTGGAAAAGGTTTAGTTTGTAGCTTTGTGGTTTGGTGCAACAAGTGTCTGCTTTAGCTTTGAGAAGTGCAGGGGGGGGGGGGACGACGACTAACATTGAGCTATTTCTACAGTGCAGACAACTGGAATGTTCTCAATTGTCACTTTCATTCAGGCTGGGTGTGAATCACATTACTCCATGTCAACTGCATGTTTTTGGTCAAACAATTTTCTTAACTAGTTCGGAAGTAATTTTTTACCATTAGGCCTACCAGGTTCTTATAGTGTAAATATGAATTCTCATTTTGACTTATAGCCATACCCGATTAATGCAAACTATTTCACGTGACACAAAATAATCCTCCTTGGAATTGAGTTTAATTTTATATTTTTGTTAATTTATATATATATTAGGATATACATATTTTAATATATCTTTATTCTCATAACAACTGTTACGAGCACTGTGAGGAAATGGGTCCATACTACCTTGTCTGTCTCCACAACTCATGTGACTAGATTCTTAGAGTCATATCAGGGATATTGTTACATCAAACCGTGTGTGTACTCTTTACCACACTGAGCTGCCCGCGTGTGTCTGAATTCCACTACACTCCTTGGAGGGGATGATAAAGTTGGAACTTTAGAGTGTGTGTCGGCTGATGACGGCCGTGGCGTCTTTCCAAAATGCTTGGATATTTTCCCCATCATGTCATCCTCCGCTCGGGTCAGAGATCTGAGAGAACAGGTGGAGCCCCCCCCCCCCCCCCCCAGACACAACCCGCACACCACAACACAGCAGCTTTGATTTTGGCTAAATGTGAGCACAAACATCGCTCGTTTTGGCTAATTGGGCTTGTACATCAGAATGCATCATGTGATTTTTGCTTGTGATGCTCGATAGAGTTACAGCAATGTCAAATCATAAACAAACGTAAATCTATGGAAATTGCGTTGAATGAAAGATACAATTGTGCCTGATATCCCCGGACAAGGTCCACCTTGGAAAAAATCACCATGCCAGCCAGGTGTGCCGAAAAATCCTGAATATTCGGCACTGGGTACCGGTCAGGCATCGTTGCCTCATTTAGCCGCCGATAGTCGCCACATGAGCACCAGCCGCTGCCGGGTTTGGGGACAATGTGGAGGGGTGAGGCCCACGGGCTGTCGGACCGGCGGCTATACCCAGGCGCTCCATGTTTGCAAACTCAGCAAACTCAAACTTTGCGAGAAAGTAGGCTGAGTGAGGGCTGGGAAACCGGCAAGCAGACGGTGGAAGTCATCTGAGGCGGAGAGCATGCTAGACAGCTGTATGGAGTCAGCCCCGCTGAGCGTGCACGCATAGGAACAAAACGTGACGGCGTCAATCAAACGGCGGTTCTTGACATCCACCAACAGTCCATGCGCACACAAAAAATCTGCGCCGAGGAGGGGAACGGAGACCTTTGCTGTAACAAAGTCCCAGCCAAACCGGTGGCCTCCGAAACACAATTCAATGAACCTCGTTCCATAGGTACGGATGGGGCTACCATTAGCAGCTTCCATAGGGGGGCCGTGGCCATCGGCCACCATGTCCAAACGGAAAGCAAGCAGGACGCTCCTCTGTGCTCCCGTGTCTCACAGGAACCGCTGTCCGGAGATGCTGTCGTGGATGAAAAGCAGCCTGCTAGCACGGCCGACGCTCATGGCCACTACCGAGCGCCGGCCCTGGCGTTTCCCAACCCGCCGTAACTGCATGGCGGACGGCATTTAAGAGACTTGGTCCAAATTTCGCATGGTAGAAACACATGCCTGAAGACTGCTGCGGGCCTGAAGAGTGCTGGGGGTCAGAAGACTGCTGCCGACGAGAAGTGGTGGCAGAGATGAGCGTGGAGTCGTCCAGTATCACAGGAGCGATGTGCGCGGGGAAAAAACGCGGCCACACAGTGCCCTTGACCCGCCAGGAAAAATGTATTAGCCTCTTCAGCCAGCCTCCGACAGTCAGTTATCATGGTGTTGGCTAAAGCAGCCCTCACTTTGGAAGGCAGCTGACGCAGGAAAAGCTGAACAAAAAGAAAATTGGGTTTGTGCTAACCCATGAGATCCAGCATACGGTCCATGAGCTCAGACGGTTTGCTGTCACCGAGCCCTTGAAGTGAGAATAGCCTGCTGGCTCTCTCAGCGTACAGTTCAAACGTCTTTAACAGGTGGGCTTTGAGTGCCGCATACTTCTCCCTTGCCGGAGGATTTTTAAGGAGGCTCACCACTCTGGATGCTGTCGAATTTCCAAGAGCTGACACAACGTAGTAGTACCTTGTCGTATCTGCGGTGATCTCCCGCAACGCGAACTGCGCTTCGGTCTGGGCGAACCATGCCGACACCGACGATTCCCAGAATTCGGGGAGCTTGAGAGTAACAGCGTTAGCGGTCATGGTCTTGTCGTGTCCCTGGATACGTCCAGCAGACTAAAGTCGGGGTCAACAGTGTGAAAATTGCGTTGAATGAAAGATACAATTTCGCACGTTGAGCACACAGTTGTGTGACTCGTTTATTTAGTTAGAGAGAAACAGGAAATCAAAACGTGCTGCAAGTAAACATATCCCGCATCGGGCTCTGACGTCATGAGACGCTCGTAATCCTTAAAGGGACAGCGATTGCGTTGAATGAAAGACACAAAATCTATGAAAAAGTTGTTTTGCCATGTCTCGCAACAGAAACACAACAACATAATGGAAATAAATTCCCAATTAATAACTAAATAATGACTGAAACACCATTACTACCATGGAGGTTGTCATTGCGATTCGACGTCATGATGTACAAGCCCTATATAGAGCCTCTTCAAAGAGCTGTCATATCAGGACAAAAACAGGTGTTTCTCATCCCACTAATTACGGGCCTGCTACTTCATGCATTTACATAATTATACACATAGGCACCGCATTGACTGCTACTTATGGAGCCAGTTTCCTGCCATAATTCAAACCTGAAAAAAAAAGTTTCAAAGGCTTGTAAGTCTGGGTTTGAAAACTCAATACCTTGTAAAAAAGGTTTTGCAACACTGAAAAAAGAGATTATAACCTGAAAAAATTCAAACAAAAATTCAAACATGTGTAAACATGATTTTGTGTTCTATTTGATCTTCTTCATCATTTTCACCAACACATTTTCAATTTTTTTTTTTTTTCAAACATGTTTTCACAAACATGTTTTCAAAGTTCAAACAATATCATCAGCGCATTTGCAGAGTTTCAAATCTGGCACTGTTCTAACGGTGTATTTCATTGTTTCCCGGTTTTGAAACCTTGTAAATGGGATTCTGCAAACAGGTGTTCATACATTGAGAAATAAGTTTTGAAAGGTTGAATATTTATTTTTAAAAACTTGTAAAGGTGTAGGCCTACGTTTACGCCATTGCAATGTATTTTTTCAGAACTGACTTTTCGGCACTGACTTTTCAGAGATTTGACCACACAGGCGCAAGCTTTGAGTCACGTGAATATTGGCAGTGTTCTGTCGCACATTCGTTTTGAAACTCCTGACAGTCAAAGTCTGAAGAAAAAAAAAACGTTCCTGGGGGCGGGACCATTTAGAAAAAAAAAACCTTTCTTGGGGGCGGGACCATCCCAGCATTGTGGTTTTATCTAAATATCACACTAACAAAACAAGCAACTGGATTATTCAGTATTCCCGTTTTGATTTAAAAAACAGAAAAATGCTGTTTATTTGTTTATTCCTTTTGCCCTTTTTCCGTTTCAAAACCAAATCAGAAAAAACAAAAAACGACTCTGTTATTTGGTTTTTCTGATTTTGTTTTAAATCGGAATATTCAAAGAACGAACCATACACAGATTTTATAACAGTGCCAGATTTGAAACTCTGCAAATGCGCTGGTGAAATTGTTTGAACTTTGAAAACATGTTTTCAAAAGTTCAAAAATACTTTGAAAATGTGTTTGAATTTTTGTTTGAATTTTTTTGAGGTTATAATCAATTTTTTCAGTGTTGCAAAACCTTTTTTACAAGGTGTTGAGTTTTCAAACCCAGACTTACAAGCCTTTGAAACTTTTTTTTTCAGGTTTGAATTATGGCAGGAAACTTGCTCCATAGCTACTAACCGTTGCTGTGTCGTCAACGTCACATCCAACATCTCATCTCATCTCATCATCTCATTTTCGTCCGCTTATCCGGGGTCGGGTCGCGGGGGGAGCAGCTCAAGCAGGGGGCCCCAGACTTCCCTTTCCCGGGCCACATTGACCAGCTCTGACGGGGGGATCCCGAAGCGTTCCCAGGCCAGTGTTGAGATATAATCCACATCCAACATACAACGTCATATTGTAGAGGCCAAGAATCGCCTGCAAAAAAATACAAGTGAACGTGGGACCTTTGGCTGTAAAAAAAAGTACTATAACGTTAACATGTCTCAACTTTTTTCTTTATAAATATTCTATCATATTATGTATACTTTATTTATTATTTTAGATATTGTATATATATTGTATATATATTATATACATGTTTATATATCAGCAAATCTGTCCTACGATGAGACCAATGTAAAAGGGTCTATTGGGACTATGGTGCTCATCATTTCAAATGTCTGTCTCTGTCATACTGGAACTCAATGAACGAATTACTCATTTAATCAATGTATGAATTGATCTAGAAAGGCCATTTGAGAATATTTCCAATGATCAAATGCGTTACTGCATATTCTACCCCTTTATTTACATTAACATTTAGGCCATTTAGCAGCATAGCAGGACAATGCCAAGTGATATTCTTAAATACCAGGACGTACAACATACAATTAGTGCACTCATTAAGTGCTTTGTCTGCAAATAGGGTGATTATTATACACATTATATAAGTTCCAGGTGTTTGATTGTGAAGACTGAAGTGTCAGTACAATATTATGATTATTATATACATACACATATATCGAACACCCATACCCACATTATCCCGAAAGCGTATAAGTTAACAGCAAATATACCAAGGAACTCTGAACATGCTGTGTTTGACGAACAGAAGGAATATTAGAGCCATCGTTTATACTGACGTTCACAGAAATGGTTGGCATCGCAGCTGTTGTCTGGCAAATCTTTTTGCTCTAATTATGCTGCTCATGGTCCTGCCATATCGTGGTCCAAAACAATCGTGGTGTCAGCTGCATCAGGGTTCTTCCTCTTCTGAAAACCCCCAGTCTCCTCACCATCAGATCTGCTGTTACCCAGCCCTTTATTTCTGTCAAGTGTGAAGATGTCTGTGCAATTGCAGCATGCAGAGTTGTAAGTCGGCACCAGGCAGCAGCGCTGCCTGGAAGGTCCTATCCCCAAACCTTGGCAAGCGCTGCCTGGAATGTCCTATCCCCTAACCTTAGCAAGCGCTGCCTTGAAGGTCCCATTGGGGGCACTTGTTACATCTCCATGTAGCACTTAAAAGAATAGTTGGGCTCATAATTGAAACGGGGGGTCTGGGGGTCTTCCCCCAGAATTTTTTTCCCCTTATTCTAGCGACTTTATAAACACCAAAATGAGTTGTTCACATCATTGTGCACTTTCACATTTTAGCCAAAGAAAGGAGGATGCCTTGCTGCTTTCATCTTTACTAACATTTAAGTAAAAATTAGACTGGAAAAAAACATTTAAGGAAGTTTTCCTTCATGTTGAGCTGATATCTGAACATTATCGTCTCTCTTGCACGAAATGACCTACACTTGAATGATCTTGAACGCTCAAAAAATGTCTATACATTTTAAACGGATTATGCAAACTGAACTTGGAATCTAATTGCGCTTTTCCACTATGGGTTCTGACATACTCTTTATCCGCTTTTTGCTTCGTTATCCAGTGGAGATTTAAGTATCACTCGATGTAGCTGTTTGTCATGGCGACGCCACATGAAAGCAACGCCTGCATTCCCCGTTCGTCAGCTACCAAAGAGAGGAACGTCTTCACCTCAATAGCTAACCACAACATGTTTTTTTCGGTTTGCCATATTCTTGCTCCAGAGGGCACATCATCATCATCAGGGGCAACCTAGGGCACTCATTAATTTTCATTCACGTGTAAAGGGCAGCCAATAAGGCACTTTCTCTAATTTTCACCACCATAGAGGGCACTTTAGCACACTTTTTCAACCATGGGGGCACCAGACGGGCAGAAGGGCACTAGAAGGGCACCAGACGGGCAGAAGAGCACTAGAAGGGCACTATAAGGACCAGACGAGCAGAAGGGCACTATCAGGGCACTAGAAGGGCACTGGAAGGGCACTGGAAGGGCACTGGAAGGGCACTGGAAGGGCGGACCAGACGGGCAGAAGGGCACTACCAGGGTACTAGAAGGGCACTAGAAGGACCAGACGGGCAGAAGGGCACTACCAGGGTACTAGAAGGGCACTAGAAGGGCACTAGAAGGACCAGACGGGCAGAAGGGCACTATCAGGGTACTAGAAGGGCACTAGA
Organism: Gadus macrocephalus; assembly: GCF_031168955.1. Classification (NCBI taxonomy): domain Eukaryota; kingdom Metazoa; phylum Chordata; class Actinopteri; order Gadiformes; family Gadidae; genus Gadus; species Gadus macrocephalus. The sequence continues at coordinate 7,287,320 of NC_082401.1, forward strand.
AGGGCACTGGAAGGGCACTAGAAGGACCAGACGGGCAGAAGGGCACTATCAGGGTACTAGAAGGGCACCAGATGGGCAGAAGGGCACTATCAGGGTACTAGAAGGACCAGACGGGCAGAAGGGGACTATCAGGGCACTAGAAGGGCACCAGACGGGCAGAAGGGCACTATCAGGGTACTAAAGGGGGCACTAAAAGGGCACCAGACGGGCAGAAGGGGACTATAAGGGCACTCATTAAGGCACGTCATTGAATTTTCTTGTTCTAGACTAGAGGGCACATCATCATAATTTATTGTATGAAGGAGCACCTAATCATGTTTTGCACGTGAAATGGGCAGCCAATAAGGCATTTCCTCTCGTTTTCTACACTCTTGAAGGGCACTTTAGCGCGCTTTTTCAACCATTGAGCCACGAGGGGGGGCGGTCGCCCCCCCTGCCCACCCCCCTGAGTCCGCCTCATGGGACTCTGGGCGTCTCTGAAGGAACCAGGGGTAGGGTAGACAACATTTTATATGGCCCAGTCTGAAAAGGGGTAACACGATAGCTTTACTGTATAATAGGCTAATATATTCTCATCATGTTAGTAGGCTATTATGTCATCAGAAGCGGTAGGCCTAGTGACACATTCTGAATGCAATTATAGTGAAGATATAATGAAATACAATTAAAAATCATTTATACTAATGATATTCTGAATGTACAATCATGAATAGTTGATGAGCCTATCCTGCAAAGCAGGCTTGGAAAACTCAGCAAAATAAATGATCGACTGGCCCTCATAGCAACAAGGTGCACGTGCAAAACCAATAAGCCTACCGATCACATTTCTGCCGCGCAAAACGAACCACGTGCGTGCATCTGTGACACCTGTTTGATGAACACACGTGACACCTGTTAGATGAACCCACGGTTACTGTACCCCCCCCCCCCCCCCCCCCGCCCGGCTGCTGGGGTTTTAATGAAGACGTCTTTGTAAACCTGCCCAGCGGATTATTGATTCCGTGGGCAAGGCGAGAGAGAACAGGAGGAGGTGGTGAGCTGTGGGTTTGTCACCACAGAAAGGTAGCCTATACTTATACTCGAGGACAGTCACCAGTGAGGGTTGGAGATGATTTTAATGCGATTCGGACTATGAAATGATAGTTTCTTTATAAATAGCTGCAGGTTGCTATGACTATCCGGTCGGAGAGCTCGCTTGCTGAATACTGTACGGTGTTGCGGAGGAGTGAGGGGGTTCCTGTCGCGGTTGCAGGGATTCACTATGCCCCCCCCCCCCCCCCCCCCCCACACACACACACACACACACACACACACACACACACACACACACACACACACACACACACACACACACAAACAAACAGATACACACACACGCGCGCAAAAGCCGTGCGCGTACATAAACATACACACACGCGTGCACATCCACACACACACACACACACACACACACACACACACACACACACACACACACACACACACACACACACACACACACACACACACACACAGTCAAAAGCACACACACACACACACACACACACACACACACACACGCACGCGCACACACACAGAATATCCCCGTTACGCAAGGAATGAGAAACATACTCACTTGGGACTAAAGGAGTGGGGGAGGAGAAAGAAAAACCCGAAGCAATCTACCAAGCTGGATTACACTATGTTGTGAGGAGGGGGTTTCTCCTGCACAACGAGATGTGTTCATCATGTTTGTTCCACCCTGTCGAGGCTGCCTCTCCTCTCAGTGGAATCCCTCTCAGATGAGCATGCTGGAGAGAGATGCAACTTATAGGCTGCATGACGGAGCAAGGGTTTTGTAAGGGATGCTCTCCTCATGTTTGTCCTTTTTTTTGGTTTGTTTCTTGGTAGCGTGTAGCCCGTTTGATTGTATTCCTTTCACATCAAACCATGGAAGAAAATCCCTGGAAGTAGCAGATTACTTGATTTGTAGGGCAGTGGGCTACAGTTGTAGCCTACTCTGTGAACTGTAAGCGTGTTATTGGGGGACGAAAGGCTACCCCTCCGTCTCCATGGAAGACCAGACACAGATATATTCTTTACAATGGTGGAAAACATAGAAACCACAATGAAGAAATACAGACCAAAGAAAACGAAGCAAGTAAGTGTCAATTGATTGCCAGGCTATTATTACCCCATTGGTATGTGTTGTTCAATATTTACCATCCATATGGAGCATTTCAAAAACTGTGATTCGTAATGCTGGTGGGAAGCATGCTTTGTTGTGGTCTGTGTCATTCGAGAGTTGAAGAGCGTCATTAATTTGGACAACTGTCAATGTCAAACACGTCAGTGATAATGGCAACAGAGAATCCGAGCGCTGCTATTCTCAGTTCTGCAGGCAAAAAAGCATTGGGTGAACTTGACTCCATAGACTCAAACCTAGGCTTTCCTTCCCCTTTAGCCGCTAGAGATGGAAACTTTACACACACACACACACACACACACACACACACACACACACACACACACACACACACACACACACACACACACACACACACACACACACACACACACACACACACACTGGAAATATATCTAATGGAAAGTCGTATTTTATGCCAATGGTGGTAATTAGTATGGGCAGCAGGTTCAGAATAGGGCTATTAAAATAATGGATTCTGTCGCTTTGATTAAGATGAACGAGTGTGTGAAAAAACATACGTCCAAACAGTACCGCAAGGCCACTCAAAATCCAGAAATCTATACTCAAATGCACAAAATATACAATAAAATGGGTTGAGCCCTGTGGTCTTTAGCTTGGTGTTAATGTGGGTCAGGGGGTGCTATGGAGTATACAGTGCATGGTAGCAGTGTGGATATAATAGTAGGCCTAATCACATTTTACTACTTCAGTTTTTAGCTTGAATAACTCAGCTCATTATGCACATTTTGTTAATATAATTGTTCTATTTCCAAGGACTTCAGCTTTTCAACTTTTAACATACCCCAAACTGGAATTTGGACCTGCAAGTTACCATTCATCAATGGAAATAATTGTAACACACACACACACACACACACACACACACACACACACACACACACACACAGACAGACAGACAGACAGACAGACAGACAGACAGACAGACAGACAGACAGACAGACAGACAGACAGACAGACAGACAGACAGACAGACAGACAGACAGACACACAGACACATACACACACACACACACACACACACACACACACGGACGGACGGACGGACGGACGGACACACAAACACACACATGCACACATGCACACACAACACACTTGTATTCCACTCCAGCCTCAATTAAAATTAATCTTGAGCCTGTTCAATACGGTTGCTTTATCTTTCCTCCTCTGTTCAGCTAATGTCTCGGTGTGATGCTACCACCCTCACCTATCCTGTCGTCGTCTCCTTTATCTTTGGCTTTGTCCTTGTAACCTCATGAGTAAGTGTACTGGTTATCTTCAGCTTTATGTTGCTAACTTCCTGCAAGTCCTCCCACAGAGAGACGAGCACGTCGGTGAAGGCTATACTTCTGTATTGATTCTTCAGTTACCAGGTCTATTCTGGGATTCATCACAAATAATTCAGGTGTTTTCAATTGTAAAAATCATCCTGGGCAATATGATTCTTAATTCAACAACTCATCTTTCATAAGATAATCGTTTAGTTATTTAGCCTACTTTAAACCAAAGCAATTTATACATACTGTTCACTAAGGACCAATTGGGGTTAGGAATCTTGCTCCTGCCGACAGGTACAGGTTTGGATATTAGGGTTCGGACCCAGCACATTTCCTGCTGGTAGTCAAACTCGCTAAGCACTACACTGTCCTCTCTGCTGTTCTGGATTCATCTGGATCCTGCTAGGATGTCCATTTTCTGTGCCCATCGATACTTTTATATCGAGTGGGTTCCTCGATATACGCCCCTCTGATTAAATTCTCTCTGGGATTTTTCATCAAGACTTAAATGAAAAATCCTGTGCTGTGTGGGTCTGTGATAAAGCTCTTTGAGGCTGTAATACTGGAGACAGATAAACTCTACAACCTATGCACTTAAAACCAGACATGTCTTCCATGAACGGGTGAGAACGGCCTCAGCTCTACACAAACATTGTGTTTACTGGCCGCCACAGATAGCATTGTATCCAATCCTATCACCTATAATCACCTATAGCGCTAACAAGTATTTTCTATCGGTTCCTATGGTAACAGTGTTTTCTCTCTTCTCTTCTTCTTCTGCTGCCACTATGGAAACTTCCTTTTCCACTAGTGCAGGGAGATCAAACACGGTAAAATATCATGTTAATGTGGGTTCCAGAGATTGTTTTTACTGCTTTTAACTATTTCCCCTTTCTACCATTCAATGCATTGTGTATATGGTTAAATAATCGGTTTCCTTCCATATTTGCAAACAGCTTACATTTGTGTTCTGAAAATGGTTGGTATGCTTGCTCTTCAGATTCAGAGACTACAGATGATGAAGGTGGGGACCAGATTGAGACCAAAGATGAGGGTGGAGATTATGAGGAACGCCCTGTGAATACACGTAAGCAATTTGATTCTGGATCATCTCCCTTATTTCAATTTATATCTATAAGTGATCTTTATTATTCAATTTGAGGATTCATGTTTTGGGGCTGTTAAAAAAAACAACAGTTAGAGAGCAGTCCTGTTTTGAGCTCATGTATGTGTATCAAAAATGATTATTATATGTTGTTGTTTTTTATGGGACTTAGTGATGGACAAATCTGCAAATGAAGATGACCCTGAGTATTCTAAGGCAACCAGGTAAGCCAACACAATAAACAAAAAACATTCTCTAAACACATTCATTATAGCAGGTCAATTGTTTTTTAAACACTGGTATTTTAAATATTGTTTTGTTTGTAATTTCTAGTCAATCTCCCCCTCAAGTCCTGCCGCCCCCATCTCCAAGGGTCAACAGGCGTTCCTCAGCCTCTCCGAGTCGCTCTGGCTCAACAACGCCCATTAGTTTCAGTGGAAGGAAAAAGGTCCCCGTTCCCACCGACTACCAGGACACGGTGCCTGGGGAGTTTGAAGAGAAGGTCCGACAGCCCAAATCAGTTGGCATGTCCCAGGGCAGCACCCACGACTCCCGACCCCAGACCCCTGTGAGCGAGTACTCCTCCCGGAAGGACCTTGCAACCAGGCCCTCCCCGAAGCTCACCAGGGCGAGTTCCAAGGTTTTTGAGAAGGTGCGAGGTTTGGAGGAAAGAAGACGCAGCCTCGACCTTCCCGAAGGCTCCGTCTCGGGAAGATCTTGGGCCGGATTCAACCGCGAAGGGTCTGTTGACTCAGACGACGGTGGAAGCCGGCTAGGGATCTCCAGGGAGAGTTCCAGAGAAGACCTACGGGAGGCTCTGAAGGAGGATGCGGCAGAGAGGAGGTCGATGTTCAGACAGAGGGCCGCCTCGCTCGAAGACAAGCCTCGCTACACGCAGAAGGTTCAGGACATCGAGAACAAGTTCACAGAGGAGCTCCAGCGCATCAAGAAGCTTGTGGGCAAACCCCACATGAAGAAGTCTTTCTCAACCGAGCAACTCACCTCGAGGGGACGGCAACGGCAGCCTTTTAGGAAACTCGAGCCCATACCTCCACAAGTAATCCAGAAGCTCCAGGAGAGGGAACAGGCACAGTGGGCCAAGGAACAGAAGGAAAACGAGCCAGGTAAACTAGGTTCTTCCTCAAGGTCACCACAGAACCTCGGTAACCCACCAGAGTCAATGCAGTTATCAGACCTACCGGGACAATGTTCAAGGAGGGAAATGGCCAGTCCGGTGAGGGAAATCATTCAGAGGTCACCATCGCCCGCTGCTACTCGAGCGCTACGAGCAGAATCACCGAGCACAAACGTTGAATTGTCATTGCGTAAAGTTGAACGAAGACCGCCAAGTCCGCTAGTGCAAAGGGTATCTCGAGTCCAAGAACCACCACACACACAGCCGGTGTCTCCTGTGCAAATGTCTACAAAAGACGAGATTTCAGGGCGGAAGACACCCATAGAAGTTGCCCTGCGGAGGATTGAAAACAGACCAGAGAGTCCTCTGGTGCAGAGAAGAACTACGATGATGCAGGAGCTCCCTGTACAACAAGCAGCAAAGCCAGCGGGGGTGACACCATTAAGTCCATCGGAGGAGAAAATGGAGGTTGAGGACACGAAGCCTGCAGCCTCCAAGCTGAGCATCCCAACCATCGTGGTGGAGGACGAGCCTGTGGAACAGACTCAGCAGGCGCCGCAGGTCAAGAGCGCCAAAGGAGGACCAGCGCAGAAGACCAAAGCCAAGAGTCGCAGGATGCGGCCCATGTCTCCAGAGCTCGGTCAGATATTAAGCTCTTTTTTGTTCTTTGTTTCCTTCTTAAGTCCTTTTTTCATTTATTTAGTTTAGTACGTTCTTACTAACTTACTTTGGTTTTTGTACTTTATATTGTCTTTATTACTTAAACGTATATATTCTTTCTTTCTTTCATTTGTATATTAGTTCTTTCTCTCTTTTCTTCTTTCTTTCTATAGTAGTATTTAGTCATTGTATTGGACATGTAAAATTGTAAAACCAGCTGACCCGTCTGACAAAAATGACATGCATACAAAAACTAATAGTTGACCCAAACTCTTTCTCTTGATGTGAGAAATCGTACAGATTCTTCCGATGACTCCTATGTGTCTGCTGGTGAGGACCCGATGGAGGCCCCGGTGTGTGAATGTCCCCTTAAGGACACCGTCTCAACCGCCGGAACCGACGTGCTCCTGAAGTGTGTCATTGCCGGCACCCCTCTTCCCGAAGGTTGGCAATCCACTCTGTTTAAACCAGAGGTCACCAGAAAATGATCTACTGTGACCCACCTGTGACCTTACATTGAGCCAAGCAAGCATCCATCAAATATTTGATGCAGTGAAATAAGCAATACTTCAGTCCAATAATAACATTTATCCATTTATATTTTTCTTCAATGCAGTCTTCCCCTTTTCAGTTCACTCTCCTATGATTAAATGATAGCGGCCAAGGCCTGTATGTTCTTGACATTTGAATTGTAGGCCTACTGTGCGTGACTTAGTTCTCTGCTATGATACGCTTATGGGTCTGACCCGCAGTTTGAAAATTACTGGTTTTAATATCGATCCTTTGAGCCTATTTTTCAATTGCTCATTGTTTTTTTCTTATTATCATTTTCAGTGACATGGAGAAGAGATAACACCGTCATCACTGGCAGTGCTAAATGTGTGCTGAAGGTGGAGGGCGATCGGCATAGCCTCCTCATCAAGTCTGCAAAAGCGAGCGACGCAGGGAAATACTCTGTCACTGCAGTCAACGAGGTCGGCAAGGTCTCCACAACTTCCACCCTTGTCGTCAAAGCAGGTAACTTCGTTAGCTGTTACCATTATTAAGATCTTATCAAACGTTGATCTGGTAGTAAACAAAATCGTTTTTTGTAAGTTGTAGACCTCATCTCTGTAATTCATTCTGGGAAAGCAAATCTTCTTTGATTATTTTATAGGAAATCTGTTTAACAGGCAACCTGCTACGGCAGTAGATTAAAACAAGGCCATTACCATTATTTTTGTTGGACAGCATGAATTGCTTTTTAAAGAGCTTTTACAAATCACCTTGGCGGCCAGTGGAAAAAAAGAAAGAAACCCTCTTCTATGTTTAAAGTTCCCACAGGAAATAAAACTGGCTCTCCTAGGTCCAAAATGGGCTGTTTTCTTCTATTAAACTGATATAGACAAACAATAATACAGTTATTTAAGGTGTGTATTTTTCATATATTTGAACCCAAATGTAATTTGTGCTTACTTATGTATACAGCAATATGATGCAGTTATGAAACCTGCCTGAATTGGTGTTCAACTGACAAGTATGTTGTCCTATTGTATTGCTCTACAGTCAACTATAACTGGTAGCGCAATGCTTGACAGCTAGATTTGATTTTGGACATATTCAATATCAAGGCAAAGCTCTATCCTAGCCAAAACGACCAACCCTCCCACTTCTTCAAAAGGCAGGTCTTGCCCCAACCTCCCATGTAAGGTTATATGATTTTCCCCCACTCTCAGCAAATGAGTCTTCCATATATTGCAGTTGAGCAACCACACGAAGAGTTGCCATAGCAACTCAGAGGCTAAATCAACCTATAAATTGCCCACTACAGCGCAGCAGTTACACTCAATACGAATCCTCTTGTTCTGTGGTCTCAGGTCATTGTAAAGCCCATCATATTTTCTCTGATGACAGAAAGAGAAAAAAAACTGAATTACACACTGAAATAACATAATCAAAGTCTTTATTTAAATGAATCATATTGCATTAACCAAAAATTGCATTTACTTTTAAGGTCACGAATTATTGCATTTACATTCATTTCATCCAGTCATTTAGCAGAACCTTGGAAAAAAGGTAAATTACCGGCACATTTTAGATAAATGTCAACAAGGAGCAGGTAGGAATCTAGCTCAAGGATGACTAACAGTTAGGCTGCGGACTATCATAAAACATCATAAATTAGGCAATGTCTTACACAACGTTTCCTGGTGTCTGGAAGGCTTGGTTCAGGAGCCCCGGGGGACCCTGGGGCCGCCCAGGAACGTCAGCAGCCCCATCACGTCCGACGAGGAGTACCTCAGCCCCCTGGAGGAAGGCCTAGACATGGGGCCGCCGGGACCCCGGCGGGTCATCGACACCCTGTTCAAGGAGCCCCCCACATTCCTGGTAAGAAAGCCACAAAGACAGTAGAAATTATAATTATTTTCCTTTCCTTAAAAGAAAACCTAGAATGCAGGTAATATTGGGGTTGCCAAGGGGATGATTTTACATTGAGTTGAGTTTTACAGGCGGGTAAAACATGAAGAATCCATACCTCTCCGTTTCACTCCAATGACCTTAGTTTTCTGGCTGTTTTCTGTCTTTTTCTGTGAAGCTGTGAACCTCAAAAATAACTCCCATGCTCCCATTCCACGCAGGCAACCATGAGTGATCAGGCTGTCATTGAGGGACAGGAAGTGACATTGTCCGTGCGAATAAGTGGACAACCCAAACCAATGCTTTATTGGTAGGTTCCCCCCGACCGCCTGTCATGGCTCTGAATGCTCACATGTCTGTTCTCTTTGGCCCATGTTGCCTTGAAGTTAATGCCAACTGGCATGAGTCTAAAGATGAAGATGGCATTTTTCTTTCTTCTTCTCTGGCATAAAATGCTATGCTGTGTAGTACATTTAGGATCAGAATTATTTAGATTTTGAACAAGAAACAGCTTGAGACGAGAAACTGAACAGAAGGGCGCAAAGAAGCAAAGTTGCATCATACCAGTTCAATCATCATGCATACAGAACAAACTCCACGTTAAATACATAGGCTCTCTCATTACCAAAAGATGTTCCAACAGTTATCATATTTTTATGAAACGCAGATATGCTCTTATGTAGTGAATCCTAGTGAAATATAACAGCTTCAGGTGGATATGAATAGACCTGGGTGAAGAGCAGACCAAAGGATTGTTCTTCTTTGCTCTTTTGATCTCCGTCTAATCCTTTTCTCCTGATCTTTGCAGGCTGAGGGACAGGGTGACGGTGAAAACAGGCCTGCGGCACGTGGTGCGCGAGGTGGAGGACGGCGCTTTCGAGATGAACATCCTGTCTGCAAAGCGGTCTGACACAGGGGTGTACACGTGTAAAATCATCAACGAGTACGGCACCAAGCAGTGCGAAGCAAGGCTAGAGGTCAAAGGTAAATGTCTGCTGTTGTAAATTTAGAAGTTTGTTCATGTGATGGATTAATGTTTGTTTTTAAGACGTAACCTTTTTTTTCCATGGAAAATAACGAGTTGGTTTATGAATAACAATGACAAGGCAATGATATGGATCAATGATCAATCAATGTCCATATGCTGATAATATCAAATGTAAATATCTTTCAAATAAATCATTCACTGTTGAAGGAATTCGAAAATGCATTGGATGCAGCTAAATATTATTAAAGCTAGACATCTTAGCAGACATTAATTTGAACACATTGCCCATGTTATTGTGCATTGGAATAAAAATAAATAAATGATGATGTATTTACATATATATATATATAATTGATAAGTATAATTAGCTTTTACCATCATTATATAATGCTGGGTCAACTGAACAGTCAATAGATTGATTTATCTCTGAATAAACTTACAGTGGTACATGAATACCTAAAGCCCTTGATGTGAACACTGCATTCCCCTTTCCTCCATGCCCTGCCCAGCCCCGGCGGTAGAGCCCGGTCTGGCAGTGATCCGCCCCGTCCGGGACATCACGGCCAAGGCGGGGGACACTGTTCTGTTTGAGTGCCACGTCATGGGGCCCCAGGACACGGACGTGGACTGGCTGGCCAACAACAAGCTGATCCAGCCCGCGCTGCTCAACTGCAAGATGCACTTCGACGGCCGCAAATGTCGCCTGTTGCTCAACTCGGTGCACGAGGACGACAGCGGCACATACGTGTGCAAGCTGAGCACGGCCAAAGGTGGGTGGCAAGGAAGAGCACTCTGGAGTTTCAATCTGGCAATTAATGAATCCATTAATGAAGTGCTAAGGAACGCTGATTCAAAGTGAGAATGTTGATGTATTATTTTTAACATACCCTTGGTTTGTATGTCACTTTTTCATTCTGTCTTTAGTCATTTTCTTCTTCATGTCTGTTTACATAACTACCTATATGTCTGCCTGTCCATCTGTCTCTCTTCAGAGGAGGTGACCTCCAGTGGGAAGCTGAAGGTCATTCCCTCTGTCCATCCCCTGTTCACTCGTAAGCTGGACGTGCTGGAGGTCATTGAGGGTCGCAATGCTCGCTTCGACTGTAAAGTCAGCGGCACCCCTCCGCCAAACGTCACCTGGAGCCACTTTGGTAATATCATCTCATATGGTTCCTTTAAAATGTCTGTACAAACTGAAACTGAAACTAATCTCCCCTGTCTGTATCTGTAAAAACTGAGGCTGAAACTAACCTGGCTAGATAAAGGATGAAAAACATAACTAATGTCTGTTACTTTACTGAAACATAAACTAACATTCCATGTCTGTAATAGTACAACTTAAAACTGAAACTATCCTCCTGTGTCTGTAACTATACAAACTGAAACTGAAACAAACCTCCCCCTGCAACTGAACCTGTTTGTAACTGTACACACCTCATTTCTAACCTGTAGACCAGCAGCTGTCCGACAGCGAGGACGTGCACATCGTGCAGGAGGGCGGGCGCCACTCGCTCATCATCTGCCACGTGACCAATGAGGATGAGGGGTTCTACACGGTCATGGCGCGCAATGGCCAGGGCGAGGCGGAGAACTCTGCGGAGCTCTACGTCCAGGAGCCACGGCCCGCAATCTCCTCCCAGATGTATGGACCTGCTCGCATCTCCCTCCCTCCTCCCTCTGGGATAGATACATGTCTTTACATTAAGATGGGGTCGATAACTGCTCAGATAATTGTTATTATCTCATATATAATGCACCCATAATTATTAAACTGTTTTCATGGATGAAGTGTTGCATACCTTAAAAGGAGAGTGTAAATTATTGATTTACTTCACAATGTTATTTTACGGAACACCAAAAAATAATGTTAATTTGTTATGAGGATAACAATATTGATTGTATGCTTTGATTGCCCCTCTCTCACATCTCTCTACCCTTCCCCCACTACCTTGTACTGTACACTCTCATCACGAAAACCAATCATCTCCTACCACCTCCTCCATCGATTCCTCTTCCTCCTCCTCCTCCTTTGTCTCCTCATCTGCTACTCCATCGTCTCCTCCTCCTCCATTGTATCCTCCATTGTATCCTCCATCGTCTCCTCCTCCTCCATTATCTCTTCCTCCTCCATTGTCTCCTCTTCCTCCTCCTCCTCCTCCTCCTCCTCCTCCTCCTCCATCGTCCCTCCATGTCCTCATCCATCGTCATCTCCTCCTCCTCCTGCTGTCCTCCTCCTCTTCCTCCTCCTCACCCGCCTCCAGGGCGAAGCTGGAGAAGATGCCATCCATCCCGGAGGAGCCGGAGGTGCCGGAGAGCGAGGTGGAGCGCTTCACCATGCCCGACTTCATCAAGCCGCTGTACGACCTGGACGTGGTGGAGGGCAAGGAGGCGGTGCTCAAGTGCAAGGTGGCCGGCCTGCCCTACCCCACCATCGCCTGGTTCCACAACGGCAAGAGGATCGACAGCACAGAGGACCGCAAGATGACCCAGTGTGAGTTAAACATTTTGCCACTGTGCTTGACTTTCTGGTAGAGTGCATTGTTAAATTGCGAAAAATGGTCTGCTTTACTCCCTGTGTGAAACACATCAGGTGGAAGGGAAACAATTTGATGTTTGGTGATTTATCAGCCGTCTTTATCCAAAGCTACTTCCTGTCGAAAACATTTTTCTGGACCCAAGCTCCCGGCTGTGTACCTTACCAGCTGTCCAATCAACACAGATAAACTATTTCTCACCAATCAGGGAGCAATTAAGAGACAGCTCCATGGAAACACCAGATGAATCAACCATGTTTTCGAAAACTAGCTACAGTCAAGGTCGATTTGACCATAATACGTTTGACTGTGAGAGTGATAGCGTGAGGCTGAAGCTGAACGTGTGTCACACTGCAGGAGCATGAGAGTTATCCGGCTACCCTGCCTTACGTTACTTCACCATACATGACATCTGAGATATATTGATCAACTTAAGACCCTCCCCTTTTGTTGTGCAGTCCGGGACGTCCACAGTCTGGTGATACGCTTTGTGTGCCATTCCCACGGCGGCGTCTACAAGAGCGTCATCTCCAACAAGATCGGCAAGGCAACGTGCTACAGCCACCTCTACGTCACAGGTAACATCTGCTGTGATAGGCTTAGCTACAGCCTCTGGTTACATCTGTTAGGCTAGGCTAGCTTATATCAAAGGCAAAATCTGCTAGGCTACGTCAAAAAAAGATTCTGCTAGGCTGGGCTACAGTCCCCTCTCAGAGCATTCGCCATCGCCGCCCCTACCCTCTGGAACTCCCTCCCTCCGGCCATCCGAAACTCTGATACACTCTGTTCATTCAAAAGTCAACTTAAAACCTATCTCTTCAGGACCACCTACAACATTTGACAAATCATCCTCCGCCATCTTCCACTCTCTTAAAGGCACCCAGTGCAACTTTATGTAAACATTCAATGAAAAATAAACATTCAATTTCTAGTCTTTTTTACACGTAGTAAGTTTCAATAACTCCATACCATTACATATCGACATTCAAGGAGCAAAGATGAGACGTCGTTGTGTGGTGAGAACTGATAGAAAATCGTAAACAACAACAATCGCCGGTGGGGAGAAGCCATTTTTCCATTGACTGGAAGCCTGCTTTATTTATTGTAGGTTACAAAAAATAAAGAAAATGGCGGCATTGTTGTTATCGATTTTGTATCAGTTCTCACCACACAACGACGTCTCATCTTTGCTCCTTAAATGTCGGTATGTAATGGTATGGAGTTATTGAAACTTACATGTAAAAAAGACTAGAAATTGAATGTTTATTTTTAAGCCTCGAAAGTTGCACTGGGTGCCTTTAATGTGTTGCCTATTGTTGTGGTGTTGTTTATTTTTTCCCTTTTGTTTGATTTTCTGTACAGTCTGCATGTATTCCATTCTTATTTGTAAAGCGTCTTTGAGTATTTAGAAAAGCGCTATAAAAAACGGATAAATTATTATTATGATATCACAGGTAATCTATGCAATTGTCAAGTCGTTAGGCTTGATATTATTTGTAAGAAAAGTATCAGATTATAATGACCACCAAATAATGACCACAAATCTTAAAAACACATCTTAATTGCTGTTACAAAATGATTAGTATAACTGAAATTTAGGGTAAATATTTGTAATTTCTGTATTCCTGTATCCGTCTAAAATCAAATTGAACTCTGAATGTGCTATTTGTGCTGAATAAGGAGCCAGTTCAATGACAAGACATGCCATCTGTGATTCTGATCATGGTTCTCCTCCCCAGACATGCTCCCTGACCCACCAGAGGGGGCCCCAGTGGTGGAGGCCATCACTGGGAAGACGGTCACTCTGTCCTGGAGGAAGCCAAGGAGGCTGGACCCCTCCATTGGTACACAGGACTACATCCTGACAAACTTTTCACTTAACAGTGGCCATAAATACACAGAACATAACCATATACTACTGGATGTATGTCAACGACACGTCAAACACTTCAATCAGAAATAAACCAGCAAATAACTATGTTGATCGGCATAGACATTGATTAAATGTACCGTTATTAGGTGAGTGCTGCATGCAGCGCTCAACTATTGTTCTTCATAAGTTTTATTCTTTCTTTCTTTCTTATTCTCTACAATCTTTGGGACCTATCTTCTTCCTCATTTTTTCACCTAGAGAATCCATTCAAATTTTTTAAAATTCAGAATATCTTGGAATTGCGCACTTCTTTTCAGATTTTTTACTATTATACTTTTAAAATATTATCTTTTTTTAACATGGGAGTCAATGGGAGGCGGCAGAGCCGTCCTCTAGAAGCCTACTTCAAACTGTTTAAGACGTAACAAAATCAACCATTTATCTTCGTTCCAATTTCGATATCATTTAATCTTTCTTCAGAATCACAGTTTTAGTTTCAAACCGTCATATTCTACAGTTGGTCCCATTGAAGCCGTCTGCCCATTCTGACACTTAAATTACTGAAGACATCGTAACTCGGTCAAATTTCAACCATTTACCATTGTTCAAACCATTAAACAAATCTACACACTTGTATCTTCAATAATATCCAAACGGAATTTCAATATCATTGAACTTTATTCAGAATCACAGTTTTATTTTCATGCCGGCTTCGTTTTCAGTTGGTCTCATTGATTTACCTACGTTGACGCTGGAGCGTGAGGATGTTCAGCAGTGTTGCCAGATTAGGCGTTTTCCCCCGCTGGATTGGTCTACTTTTGGAGGACACACACACACACACACACACACACACACACACACACACACACACACACACACACACACACACACACACACACACACACACACACACACACACACACACACACACACACACACACACACACACACACACACACACACACACACACACACACACACACACACACACACACACACACACACACACACACACACACACACACACACACACACACACACACACACACACACACACACACACACACACACACACACACACACACACACACACACACACACACACACACACACACACGAGCCGGGTTCCACGGACAAACGACACTTTGGTGTGCTGGATAAGCCATTGCAGGCATTTATTAACAATCCACTTCAATCAAACAGGGTTCTCACGGTCTCTAGGGCCTCCGTGGGCCTCTAGCTGCACGAGGACCCGAGCGCTTCCTTCTTCCTCCCGTGCTGTGCCGTGCTGTCCAAGTGTCAGCCCTTTTATATCTCCTCTGCCACCGGCCAGGTGTCCCCCAATCACCCTGATTGGGGTGCCGAAAGGGCTGCTCTCTCTCGCCGGCTGGTGGGTGGGGGTGGTACACCCCGTCCTCTACGGTACCCCGGGCCCGTCCAGGCCGAGGACCACGTGGCGGGATGCCACACTCCTCCACCCTTTGTACCTCGTCTCCCGCCGCCTCGTCTCCCGCCGCCTCGTCTCCCGCCGCCTCGTCTCCCGCCGCCTCGTCTCCCGCTGCGCCGGCGGCGGCTGCCTCTCCTGCCGCGGCGGCGACCGCATCTCCTGCCCCGGGACTCTAGTGCCGGGTCCCAAAGCCGGCGAAATATCGGGCAATCCCTCCCGATTAGGAGCGGCACGGGGAGGTTGGGTACAATCCCCGCCCGTGCCGTAAACACCCCTTGTGGTGTCCGTACGACCACATGGCAGGTCTTATAGGACCGTGTGTCCCCGTGCACGCAGGCCACCTCGATGGGTTTCCCCTCCCTCCCTCCCGCCAAGTCGGGGCGGAGGAGGGTGACAACGCTGCCGGTGTCCACCATGGCCTGCGTGTCCTGGTTCATAACCCTCGCCGGGATGGTCGGACTACCAGATGTCCCCTGCGCCCAGCAGGTCGCCAGCATACAGGGCCGACCCGTCCGCACGTCCGCGCCGGCCGGCGGCGCAGCCCCGTCCCGGCCTCGCGCTGCGGCCTGCTCTCCCGCGGCGGCGGCGGCGTCCCTTGCGGCAGCGGCGGCGTCCCTGGCGGCGGCGGCGGCGGCGGCGTCCCTGGCGGCGGCGGCGGCGTCCCTGGCGGCGGCGGCGGCGTCCCTGGCGGCGGCGGCGGCGTCTCTCGCGGCGCCGGCGGCGTCTGTCCCGACCGGGTTCGGCATACCGGATTGGTGGGGTACTTTACCGGGGGGTTGTAGTGGGATCTTCATGCCCGCATCCTCCACCATATGTGGCAACCCGCTACCCAAATGAGCCGGGTTCCACGGACAAACGACACTTTGGTGTGCTGGATAAGCCATTGCAGGCATTTATTAACAATCCACTTCAATCAAACAGGGTTCTCACGGTCTCTAGGGCCTCCGTGGGCCTCTAGCTGCACGAGGACCCGAGCGCTTCCTTCTTCCTCCCGTGCTGTGCCGTGCTGTCCAAGTGTCAGCCCTTTTATATCTCCTCTGCCACCGGCCAGGTGTCCCCCAATCACCCTGATTGGGGTGCCGAAAGGGCTGCTCTCTCTCGCCGGCTGGTGGGTGGGGGTGGTACACCCCGTCCTCTACGGTACCCCGGGCCCGTCCAGGCCGAGGACCACGTGGCGGGATGCCACAACACACACACACACACACACACACACACCACTGCAGGGCAATCGTTTGACCTTGTACATTTCTGCATTGTTAGCAATGCTTTGCGCTTTTCATTCAGACAGAATCATTTACTTTTTCTTAAATTGTGTGCATTTTTACATTGTTTACTCCATTTAGACTTTTGAACTTTTGTTCAAATCCCTTCACTTGATTTAATCCATTTAACGTTTCTTTATGTCTTAATCTATGTGGCTTTATTAAACAATATTTTCAACCTCACTTTGTACTACAGCACTCACCGCATTTTCTGCAGGAAATGCATTTTTCTAGTTATTTTATATTCTTTCTACATCTACTTCAGCTGAATTTTACAGAAATATTACAACATTTGGTAAAGCAATTTCTGTTACATTTCAATCCTCAAATTAGAATTCAATATAAGAAACGATTTTCTTTATTTATTCCAGATGGGAAATTCAGCAACATCATGTTATTCATAGTTTTATTGTATGTTTTCCTCTGTAATCCCTCTAAACTACATGAAGTACATGATACAAACCCAGTTGTATTGAATATAAACGTGATGTGTTCCAGAGGCGGGCTCCCTGATGTACGCCATCCAGCAGCAGGCGCTGGGATCCATCCAGTGGACCATAATAGCCTCCAGCCTGAAGGAGACCGGCTACACCATCACCACCCTCTCCAAGGGCGTCCGCTACACCTTCAGGGTGCTCACCATCACCTCCAAGGCCTTCAGCAAGCCCTCCGCTGCCACCGAGCCCCTGCAGCTGCTGGACAGAGGTACGCAGATAATGGCTTTATTATTGACTTGTATAGTCTATGTAAGGGTTATTATAGTAGTGTCATGTTAATGGTTGCGTTCAAAGTCTATGTATGGCCAGGTCATATAAAACGGAGAAGAAACGTCACTGTGACAAAATAAATGAGAAGCTCTCTTTCATTTTTTTCTGATTACATTTATTGACCTAGTTCAAAGTAAAGTTAGGCTTCTGGTAAATTGTGTTTATGGTCAATGTTTCTGCTAGACATTGCGTTTATGGTGCGGGCTTTCTGGTAAACAGTGTGTTTCTGGTAAATGTTTCTGGTAAACAGTGTGTTTATGGTACAGGTTTCTGGTAAACAGTGTGTTTCTGGTTGGTCCTGGTTAACAGTGTGTTTATGGTAGGTTCTGGTAAACATTGTGTGTATGGTTAAGGCTTCTGGTAAATAGTTTGTTTATGGTACAGGTTCTTGGTTAACAGTTTGTTTATGGTAAATGTTTCTGGTAAACTGTTTGTTTCTGGTAGGTTCTGGTAAACATGAGTTTCTGTTAAAGGTTCCTAGCAGTGGCGTCACTAGGCTGCTTTATTCGGGGGTAAAGCCCCGGATATTATTTGATTAGCCCCGAAAAAATAAATAAAAAAATAATAACAATAATAATGTCCTGGAACCGTCACCTTATCGTGGTGGAGAGGTTTGCGTGTCCCTGTGAACCTGAGAGCTGTGTTGTCTGGAGCCTTGTGCTCCTGGTAGGGTCTCTCATGGCAGAGTGGTCTCAGGTGAGGGGCCAGACTAAGAATGGTTCATAAAACTCCAATGAATAACGAAAAAAGAGGAGATGTGACCCGGCCCGGAGGAAGCCCGGGGCCCCCGTCTGGAGCCAGGCCCAGACGGAGGGCTCGATGGCGAGCGCCTGGTGGCCGGGTTTGCCACGGAGCCCGGTCGGGCACAGCCCGAACAAACTACGTGGCACCCCCCCTCTCTTCATCCCATGGGCCCACCACCTGTGGGAAGACCCGTTGGGGTCGGGTGCGCAGCCACATGGGTGGCAGCGAAGGTCAGGGGTCTCGACGGACCAGACCCGGGCGGCAGAAGCTGGCTCTGGGGACGTGGAACGTCACCTCGCTGTGGGGAAAGGAACCGGAGCTTGTGAGGGAGGTGGAGCGCTATCAGTTAGATCTGGTGGGGCTTACCTCCACGCACAGTCTCAGCTCTGGTACCGTACTCCTGGATAAGGGTTGGACTCTATTCTTCTCCGGAGTTGCCAAGGGCGTGAGGCGCCGGGCGGGTGTGGGGATACTCATAAATCCCCGGCTGAGCGCCGCGGTGTTGGAGTTTACCCCGGTAGACGAGAGGGTCGCCTCCCTGCGCCTAAGGGTTGTAGGGGGGAAAACTCTGACTGTTGTTTGTGCGTATGCACCAAACAGCAGCTCAGAGTACTCAGCCTTGTTGGAGACCCTGAATGGAGTCCTGTATGGGGCTCCAGTAGGGGACTCCGTAGTTCTGCTGGGAGACTTCAACGCCCACGTGGGCAACGATGGAGACACCTGGAGAGGCGTGGTGGGGAGGAACAGCCTCCCTGATCTAAACCCGAGCGGTCGTTTGTTATTGGACTTCTGTGCTAGTCATGGATTATCCATAACAAACACCATGTTCGAACATAAGGGTGCTCATAAGTGTACCTGGTACCAGAGTACCCTAGGCCGAAGATCGATGATCGATTTCGTGATCGTGTCATCTGATCTGAGGCCGCATGTTTTGGACACTCGGGTAAAGAGAGGGGCGGAACTGTCAACCGACCACCATCTGGTTGTGAGTTGGATCAGGGAATGGGGGAAATTTCCGGATAGACCTGGTAAGCCCAAACGAGTAGTGCGGGTGAACTGGGAACGTCTGGAGGAGGCCCCCGTCCTAGGTATCTTCAACTCACACCTCCGGCGGAGCTTTTCTGGCATTCCTGTGGAGGTTGGGGGCATTGAGCCGGAGTGGGCGGTGTTCAAAGCCTCCATTGCTGAAGCTGCGGTGGCTAGCTGTGGCCTCAGGGTCTTAGGCTCCTCAAGGGGCGGTAACCCTCGGACACCGTGGTGGACTACGGTGGTCAGGGAAGCCGTCCGACTGAAGAAGGAGGCCTTCCGGGATATGATATCCTGGAGGACTCCTGACTCGGTTGCAGGGTACCGACAGGCTCGAAGGGCTGCAGCGGCTGCTGTGTCGGAGGCTAAGCAGCGGGTGTGGGAGAAGTTCGGAGAGGCCATGGAGAAGGACTTTCGGTCGGCACCAAAGTGTTTCTGGAAGACTATCCGGCACCTCAGGAGGGGGAAACGGGGAACCATCCAAGCTGTGTACAGTAAGGATGGGACTCTGTTGACCTCAACTGAGGAGGTCGTCGGACGTTGGAAGGAACACTTTGAGGAACTCCTGAATCCGAATAACACGCCCTCTATGTTGGAGGCAGAGCTCGAGGTTGATGGTGTTTCGTCGTCAATTTCCCTGGTGGAGGTCACTGAGGTAGTCAAACATCTCCGCAGTGGCAAAGCCCCAGGGATTGATGAGATCCAGCCAGAAATGCTAAAGGCTCTGGGTGTTGAGGGGCTGTCATGGTTAACACGCCTATTCAACATCGCGTGGGAGTCGGGTACAGTGCCAAAGGAGTGGCAAACCGGGGTGGTGGTTCCCGTGTTCAAAAAGGGGGACCAGAGAGTGTGTGCCAATTACCGGGGTATCACACTTCTCAGCCTCCCTGGTAAAGTCTACTCCAAGGTGCTGGAAAGGAGGGTTCGGCCGATCGTCGAACCTCAGATTGAAGAGGAACAATGCGGTTTTCGCCCCGGACGTGGAACTACGGACCAGCTCTTCACTCTCGCAAGGATCCTGGAGGGGGCCTGGGAGTATGCCCATCCGGTCTACATGTGTTTTGTGGATCTGGAGAAGGCGTATGACCGGGTCCCCCGGGAGAAACTGTGGGAGGTGCTGCGGGAGTATGGGGTAAGGGGGTCTATCCTCAGGGCCATCCAATCTTTGTACTCCCAAAGCGAGAGCTGTGTTTGTGTTCTCGGCAGCCAGTCAGTTTCGTTCTCAGTGGGTGCTGGTCTCCGCCAGGGCTGCGCCTTGTCACCAATCCTGTTTGTGATATACATGGACAGGATATCGAGGCGTAGTCGTGGTGGGGAGGGGTTGCAGTTCGGTGGTCTGAGGATCTCGTCATTGCTTTTTGCAGATGATGTGGTCCTCATTGGATCATCGGCCTGTGACCTTCAGCACTCACTGGATCGGCTGGCGGCCGAGTGTGAATCGGCTGGGATGAGGATCAGCACCGCTAAATCTGAGGCCATGACTCTTAGCAGGAAACCGGTGGATTGCTTACTCCGGGTAGGAAATGAGTCCTTAGCCCAAGTGAAGGAGTTCAAGTACCTCGGGGTCTTGTTCGCGAGTGAGGGTACTATGGAGCGTGAGATTGGCCGGAGAATCGGAGCAGCGGGGGCGGTATTGCGTTCGCTTTACCGCACCGTTGTAACGAAAAGAGAGCTGAGCCGCAAGGCAAAGCTCTCGATCTACCGGTCGATCTTCGTTCCTATCCTCACCTATGGTCATGAGGGCTGGGTGATGACCGAAAGGACGAGATCGCGGGTACAAGCGGCCGAGATGAGTTTTCTCAGAAGGGTGGCTGGCGTCTCCCTTAGGGATAGGGTGAGAAGCTCAGCCATCCGTGAGGAACTCGGATTAGAGCCGCTGCTCCTTTACTTAGAAAGGAGTCAGCTGAGGTGGTTCGGGCATCTGGTAAGGATGCCCACTGGGCGCCTTCCTTGGGAGGTGTTTCAGGCACGTCCAGTGGGGAGGAGACCTCGGGGAAGACCCAGGACTAGGTGGAGAGATTATATCTCAACACTAGCCTGGGAACGCCTCGGGATCCCCCCGTCAGAGCTGGTCAATGTGGCCCGGGAAAGGGAAGTCTGGGGCCCCCTGCTTGAGCTGCTCCCCCCGCGACCCGACCCCGGATAAGCGGATGAGGATGAGGATGAGGATGAGGAACAATAATAATATTCTTTTTCAATATTTATTGGTATATTTACTGGTAACTATGGAATGCATCAATTCAATCCAGTCTAGAAGTGATGAAATGATTCTGGTCAATAATTGTAGTTAGTTATTTAGAAAGAAAAATGGGGATTCCAGGGACATCTCAAAATAATGTAGCCTAGTCCTATATAAATATCTATATATATATAATACATATATATATATATATATATATATATATATATGTAAGGTCTGTCTCACTTGTATTCATTTTACTCAGAAATAACTTGAATGGAACTTTAGATGTTTGGGGATAAGCAGCACAGCAGTCAGGTAGCTATTTAAAGCTATAATAAACTGTGTATTTTGTTTATTTAGGTAAAGCTTTATAAAAAATGTTACATGCACAATAAAGCATACAATTTTTTTGGCCATTTTCCTTTTCCCTCTGGGCAAGGCACCGGATGTTTATGAAACATAGAAACGCCCCTGGTTCCGTAAACATGTGTTTCTGGTAAATGTTTCCGGTGAGCTTCGGGTTTATAGTATAGTATGTGCATTGTCTTTTATATTTGTACTTTCGTCCTGGGATAATGAAAAAAAGTTAAGCTTTCTTGCTTTACTTTTTTTTACTTAACCTATTGGCCAAGTCTTCATCAATAAGTTCTTTGTGGCGAGTTACTCAAATTTGCTTTTGTTTTCTGGACATAAAAGACTTGCTGTCTCCATCATGCATTCCTGCAAATTCTCTTCTTCTCTTCAGAGAAAGGCTTGCTTGCCTTTACTAGTTTGCATGCCAGTAGAGAACCGGCTTTCATTCTGACGTCTTGAATCGTGAATTGACGAACATTTTTTTTTTGCTGATTACCTTCCTTTCTATCTCACTCTGTCATGAAGCATAATAATGAAAAAAAATGAATGAAAAAAAATTCAGCAATGCCTGTGTGGCCCGCGGGCAGTAGTTTTCCCACCTATGTTGATTTAAACTGGTACGGGAGAAGCTTAGGATGAAGTGTATGTTAATGTTTCACAGGTCCCTACCTCCAGGAGTGTCCGGTAATAACGGACAAGCCAGACGTGGTGTTTGTGATGGAGAACCAGGCGGTCGCCATCACAGTCACGCTCAACCATGTCAACGCCGTCGTCATCTGGCAGAGGTGCTTCAGCGTTTGATTCCTTCCTTCAGTAATTTTTTTCATTGAATCATTTGCCTTGTTGATTCCTTCATTTGTTCAGCTCTTAATAACTAAAGGTTTCTTCATTTCTTTGACTGAAATGATTGCATTAATTGACTTTGTTCATTCATCCAAATTATTGATTTAATTAATGACTGTGTCTTCATAATCATTATTAAACATTCTTAAAGGAGACATATTATGTTGTTTTCCCAACAAGTAAACATAGTCTATGAGTTTCAGAAAACTTGTTTTTGAAGCCGTTTGCTGGAAATAGCTTTTAGGAAAATAAATCTCACCTCCCGCTATTCCCCTCTGTTCAGTCCCAGAATGCAGAATGCTGTTTCTGGTGTCTGTAGCTTTAATGCAAAATGAGCTGCTGCTCATTGACCAATGAGCTGTCAGAGTGAACCACAGCATGGAGGAGAAGGGATTGTTGCCGTTTACGGAATACTGGAGCTTTATATCTATATAGTATGATATAATAATAATATCATGTAATATATGGGTATTTTTATAATATAACATCTAATATCAAGGCCAAAAGCTATGTGCGCCTCGGATGATATTATGAATCATAAAGACTGCGTCTGACGTCACTGGTACTGCCACATGTGGGGGTTATCTCGGCTATGGTTCAGAAGAATTGGGGGAAAGGAACTTTGGCCTTGACTCTCTGAAGTCCATATTGAACCGCGACACAGAGGAGAAAGGGATTGTACTCCCGGAGTTGAGCTGCCGGACCGCCAAAGCTTCGGCGCCTGTCCAGCAGCTCAGGCAGGGGGAGCTCAGCGGCAGTCCGGCAGCTCAGCTCCGGGAGTACAATCCCTTTCTCCTCCATGTCTCCTCCTCCGGACTGCCGGCAGCTCCGGTGGAGAAAGGGATTGTACTCCCGGAGCTGAGCTGCCGGGCTGCCGTCGAGCTCACCCCGCCGGAGCTGCTGGCGGGGGCTCCGCCGGACTCCCTGCCAGTCAGTTACATGGCAAACTGACAAATAAGACATCTATTTTTGTATGGAATATCCCTGCTTCCGAAATGCGCAAACATCTCCGCCCAGCGCTCGTCCCCAGGTCCACAAAATCTTAGCTATTCTCTGATTGGAGGGGGGTGGGGAAGTGGGAGGTGATATTCAAATGTGCCCCCTTCCTACGTAGGAGGGGGTGCTGAAACTAAGGGTGCACTCACACTAGGCCATCTGGCCGTGGCCGTTGGCCGTTTTCACACCTAACCGTGCTCAACTGGCCCCATTTTTCTCTGGCCTGCACTCACACTAGGCAATCTGGCCGTGGCCGTTGGCCGTCGGAACTGTGGCCTGGCCACGGTAGGCTCTTGGTCATACGGCATCACGTCGTAACACGTCATCACCAAGCGTCCGCTGCATGGACCATAATAAAGTCTGCCGCCAGTCAGAGTTTTAACAAAAATGGATAACAACACAGAGAACACAGTTCGCACTTTGACAGACACTCGACTTCTCTATGGGACCAACGTGAACCAACAGTTGAACCACTTGACGCCATGTTTACCGTTTAATGGGAAAGAAGGCTCGTCGTCTTTATTATGTCCATGGTCGTCGCATGGACTATACGTCATCCAGCTCAGGTTGCGTAGCCGTGCGTACGTGCGTGTCGGCTCATTAGCATCTGTACCGTGGCGGCCCGTACCGTAGCAGCACACCTCTCCCAAGTGGCTAAGTTGGCCTGGCCTGGCCCGACTGGCCACACTCATACTGGCAGATTTGAGCACGGTTAGGTGTGAAAACGGCCACGGCCACGGCTAGATGGCCTAGTGTGAGTGCACCCTAACTTGGTGACTGTAGGCGGGGTACTTTCAGGAATACATATCTCACTCAAAAAATGAAAAGCGGACCTTTTTCAAAGATGTGTGCGTGTGGGAGCATCAGAGACCCAAAACAACACCCCAAATCCCCGGAAAAGTGTTGTTTTCATAAAATATCCCCTTTAATAAACTATCGCTCATAAATTTCTCAATTTGTTTGTTCAGCTGTTTATGATGACTGAACTATGAGCCTGAGCTAACCCTAACTATGTAATTTTCTAGTGCAGCAATGTACCTCATTAAAAGGACTACGTGTAGCACTTGTACATCGCTTTAAATGGCCGATATATGAACATGTTTTAATTTCAATATGAAAATGAGACCTTCCCGACTCTATCGGTTGCGTAGAACAGCCTGTGGCTGATTTCTATTATAATAGAATCAGGCTGGATTTGCCAGGGAAAAAAAGGAAGGAAGGGACGTGTAAGCAAGTGTATTGCCAGAAATATCAGTTCCTTCTCTCAAAACTGATTTGTAATTTTTTTGTGTTTTATATCAACTCAGGCTTCTCCCATCGTCTATTTATGAATTATCAATCAGTAACTAACAGTTTATGATTGTTATTGTCTCCGGCCACGGAGCTCGCACTCCGGTGATCTCCATGCATGAGCTCGAGCAGGCTGCAGTTCTCTTGCTGCCAAAAGGGGTCAGTAACGAGAGGGCATTTCTGGTTATTACACGTAGTCCTTCTAAATACTTGATTCATTTCACACATATCGAGATCCATCCATGCAATTTTCTCTATAGATTATACCCGCCACCCTTTGAAAAGGATATTGCTATAACTTTAGCTATAACTGTAGCTGTAACTCTATCTACAACTGTAGCTGACTCAGTCCACTAGAACCTGCTAACGTTAGAACTTACGTAGTGCAGGTTTATTCTCTTGATTGTTTATTTTTTATTCATGGTCCATTGGTTAATTAATTCATAATTCCGTTCATCCATAGATATTTAGTTTGATTTACATGACGTCGACTGACTTTGAAACCATATCAATGTTGCTGTGCAGGTAAACAGTGAATATATATGATATGTATATATATATATATATATATATATATATATATATATATATATGTATATATGTGTATTTGATTATGTATGTGTTGTCTTATGTATTTTGTGTGTATTTATGTATTTATTTTTTGATGCATATTATGTATCTTTGTATGTATGTATGTATGTATGTATGTATGTATGTATGTATGTATGTATGTATGTATGTATGTATGTATGTATGTATGTATGTATGTATGTATGTATGTATAATTATATATAAGTATACTTTAACCTATATTCCCCACATCCAGGAAAGGCGTGGTTCTATCCAGTAAGCCTGGTGTGTATGAGATGGGGATGCCTGACGACGACCAGCACACGCTGAAGCTGCTGAAGGTGAAGAGCTCTGACGTGGGCCCCATGTCCTTTGTGGCGTCCAACAAACACGGCAACGACACCTGCACCTTCCCCGTGGAGATGGCCGGTGAGTTAAGGCGTAGCCCGAGTCTAGCGGCAGACACCGTTAGCCATGTTGTGTGTGTCATGTGTAGGAATTGATTTAGATGCAAAACTGCCATGGGACTGTTGAGGAACCAAGCCTAAGAATTTCACTCTTTTAGTACTTTTACTTTTACTAAGATGTAATAAGATAAACTCTGCATCTGAATCTGAATCTGAAAACAAAGCACTGCAACAATTCTAGTACAGTGTGGTTCTGATATGTCCTCCATATGTGTAGAAAAGATGCAGGTATGTACAAGCACTTGTTAGGTCTGGAGCTTTTTGACAACAGTAAATGTGTGGGAGGGGAGGGTATTGTGCTGGCTAGGGGGTTCAGCTCCCAGCTGAAAGGTACCTGGTTTGATCCCCAATTTATATTCTATTCTATTCTATTCTGTTCTCTGACAAAAGGTACCCCTAAGGCTATCATTATCAAAGTGTAAAATCCAACTGTGTAAATAGTGTTTTGATGGTTTATTTTTTGTTTCATTGTGTAGCGGCCCCGACCTTTGAGACCATCATGGAGGATCTGGACGTGTGCGTGGGAGAGACCCCCCAGTTCGGCGTGGTGGTGGAGGGGAAGCCGGTCCCAGACATCCTCTGGTTCAAGGTGACTACATTCTCTGTGTTATTCCTTCTGTGTTCATTGTAATACAATGATAGCAAGCTGTTCTAGTTAAGACTAGATAAAGCAAGTAATAAACTAATATTTATGTATAAGTACACTGTGATAGTGTGATTATCCGTTACGAGCCGTTTTCCGATTTTCTAAACGCCTTTTAACGGCTAATCACACTACTACACAATGTAGTAGTATACATATATAAAGGTTACAGGATAAGTTAAAGGGACACATCACCCATTTGAATTTAGCTTTGTATCGTTAGAAACCCAGTCATATTTTTGAATGGTCTTGCATCATTCCCTCATTTTCCCCTGAGACGGGAGAGACGTATCTACCGCTAATTTCCTGCTTTAAATGACAATGATTGCGTCATTTAAAGCAGGAAGCGTAAGAGGGGGGGTGCTCTAAAAAACTACAAGCACATTACAGATCAGTGCCAGTGGGTGGGACTTTCACCGATGTGAATTTGCGCTACGGTATGGTTTTTGACGTTACCGTTTGACCGTTTTGACCGGTAGATCACACAAGCGCTAAAGTTGACATTGTCATTTCAGAATGACGTCCTGCTGGCCGAGAGCAGCCATTACACATTTGTGTACGACGACAATGAGTGTTCCTTGGTGATCCTAAACACGCGCCGAGAGGACTCTGGGGTGTACACATGCACAGCCAGGAACCTGGCGGGATCCGTCACCTGCAAGGCTGAACTGACGGTGCACGCAGGTAAAGAATGTGTGTGTGTGTGTGTGTGTGTGTGTGTGTGTGTGTGTGTGTGTGTGTGTGTGTGTGTGTCTGTGTCTGTGTTTGTGTCTGTGTCTGTGTCTGTGTCTGTGTCTGTGTGTGTGTGTCTGTGTGTGTGTGTGTGTGTGTGTGTGTGTGTGTGTCTGTGTGTTTGTCTGTGTGTGGGTCTCCATCCACGTGTATTTGTTGGTTAGTAGTCTGATCTAAGATGTGAGTGGGGTGTCCAACGTCATCGCTGGTGTGAGAATACCTCAACAATTGTTTTCAGCTCTTGTGCTTAGAAACGACTTTGTCCTGATTTCCTCGTATGCATTTGATGACAAAGACAACCAAAAAAAAAAAGAACAAAATCATACTTAACTTGTCTACATCTGGATTATTTGAATTACTGACATTTTGACGTAACTTAAGATTGAAGAAGGCATACCTATAGGTTTTGTCCATGAAAAGAATATCCCAGAATAGCCGAAGAAGGTGAATCACCAAACGCCCACCCTGTTCCAACAATATCCTTACAAGCTTCTAAGGATGGTTATGCCACATAGGCCTACTGTATTTGACAGAAGTGTCAAATCATATTTGAATACTAATTCATGCAGGAAACAAGTTAGAACTGATACAAAAAAAACCTATCAAATAACAAAACTAGTTAGTTAACTGGTACATTTCCCCTCAGTTAGAATGTGAAAGAATGGTATTAAATTGCAGTTTTTAGATTTTTCTTTTTTAAAAAATTTAATATTTTCTTTACCAGCTAAAAGGAAAGAGAATCCCATAGAAGACGAAAAGACCATTTTGCGAAAGATGCGCAGAATGACCGATTACTACGAAATCCACAAGGAAATTGGAAGGTAGGTTTGAGTTTAATCATGCGAAAATTAAGAATGATCCTTCCATTCTCTTTTCCTCCGAAATATATTGTTTTCATTTGGTAGGGACCATAAGCTATTTCAGGATAAACTAAACTAACAAACAGGAGACATGCTAAGGCAACACTAGGTTGTTCTTGGAGCTATGTGAGGCTAATGCTGGATATAGATATGCCCATATCCTTAACACCGCTTCTACCACACCTCCCTCGCTGCCAGAGGTGCGTTCTCCTATGTGAAGCGCGTGGTCCTGAAGGTAGGCAAGACGGAGTATGCCGCCAAGTTTATCTCGGCCCGCGCCAAGCGGAAGGCGTCCGCGCTGAGGGAGATGAACCTGCTGGCCAGACTCGACCACGAGAGGATCCTGTACTTCCACGACGCCTTCGAGAAGAAGAATGCTGTCATCATCGTCACTGAGATGTATCCTTCCTGCTCGATTTTAACCCCCCTGATCCACCTCCGTGTGACAATTATAAAGCTGTTACTGTAGTTACAACTCAAGCCACTAGAGACTGCTAATGGGAAAACATACATATTGCAGGTTTAAGAAATTTGCTCTTTCCCTTTAACTATTCGTTTTTTTTGTGTTTGTGTGTGATAAACTATAAAACACGAATGTTTATCATATAATAAAATGAAATAAATCAAATGTAATTGATTTGATAAAATGTGATGATGTATATTACATGATATACCTAAAATCCATCCACCGCACTGATCTAGTGTAGTCTTGTGGAGTCTGATCTATTCTACACCCCTTTACTCTAGTCAAATATAATCAAATGTGACTGTGCCTTAATCCATCTAATAAAGATGTCACGAGGAGCTGCTCGAGAGATTTGTCAAGAAATCTATTATCACGGAGTCTGACGTGAGTTGGTTTTGTGTGATTAAAAATTGAACATAAAATGTCATGTAAAAAAAAGCTTTTGAGGTAACACTGTACTTTACTGTCTGTTCGCCTCCAGGTGCGCTCCTGTATGAGGCAGCTGCTGGAGGGACTGGACTACCTTCACCAGCAGAACATCATCCACCTGGACATCAAGGTGCTACACATACGGGCCTCATAAGATAATTATATAAATCCCCCAGAGGGGAATTTCCTTTGTTACAACAGCCCAGCAGCAGTGGAAAACACAGGATAAGATGCAATACAATAAAAAAAATGTATCTATGAAAACAGAAATAGACGCTAAAGTAAATGCTAAAGTAAGAACAAATATAAAAAATAGGGCAAATAAAAAAATTATACGAGTCTTTAAATCACAGTATATTAAAGTGCATGAATGCAAATGTAAACAAAGAGAAGAGGCATAGTTATCAAGGTTTATTCACCCAGCTTGGTTCTAAACACACATTTACCCTGTCTTAGCCCACAGTAAATGGATGTGCGCCCAGTGGGACTTTTTTGCATTGGCACCTATTGTGGGCGCCTGGTCTGTGATGCTCAACAGTGGGGTAACCAATCTGAACAGAAACAGGGTTTGCGGTGAAATCAAACGGTGCGGGGAAAAGGGAGGGGGGAAAAAGGCAACTCAAATCTTCACCAGGTCGGCAGTTGATGTTAGGGTGCTCTGTCTGGCTCTTCCTGTTATGGGGGGCAGAGAGAGGGAGGGAGGCCAAGCTTAGTGGGGTCTGTGGTCCCTGCCACTGACCTCTTCGCCCTGGTACGGCTCTTGGGAGTTTTGGGGGTTCCTCTCCAGCTGAAGGCCTTCTCTTTCATATCAGCACGACACAATTTACACAGATCAAAGATCTGTGTAAACAACAGTCCTTCGGTCCACTTGGACGTAATTTCACTATAAGGGTTCAGTGAAACTGCTACATTTGCACAACATTTATTTGCGTGAATGATTATTTATTTGTTGATTTTTAGATCATTTTATGGGGTTTTTACTATATCTGAATTATGTTGGACAGTTTGAAGTGTCCAATTTCATTAGCACTGAAGCACTTTAATTGTTTTTACCTATGTAACTGTCCCACTTGTGTTTGTGTGTATGTGATGTCAAACTATGTAACGGAGGCTCACTTTTAAACTGCGAAACAAGTTTACCTACAAATAAAGTAACCTGAACCTGAACCAGTTGGGTCAAGAGGGTTGGCCACAGGGCTCTTACCACGAGACTGGCCTAGTGTGTGTCTGGAGTCCACGCGCTCCTCCAGCCAGTCTGTCTTCAGCTTGTCCTGGTGGGGTTAAAAGGCCTCCTGATTGCAAGGCTAACTCAGCACACCAGTGAGTGGTAAGCTGAGACACCTGAGTGGGGCGGGGTCTCTATGATACAGCTTTTAGAGTAGTACCTCCCATCCAACACCACACCCCTTGGCTGCCTTTGCCTTTGTGGCCACCACGTGGCCATGTGGGGCCCTACTCAGCGGCTGGGCCACCACACTATGCAAAGTCAGTTCTTAACATGGAGGCTTCCTGCAAAGGTATGGCAGTTATAGGAAGCCTCCTGGAAACTGAGTCCCAGATATATTTGGTCTGATGTGTTGCTGATGTGGATGTGACCCCTGGGGCAGGATAGCCCTAACCTGTAAGCAAATAAATATAAAACAAATTTGAAATGGGTAACATTATTAAAACATGCACTATGTAACATTTTCTCTACGCATCTTTATATAATGTCATCATTTTTAAGTATTTAAATCAACAAAGAGCGACATCTTGACAGATAATCACCGTGCATTTTTTTTTTTCAATAATACCAAAATGTGGTCTTCTTTTACAATGTATAAATGGATATCTTCACAGTCGCAATCTCAATACATCATATATTTCCCCCTGCTTCTCTCCCAGCCCGACAACATCCTGATGAGCGACGCCCACAGCGATCAGATCCGGCTCTGTGACTTCGGGAACGCGCTGGAGCTCACGCCCGGCGAGGCCCAGTACTGCAAGTACGGCACCCCCGAGTTCGTAGGGCCAGAGATCGTCAACCAGTCCCCCGTCTCCAAGGCAACCGATATCTGGTACGGTCCTTACATTTCAGAATTTGCCCCAGTAATTAAATTGAAGAATGTATAAATTGCAAAGACATTGCCCTTTCATAAAACCATTCCTCTCTGTTTATTTTTTTTCTTCCAGGCCAATCGGAGTCCTTGCATATTTGTGGTAGGTTCATTTATTTAAATCGAAAGCAATCAGATCAGAAATAGCAATTTCAATATAAATATATGCTGGCCAGAATATGATTTTAACAATGGTAGCAGTTGTGAAAGGTGCTGTAGGCAGGATTAGAGAGTTGTAAAGTGAGTCAAACAAAAAAGAGCAGTAACAATAACAGTAATAATCTAGCAACTCTTATAATTAAATACAATTATAATGCTTTGAACAATTGATTGCAAGAATACGTTATTGGTAATCAGTGAGTGGAGCTCAATGTGTGTGTTTGTGTGTGTGTGTGTGTGTGTGTGTGTGTGTGTGTGTGTGTGTGTGTGTGTGTGTGTGTGTGTGTGTGTGTGTGTGTGTGTGTGTGTGTGTGTGTGTGTGTGTGTGTGTGCTTTCAGCCTGACGGGGGTTTCTCCGTTCGCCGGGGAGAACGACCGCAGCTCGGTGCTTAACATCAGGAACTACAACGTGGCCTTCCAGGAGAACATGTTTGCTGAGGCCAAGGAGGCCAAGGGCTTCATCATTAAGCTGCTGGTCGCAGACCACCTGTGAGCAATAATCTAATTCAAGTTTAGAATACCATTCACAGAACTTACTGGAAAAGGTTTTTAATTCTATATTTCATTATCGAGATGGATCTAAATGGGGCATTCTGTCTTAATATGTATTAAACAGATGCCTCTTTAAAAAGTTACTTGAATATATATTATTTTGTAATTAATTAACAGGGTAAGGTATCTATCTCAAGGATGTCTACACCTTGAACCTTTTAGCTGAGAGTCAAAAACACTTTCCACTATACTATTCTGCTCCCAATGTATGCAATATATCCTCACATAATTATTATAATTTTTTTGTAGGAGGCCTGATACTCAGGAATGCCTCCGCCACCCCTGGTTTAAGGTGAGCCACCTTAGGATCTGTAAAAAATTCTGGGAGTACTGGGAGTTTATTTTTGTAGTTTAATGACTTTGTTGTTTTTGTGTAGACACTTAGCAAGGGAAAGGCTTTGAGCACAGACTCCCTGAAGAAGTTTGTATTTCGAAGAAAATGGCAGGTACGATGTCAAATTTTTCTCTTACATCGAGAATATCCTAGAGCATATGTACCTATAAATGTATATTTCTAGTTAAAAATTCTGATGATGTCATGTCACCTTTCAGCGATCGCTAATCACCTACAAATCCAAGATGGTCATGAGGTCCATCCCGGAGCTGTTGAACGACTCCACCAGTCACATCTCCATCGCGGTTCCCAGGAACCTCAAGGAGGGCTCCCCTCTGCCATCGTCCTCCTCCGACTCCGACGAGGACATTGACGAGCCGCCCTTCATCCCGATGCCGCTCCACATGGAGTTCTCCGGCTCCAGGGTTTCCCTCAACGAGATCCAGGGAGCTGAGCAGGACAACGGGAAGCACAACGGTGCCACCGACTGGTCTTCTGCCACCGCCAATGAGCAGCCCATGGAGTCGGAATCCGGCGTTGCGGAGAAAGACTGTGTCGAAGTCTTTGCCGGCAGCAAGGGTCGCCTACGCAAGCGGTCCAAGCAGGAGAACGACAAGAGCTCCTCGGACGATGAGCCGCCGGCCGAGCTGCCGCAGCGGTCCGAGCAGTCCCGGA
Organism: Gadus macrocephalus; assembly: GCF_031168955.1. Classification (NCBI taxonomy): domain Eukaryota; kingdom Metazoa; phylum Chordata; class Actinopteri; order Gadiformes; family Gadidae; genus Gadus; species Gadus macrocephalus. Next base: position 7,320,389 of record NC_082401.1, read on the forward strand.
GACCCCTGCGCCGGGGCTCCAGTGTGGAGTCGGACAAACCGGACAGCGGCCGCAGACGGGGGGAGCTCCGGCGGGGTGGCTCGGCCGACAGTGCCCTGCTGCTACGCATCACACCCGAGGAAGGACAAGCCGGGGAGACCCCACCGGAGGAGGGAAGGAGAATCCTCAAGAAGGCTGTGTCCATGGAGCTGCCGAGGAGGAGCGCAAGCCCGGGCGGCGCCCACATGAGCCAGGAGGACTACGCCATGAAACTTGAGCAGATGAGGCAGCGGCTGCTTCGAGGGGGCGCCGGGGACAAGAAGCTGAGCGGGCTGCGGGGGCCTCTGTTTGAGACATTGGAAACGTCAGAGGGCTTCGCTCGCGGCCCGCGCTTGGGGCCGCCTCCCTTGATCCGGGCGGTATCCAGTGAGTGCTCCCCGAGGGAGGAGGCTCCGAAGCCAAAACTGCTCCGCAAAAGCGCTTCATTTAGTCAGGGTGACACTGAGCCGATCCCCCTGCACCGCCGCTCCGGAGCGCCTCTGGAGATCCCCTTGGCCCAGGTAGAGCAGAGGAAACTCAAGGAGGCCATGTCCATGTCCTCGCTCACTGAGCAGCCGAAGCTGGACTCCCGTCCGGTGACGCCCAGAAACCCTTCACCCAGGCCACAGACCCCAGAGTTGGTTGTGCAGGAGAGTCCTACGAAAGCAGAGAGTGTGGAGTCCTTGATGGAGAGAGATGCGAAACTGGACGAGGCTATGAGTGAGAAGACGGACGGTTTGACGACAGATAGTAATTTTGACGAGAGATCAAGCACGAGTGGTTTCTCAGAGAAGGACATGAGCATATCAGAAGACCAGATGATGGAAACAGAGTACACAGGGCAGAGGGAGCCGACACCACTTCCTCCTCCTCCCATGGCCCAAAGCTCTGTGATAGAAGAGGAAATGGTAGAAGAAGAAAAAGAAGAGATAATAGGGGAAGTGGAGAAGAAGACTGTTAATGTTCCAGAGGAGAAGGACAAAGGGAATGAAGAAATGGAAGAAGAAGAAAACAAAGTGAATATGCCTGATAAATCCTCTGATACGCTCATCCCCACAAACGCAGTTATTGTGACACCTACACACGACCATTCAAGGGTTCCCGGAAGTGTTGTCGCCCAACTTCCAGCACCTACACCTCCTGCTGTGGTTGTTCTTCCAGACGGAAGGAGGTCGGCATATGCTAGCATCATGCAGACCATCATGGTACCCGCAATTACACCTGAAAATGCATCCTATTCGTCGAACCCCTCTACTCCAATCGCCGCTCAAGGATCGTCAACTATCCCAACGTCAACCCAAATTATTCAGCCACCTGCTGCTACTGCCCCGTCTCCTCTGTCACCTGTACCTACACCTACTCCATCACAAGCACCTCCCCCTACTGAAACACCCTCTGCCTTCCCTGGTCGCTCAAAGCCAATCATTGTTTCATCCAATGAACACGCCGCTGTCTATTCGCGAGTTGCATCGCCCGAACTGATCGCCAAAGAACCCAGTCCACCCCGCGCTGTCTCTGAGTCTCTGACACGGGAACTAAACGCCGGACACGACTTCCAGGACATAACATCTGAAGAAGTCTTCGAGGCACGCTTCAAAAAGCGTGAGTCGTCACTGACGAGAAGCTTTAAATTCCTGACTAGATCAAAGAACGAAGACAAACCGCCAGTGGTGGCCCCAGATGCCACGGAGACGGGGGAAGACATCTACCGCCCGGGTCCGGTCGGCGGTCCTCTGGAATTCGCACCGAGGAGACTTGAGGAGAAGTCCAAGTCTGTCCTGGATCTCCGTGAAGCTCAGAAGGACCAGGGCTTCATGAAGAGGCTCTCCATGCGTCTGAAGAGGACGCCGTCAGCCGAACGCAAAGAAGAACTGGCCAAGGAAGAAGAACAAGCTGCTTCGAAGCGCAGAATGTCGTGGACGCTGGGGCGAAAGGGTTCTCAGGAGAAGAAGGAGGTGGAGATGTCGAGGATGGACGGTGGAGCTGAAGACGTGCAGCCTGAGTCAGAGGACAAGGAAGTGAAGAAACCCCAAGAATCTCCGGTCCTGGCGATGCGCAGGAAGATCGAGTCGACAGTGGCGGGCATCTCCACCAGGATCCGCAGCTTCTCTGAGGAGCGGAAGGTGTCGGATGAGAAGGAGCAAAAGCGCACGCCCATCTTTTCGATGCTTCGCCGTGCAGCCTCTGAGAATCGCGGCGTCAAGACTGTGGTGGTGCCTTCGAACCAGCTGGCGGCTCAGACCAGTAACGGAGCCTCTTCGGAGTCCCTGGACTCCATGTCCAGCCTCAAGTCGGACACGTCCAAGGGTAGGCTGAAACCATGCTCTCAACATCTTCAAATTTTTACTTTACAAGATTTGTATCAGTTCTAAAAAAATAACTTGACGTTTATCATCATAATGTTATTTTGTAGTCATGAGCTGACCTAAATTAGCCTGGTCCTACCAGACTCTCGTACTTAATTTAATTTGCAGAGAGAGTCTGGACCTACTCAATTGACAAACATTAACTCACTTGAAGGCGTGTGTCTGTTGAAGTTTAAAACTATTGGATCTGCCCAGTGCCACTCTGGTTCTGCCATAACCAATTGCTAACCTTTGGCCGAGAATCACGTTGCGAGGCAGGCTGTAAACAATCCAAACACTGTGCGTGAAGATGTCCGACAACGAGAGCTGACTTTAACGTCATTGTTCTCAGCCACTCCCTCTGTTCGCTGATGGACGCAGAAAATCTGGACGGAGAAAACCCACTAACATGCCGTAGACCCAGACGTAGTGCTGAAGGGAAATTCTAATTGAGCGGAAGTACTTAGGCGGGCGGAGCCAGGCTAGACCTAAATGCCTTTTTGACACAAATACCTTTTATCTCTGAAATCCTTCTTTATTTGATGATTAACCTTTTTTATGTGTTTCAGTTGGAGAGGTTGAGCGCAGGTCGCGCTGGGATCGCTGGGGCCTGACCAGAGGAAAACGGGACAAGACCGTTTCACAGCCGGACATTCCTACCGCTATCACCAGAGACAGCAGTGGTCTACGGACACGCCAGTACTCTAAGCTGGCAGCCGGTACGCTAGTGTAACTTTAGTAGTGCTCTGAATTAATAATTTGATGACATCTTCAATGATGAGAATAACATATGCTGTATGCAAACTGTTCTGCTCAGTCCTTTTTAGTTCACACTCTGGTATCAAGATGTTTTGATTAATTCTTTGAGTGTATCTCATCTCTCTATAATATATAATTATATTTTTGCCTATTTTTATCTGCCTTAAATAAACAGTATAATAGTGCAGGGCTGAGTGAACCGGCATGCTAACCATTCCCCATCTGCATGCTATGACTCTCTTTAAGTCGTGTCTACTTCCTGTGTCCGCTAGACTTTGCTCCAGTGTTCCACATCAAGCTGAGAGACCATGTGCTGCTGGAGGGAGACCCAGTCACTCTCAGCTGCCTGCCTGCAGGAAGCCCACACCCCCACATCGCCTGGGTCAAAGGTCAGGGGATATTTTTTTATGTTACCATTTCGCTTTATTATATCTAATGCTTTGCAATAAGTATAATAAAAATAAGTAAGTAAGTTAGTAAGTACAGCACAGTTGACAAACAATAGAAAGTGAGCAATATTGCAAATAATAAAAAACGAATACTAGAACTACTATTAGAATACTCGAACAATACTGTGCGGTATTCTCATGTTTAATAATTGGTCCCTGATAATTACTATTATGAATCTCAGATTCCGATCCCTTATCCACATTGACAAAACAAGCCAAGGACGAAAGTTTCCCGAAACAATCATCCGACATTAACTCCAGCTGGTGTCATGTCTCCCCAGATAAGAGGGCCCTGGAGATCGACGCCCGGATGAACCTGATCTCCTGCCCCGACGGCCGGCAGCTCCTGATGATCATGCAGACCACCAAGAAGGACGCGGGGCTGTACGAATGTGTGGCCACCAACCCTCTGGGCGCCGTGTTCAGCTCCTGCACCATCTCCCTGGCCCGTGAGACCACCTTTACTTAATCTACAAAAACACTTTAGAGTAGAGTAGTCTGAGTAGTTTTCATTTGCGACGAGTTACAGATGACATTTTATAGTCAACAACAGATACAGTTTTGTAACAAACCACAATGTAACACAAATGTCATCATACTCTATAAATAAAGTGTGATCACAGCAATTCCATTCAATACAAATATTCTACGTTCCATATTCTACGTTCTCCTGGAGCAGTTTCATAGGTCCTAAGTATGGATACCACCCATTGTCCGCCTCCTGTATTCCCTCTCTAACTCTTTGATGACCTGTATGTTGCAGGCCTTCCCAATCGCCCAGGGACCCCTGAGATCCCCCAGAAATACAAGGACACAGCTCTGGTGGTGTGGAGGCCCTCAGACAACCTGGCTCCATGTACCTACTCTCTGGAGAGGAAGGCAGAGAGTGAGTCCACCCTCCAATAGTATTTTACATGAATTTTGTGTGTGCATACTTCTGCATTCTCAGAAGTATGCAATCCCATGTTAAATTGCTTTATGTCTCCGTTGTTGTGTTCAAGGCTATTGAATGTTACCCAGGAAGCTTAAAAGTGATATGCACATTATAATTGTTCATCGCTCTAATCTTCTCATTTATCCTTTCCCATTTCCTCTTCTTCTCCCTCTCCTCCATCTCCCTCTGCTTCCCTCTCCTCCCCTATTTTCCACTCCAATCCTCTCCTCTCCTCCTCTCTTCTCATCCCTCATTTCCCTCCCATCCCCCTAATGACCCTTCTCCCCCACAACCCTCTTGCCAACCCCCCCACCCTCCTCCTCCCCCCTCCCCACTCCTTTCTTCCTCCTATTCTCCCCCATTCACCTCTCCTCCCCCTCCTCCTCCAGGAGAAAGCTTGTGGCTCATCGTGGCTACAGGGGTGGCCGACTGCTACTTCAACGTGGTTGACCTGCCAGCAGGGTTATCCTTCCGCTTCCGGGTGGCGTGTGTGAACAAGGCAGGCCAGGGCCCGTACAGCAACCTCTCTGACCAAGTTTGTCTGGATCCAACAGGTCCGTACTCATCTTACTTCAGTACACAATCAATCTATCACACTCGTTTCCATGTGGTGGTTGTTGGTCAACATACCAAACAAAGTCCTTAGGGGATTAACACCTACTACAAGTACTAACTAATCTTTGTGGGATACATACAGAAGTGATGCTCGAGGATAATGATGATGATGATCGATAATTAGCATGATCATCCTTCATGTATTAAATGTAAGGGGTTCATATGATGGCACAGGCAACACACTCTGTTGTAAATGAGTGTGCCCCTTGTGTCTTATCAAATTTGTACAATCTGTCACACATCCCGTCTCTCTCTGCGTGTGTATCCAGAACCGCCCAAAACCAGCAGCACGCCCGTGGTGGTCAAAACGGCACCGGCCGCCACCCCTCCCGTGGTGATGACTTCATCCATGACCGTGACGCCCATCAAACCGGCTCAGAGCAAACCCATGGTGACCACTACCCAGACCGCCACCGCTACCCCCACAGTCACCCTCGCCGCCCCAACCGTCCCCACCGTCACCACGGCAAAGCCCCCCACCGCCCGGCCCGCCCCCATCACCAGGACAACCCCGTCGCCCACCGTGGTCGTGTCGGCGGCTAAAGCGGTGTCCCCCGCGCCCAGCGCACCCACCCGCCCAGCGCCTGCCCCCAGTCCGACCCCTACCCCTGTCACTGCGGCCCCCGTGGCCCAGCCCAGCCCCCCAGTCAAAGCCAAGACCACCCTCAACATCAACATGGGTGGCCCCAAGGCCAAGCTGGCTCCGCCCCCCATCGTCCTGCCCAAACCGAGGAGCCCCGTCTCAATGTCGCCGCCCCCTTGTGTCACCTCATCCACACCCGCCCCCGCCCCCGCCATCGGGAAGCCCATCTCCTCTGTGCCCATGTATCGCGCCACTCCCCCCACCTCTCTGGCCGTAACCTCGGTTACGACCATCTCCCCTACCCCCACCCCCACCCCCATCACCACCATCACCATCACCTCCACCGCCGCACCTGCTCTACCCCCGGTCATCTCCCCACCCGTGGTGCTGGTGTCAAGGTTGTCGCCCATGGCTGGCCCCCAGGGGGGTGTGGACCCCCACGGGCCCCCGTCCGGCAGGGTCACCCCCTCTGGACGAGCCACCCCGTCGGGACGCAGGACGCCCCTGGGACGGCCCGGAGAGGGGCCTCTTCGCCAGGGAGTGCCCCAGAAGCCCTACACGTTCATGGATGAGAAGGCCAGGTATGGAGAAGTTGATGGACAATGGTGGAGTTGGAGTCAAACTAAAAATGCATTTGACATTTGATTCATATAAGTTCATGTAAAGGTTCATTTCAAGGTTGATTCCATCCATTTCAAAATGAATATAACATTTCATAGAAAAATACCTTTCATAATAAGAATTTGGAATGCTTTGATATACTGCCTTTCTGCTTTATTTGTACAAAAGAAAAACTAAAATACCATCAAATTAAGTAGATCATACTGCTACAAAATTCAAACTGAATCAGACGTTCCAATGAAATCCTGCTACTAACCTGTATTTGTATGCGAATAAAACAACACAAAGAAACAATCTCTTCGCTCACAAAATCCGAAGTATTCGGTTGATCAGCCTGCCGCTGCTTCTCATCACCGCACCCAGGGGCCGCTTTGGGGTGATCCGCGAGTGCCGGGAGAACGCCACTGGCAACTTGTTCATGGCCAAGATCGTGCCGTACGAGGCGGACACCAAGCAATCGGTGCTGCAGGAGTACGACATCCTCAAGTCCCTGCACCACGAGAAGGTGATGGCCCTGCACGAGGCCTATGTCACGCCGCGCTACCTGGTGCTCATCGCAGAGTGCTGCAGTGGCAAGGAGCTGCTCTACAGCCTCATCGACCGGTAGGGCTGTAGGGGACGTTCAACCTGTGTCTGGGATGATGAATCGGGACATTCAGTAGCTTTCACCCAAAGTTACTGTGGACATTGAAACAGAAATATAGACAAAGAAATACAGCCAATCGTAGTAAACTGTAAAATAATGTTTGTAGTTGTTTTAAATCAACACCATTTGGTCTGTCCTCCGTAGGAATATAATTATTTTAATTTAACTTAATTAACTTAATTCCCTCCACTTAACTTCAACAACTCGGGCCGATTATCCTCGTAACAAATTGCACGTTGCCGTTTTTGGCGTCTGGAAGTTCTGTCATAACAAAGTAGAACTGCTAGATCCCGGATTAACATGTGGCTTTCCCTGAGCAAGATATCTAAATCCAAGATCATTAATGACCAAAATATCCCCACCAAAAAGAATGTAATCAATGGAAAAACATTATATTCTGTTATAAATACTCTGGGTAAAAAGTGTCCGTGGGTGTGCCACAGGTTCCGCTACTCTGAAGACGACGTGGTGGCCTACATCATCCAGATCTTGCAGGGGCTAGACTACTTGCACACGCGCCGCATCCTGCACCTGGACATCAAGCCGGAGAACATCATAGTCACCTACATGAACGTTATCAAGATCATCGACTTCGGCAGCGCCCAGAGCTTCAACCCCCTGTTCCTCAAGCAGTTCAGCCCCCCCATCGGCACACTGGAGTACATGTGTAAGGGTTCTCACGGATGGACGGAGTGGTACCATAAGTTAGCTGGTGTTATTGGTGCTAATGATAAGCCCTTCTATACGAGGGGGCTGTGGGCTCAGCATTGGTCCTGTTTTTCTATACTTTGCCATCTCTGCTTTTATCAGAATCAGAATCTGAAATGGATTTATTGTAAGGATTTTGTTTGGTATGTTGCTGGGCAGAATAGTACTTATACAGAAATACAACGCATAACTTTTCTGTCGGGTTAGATTGAATGCATAACTATATTTTAGGGCACAACACATGCGGCGTGGTCTATAGCACAGCAGTCATAATATTATTATGTATTCGTTAGATCTGTTTATGGGTCAGGGTTGGAAAACTAATTGCGAGGGACTCGGCACCAAAATTGCTATCCCTGTTTTTATATTTTATTTGTCCAATTAAATTTTGTGACATTCAATTTGGTTTCATGGATGTCATCGGGGAATATGCTTAGTGGCTCTGGTGACATTACACACATATATGGCAAATAAGGTAAACCACCAAAATATAAAGTGAGAATATAAACCCAGGGAGCTTTGGTTCCTAAAGATTTTGGTTTGCGTTCTGACTAAACCTCCCTCCTCCCTCCTTCCCAACCCATTCCTCCTCCCTCCCTTCCACTATTCCAACCCACACCTCCTTCCTCGCCCTATTCCATACTCCCTCCCTTTTTCCTACCCTCTCCTCCAATCCTCCCTTCCACCCCTCCCTTCCATCCTTCCTCTATTCCACCCTCTGCTCCCTCCCTTAATCTCCTTCCTTTCTATCTCCTCCCCTCCCTTCTTTTCTCCCTACCTCTCCCTCCTCCAATGCTTCCTTCCTCCCATCCTCCCTCCCTTCTAATCTTCCTCCCATCCTTCCTCCCTCCCTCCCTCTCCTCCCTCTCCTCCCCGCTCTCTCCCCACCATCTCCTCCCACCCTCCCCTCCCTCCAGCTCCAGAGATGGTGAAGGGGGATGTGGTAGGTCCTCCGGCAGACATCTGGAGTGTGGGCGTGCTGACTTTCATCATGTGAGTTCAGGAGATCTCTTGGTTCTCCAACCCTGTTAGATCTCTGCAAATAGCAGCGCCTTGCCATGGTTTTTATTTTTACATGCAAAGGAGGAGTTGGGTTGAAGGAGAATTCAGGATTACGTTTGAGTCTTCTTTCCGGCCCAACGCCTGTTACTGTTGGGTAGAGGCAATTTTATTATCAGCTTATTTTTATTTTTTGTTGTTGATTAGAACTGATATAACCCCTAGGGTGGGTTTCCTTTGCATTCATTTGATTTGTGAATTGGAACAATTAGTGTGTAGTAAATACCAATTTGTTGTCTCATTACTTAGAAATGGCCAATACAGAATGATATCATCTGTTACGTTATATGGCGCCATTGACTTGTTTCTTTCATATACCTTTATGTGATTCCTACACTCTCTTTGTGTTGTTCTTCAGGTTGAGTGGAAGGTCACCTTTCATGGAGAATGACCCCCAGGAGACGGAGGTCAGGATCCAGGCCGCCAAGTTCGACCTCTCCAAACTCTACCAGAATGTATCCCAAAGTGCCTCTCTATTCCTCAAGAAGATCATCTGTAGCTACCCCTGGTGAGTTGGCCTGCAGTCACACAGAATAATACTCCCAAATAACAATACTTTTGTTCGACACATTTGAATTGAATTTGTTGCAGTTGCTCTTTTAAAGGAAAAATAAATATCGCTGTCTATGAAGAAACTACAAAGAACCCGTTTGAACATCAATGGTTCAACTGGAATGATGTAAACGGTTTATAACCTACGTTTAAGGTGTCAAGTCCTGTCCAACTCGATGGTTCACCCTAGCTCAATTGGCCGAGCAGGGCATTTACCCTGACAGGGTTAGAGGTTTCGTTCCCACTGGGGGCCACACATGCTAAGAATTGAATGCATCCACCAGCAGATAAACTTCACGATCAACCCTGATTTCCCGCTCATAAAATAAAACCTGTGTCAACCCCCAGGGCCCGGCCGGCTATCAAGGACTGCTTCAGCAACTCGTGGCTGCAGGACGCCTACCTGATGCGGCTTCGCAGACAGACACTCACCTTCACCACCACACGCCTCAAGGAGTTCCTGGCGGAGCAGCAGAGGAGGCGCGAGGAAGGGGCCACCAAGCACAAGGTCCTTCTGCGGTCCTACTCCTCCACCGGCCCTCCCAGCCCTAACGTGCAACCACCCAGCGCTACTACCATGATGACCGCGGCCCCCCCCACTCCCGTCAGCCCCTAAGCTAACTAGCGGGGCTCAGGGTGTTGTCATTCAGAGCAAAGGAAATACCTAGCTCGTTGGAGAGCAAAGTGTTACAGGTACTGTCGTTGGTGGGCCCAAGAACTGGCTTTGTGGGTGAAGGACACGGCGATACAAACAAGAAACAAGAACTTTGGTCGCTTAGAAAAATGGGATTGTTGTAATGTTTTCTGGAAGGCCAAAGTCACTTTGGGAAAGAAAACAATGAACCGGGTTTGAGGAAAAGTAGTAGGCTATGATGATACCAGTTAGAATGTCAAAGAAAAAAAACATTTCATGAACGAGTACTTTATTTTAATTCAAGTTCCTGTGCTAGTACCTCAACGATTGTACCTATGCCCTTTATATACATTTTCGACAGGAACAGTTGCAACCCTTTTTGGTATGCACTTTTCAAATCAACAATTTGGAATATATATAATTTTAAGCCTGTGGAGCTATGCCAAACATTTTAAGTTACACCTAGGGCACTAGAGTTTAAGTTTGGCCTGGGGTTAAGATGTTGTGAAGATTATATACATTAGTTCCTCCCAGAAAAGTAGCATATCATCCATTGGGTACAACTTGCATTGATTTCAGTTTGTTAAATGAAACTTTGGTTAGAAATGTATTATGTAAGTGTACTTTTACACAAGTGCTATCCAAGAAGACAATAGAAAAAAACGACGTCAGTATTAAAATATTTATTGTATAAATATTTTTAGTGTGAACAAAATCTAGGGCCATTTACAAGGCTTATATGAAGAGTTGATTTGAACAGTTTGCACACAAGGGAAACGTTAGGGGATGTTAGGGACGTAACAGGGATTGTATCGGACATGAACAGCACTGTCAATCATGTTCCCGTAATCTTTGTTCTTATGAAGCATATGCCGGTTTGTAGGATTTTCCAAATAAGTACCTCACAAGGTTACACAGTGTGGGGATGATATTAACAAGGGCTCACCGTTAAAAACAAAGCTTTTGCTCAATGCAAAAATGTTAGAAGGAAAACTTTTATTAGACAATTACTTTTTTTATTCCTTTTTTCTCAGATCAATGGAATGAAAGAATTTCCCTTGGCTATAAAATATAGGGTAAAACAACAGGACACAATCTTTGTAAGCATTCTGTACAGTTATCAATTGATTGTTGAAGACAATTTTGGACTGTTTCTAGTAAACTACCCGACAACAGAACAATTAAGATATCAATTCAACTAGCGCAACAAATTATCTGTCAATTGATTAAGGATTTTAAAATGTGACAGAAATGTCTCATGAGTATGAGTGGTTTTAGGGTAGCTCCCAAGTGCCCTTAATGTGTAAGCATCAGTCATAATGAAACCATTTTCCAATGTTAGGGCTGAGAGATTTCGATTGTAGGTTGTATTTTTGTCACAATACTAACCCTTTTTAAAGAACAATTATGACTACTTTGTAGTTACATTTAAATAATCAAAATAACACAAATTAGAAAGATAGTGTAGATACATCATGGCTGTTTTTAAAATACCTTTGTCATGCAAGAGGAAATAAAAAAAGTATATTATCGGCATGTGAAACCTTTCTGGTGTTACATGTTTACATTTTAATGTCACAACTTCACACATTTAATGAGAGATATAAATTAGCAAAAAGAAAAATAAATGGCCAGTTTTGCTATAAAATCGTTTTAAACTTCAATTTGGCTGATTTTATATTTAAAATAATTTATAATGATTTCAGTGCTTAGGTGCAATTGTCACTGCCATTGTCTTCTTTTAAAAAATTATATTGATTTAAATTTAAAGTAGAACAGTGCCGGTCCTCTACACCCCAGACGAGAGAGTGAGAATACATTGGGGTGTAATATCAGTGAGACTGCCCTACCCTCATATGAATTTCGTTACTTGGTTATGTGACAGGAATTTTGATACAACCTGATAACAGGGCTTCCAGATGCCAAAAAAATGATATGATTGCGAGAAGCAGTACATTTTGTAAATCCATTTTGTAAAGCCCTTGCAGGGCTTCAAGTGATTGATATCAGACCCCCTTCCCAAAAAAGTAAAATGATATAGTTTCGTAAGTGAAAGAGGATTATCGGTTTTCCTGTTCAGATCATAGATCAGATCTTCGTGTTTGCATTTGTTCGTTTATTTATTGAGTGATTGTATTTGGCCTCAATTGAACTCCCTTTGTTTTGGTGAAGCTGAAGAGCTCTGGCATGTAGTAAGCATGACAGCTGTCACACTTTGCCCAATAAATAGCACATGGAGTACACACATATGTCTGATCCTTGGTATGTGTCTTTGTTTTGTTTTAGAGAAAAATGCTGTGTGGTTATAAATAGAAAATGCGTATATTCTATGCATTGGCATAGAATGGCAGGGCAAGTTTATCTATGCAGCATCCTTCAAACACAGAGTGCTTGGCAGGATAACATTGAAAGGAAAATCATTAAAATAAATTTAGCGTAGTTTACAGCAAAATGTATATTTGTTCAATGCAACTCATGCAACTAATAGATTTCAAAATGTTTATTTTATACATTTCTGTAGGAGTGGTAATTGATGACCTAATACTACTCCTGTCCTGATCATGACTGACCCGTCACATTTCAATAACAATCATGATTAATGGTAGTCGAAGATTTCTAGTCCTAATCATTGCCGACTGGTCCTAGGATCATGCCTATCATTGTAGAAATCCCATGCATGTGTGTGTGTGTGTGTGTGTGTGTGTGTGTGTGTGTGTGTGTGTGTGTGTGTGTGTGTGTGTGTGTGTGTGTGTGTGTGTGTGTGTGTGTGTGTGTGTGTGTGTTTGTCCATGCGTGTCTTTGCTTATTTGGCACTCCCTGAGGCCAGTCTCCATATCAACTCCTTACGTTTTCGCTCCTCCAAGTGGCAGCTTATTAAACCATTCATCAATTCTCTGGAGCATTTCATGTGAAGACTATATATGGATGAGTACCAGTTCTCTGGTCGGACCACTTGCTGCCCATCCTAAATCAGCCACACCAAATTTTTAAGTCAAGGCCTAAAGAAAGACAACCAGCATATTCTGATTGAGGCTTTGAGGGGCCCCAAAGACCCCAAAGTATCCCTAAAGTATATAGAGCCTGCTCCCAACCAGGGTCAACTGACTAGAGTGGGATCAGAAGTGGAGCTCCAAGGTAAGCTAAAGATTCAACTTAACATTGTGTTGTAGTTAGATTAACCGCTCTGGCATAGGGAGGGAGGGGGAAATTACAGTGGGGCAATTTGATTTGATTCTGTTTAGATTTAGAAGTATTTTTGATTGGACAATATCAAAAATATTGAAATCATAATGTAAGAAAACCGGTCAAAAGTCATTTCCATTTCAAAGTATAAAGCGGCCTGAGTGACTATTCTAGAAGCTGTGATATAAGCTGAGCTCGACTGAAAAGGGTCGCTAGTGTTAAACAGAGTTCATGGCATGTTTTGAAATCTGCCCTAGCTTTTCTTTGGTCCATTACTTTGTTTGTAGACCTATTTTCTTTGTGGTTCATGACTCACTAGACATCTAGTGCAGTCAGTTGTTAATATAAAGGGAAAACGATTGGTTTCTTTTCTGTTCTTATTCTATTCTAATCTAGGTTATTCCATTCCATTCCGTTCCATTTCATTCCATTCCAATCTATTCAACCCCATTCTATTCCATTCCATTGTTTTCCATTGCATATATAATTTCTTCCCATCCCACATCCCAGCCCTGGGAGAAGGGCCCACCAGGATCTTCCAGGACCTGAGGGATGTGGTTCTCCGGGAGGGCAGCGCTACCGAGTTGGTGGGTCGGACTCGGGTCAGCGCCTCCCCTGACCCCTTCATTGTCTGGACCAAGAACGGCCAGCAGCTGAAAGAAGGACCCAAGCACCATTACGTCTTCCAGGACCAGGACGTGGTGGCGCTGGTGGTCTAGGAATGGCTCGCTGGACAGTCTTTGGAGGTACACGGTCACCATCGAGAACCCCTTTGGAGAGACATATTGGTCAGCCTAAATCTTGGTCAATGGTGGGTAGGAACAGGCTCTTATGAACCTTGTTTTTCAACATTCAGATCCCCCTACCTAGCTTATATTTAGAACCATGATGGCGGCTTGGTCAATCATTTTAGTGTTTCACTACCAGTGAAAAGGTTCAGAGTCCAAAGTCTAATCTAATAAACTAGTCTTATCTGATCCAATTTTAAACAATGTTATGTAATGTAGTTGAGTCTAATAATCTGACCTAATTTAATGTGATGTAAAAAGATTTAGTTTAATAATCTGATATAATGTAATCCGGTCTCATGCAATATAATTGAATGCCATCTAATCGAAAAGAGAGATATCTTAACTCTAATATAACTGAAGAGGGTCAACTCAAAGCAACAGAGCCTAGCCCATATATGGTTAACAGTAATGACAGACATGTTCCAGAGAACGTTTCCCTGTAATTATTCACAAACCACTGGCATCTGACTCCCGGTCTAGTGCGATCCATGCATCACGCTGGGAGTCATGATCCTCTTCGTGTCTTCATTACAGCCTCAGCTAAGGTATCCAAAGGCCCCGGTGACGTGAAGGCCAAGACAGGTGAACGGTGATGCTGAAGGCTGAGATCAGTGGAGAACGCCCAGCCGACAGCTCCAATATGATGACAGGTGAAGAATACATAAGGACCTTATATTGTACAGGAAAGCATGGTCCATAATTTATTGTTGCGTTAATAGTGGGTTACTTTTAATATTTGGTATTTTTACTGTAAGACAAACATAGGGCATATGCCATTGTGTTTCAAATCGGAATTTAGGCTAATCTTCCAAAATAAATAAATTCATTAGCAATTGTTTGAGTAAACATAAAATTGATCTAAAACACACATTACCAAAGCCTGCATTATTTAGGTAGAAGGTGATATAATGTAAACAGATAACCCCCACTGCGAGTCTCGTTGTGGAAATACCAGAGACGTCAGAGAACCCCACGTGTTAATATGCGCCATAACACCAACAGCAGAAGGGTTATCCAAATAACAAAGAAGTGTAAAACACTTGCGTTACAGTGTGTGTATTCACACACACACATGTGGCGCTCGCATGGTCGTAGCTCATTGTCTCATTGGCGGGCCAAATTCTCTGGGCGGGCAAGGCGGAGAAAGGGGAGGTACATGTCCCTGTATGACGGCGTACAGGGAAAATTCCAAATCGGCGTACAGTGTTATTTTGTACCGTTACCTTAAGCTGTCACACATTATTCTCTATCAACGATATTGGGGTCATGTTCAAATACCGGTAACTTAAAAATAAGTTATTGAAGAATAAAGAACAATTTTATTAAGGGATTGTCTGTAAAGAGTCTTTGATGAAAATTATGAGGTATGCCTATGAGCAAATTATTTTCAAAGCTACACGGTGGTAAGGGATCAACAAACACACAAACTGTTGCTACATTAGGTTATATTAATTATGATATTACATTATATATTATATCATAAATCGTACATAATTCTTCCTTCTATAAATTTAAACTTGATCAAAATCAAATTGATCACATTGAAACTGAATGCAGCTTTTGTATTTGAAATAATAAAGCTGAAAATATACAGGGTGATTATCTAACTCCAGTGTGAATTATAAATCTTTAGGCGTCACTTTGTTTTCAACGATCTAATGCAATGATATGATATGGGGGATGTGTCATCAAAAGGTCACAGGTCAGGCTACTACAGAGTCGACACATGGGCATCTTAATGCTTTGTTTGAAAATCTCATCCATATTTACATTACTTACATTGCATATCTTATCATTAATTAACATTACATTTTTAGCTTAGTATTTTCAGAAGATGTTTTGATCAAATTATGACAAATTATGCTTTTAAAAGACGATTATGTTTGAATTAGTAGGCTAATTGAACGAATGAACTGTGAAACAATTTGATACAACTGAAATACTGTAAGACGGCTGACGCTGGTGTGGCATTACAACATCAGTGTCGATGTCCGCCCTTTGAAGACTGTCCCTAACTCTTTTGACTTGGGACGAACTTTTGAAACACGATTATGAGTTATGGTTTTTTGATTTTTTCATGTGATGCATGGGAATGATTCTTCCTCAACACAATAATAACTATCAAATCTTGCACACTTATCAGTACAAACACATTCATGTTTGATTAATTAAATACTGATACGTCTATTAAAACAATACATTAAATTAACCTACATTTAAAAGGCCAACCGAATGCAAATGTTATGTTGACAGGGCCTTCGGGCTTATAGCCTCATATCCTGTGTTGTGGCTTTAAGGATAGGGCTTCCTTGAAAACCGTCAAGTCGCACGTTTAGTGAAATTGATGAAGTTGTTGAACGCGAGGTCATTTAAACAAAGTTAATCAATTTCCCGATATTTAGCCACCGCGTTTGATTCTCTACAGTTCGCAGGAGCGAACGTACGCCTCCGACTCTTCCTTCAGCGTGTCGTGCTACGCACAGAATGCGCGTATGTAGACAGGGAGTGGCGAAATATAAATATTTTTTGCCATAACTCCTCGAAACTATTTCATTGAGTATTGCCGTTTTTATGCGGATTTGAACCACGGATGTAATGGACCATTCGTCGTCGATAATCACGCAAGTGGCACGAAGTGAAGAGGAAAATGCGACTTGTCCAGAAGAAGGTGAGTTTGGGGAAAGTTTGTTGAGGAAACGACCAGGATATATTCCACACGACAACAGCGTTGTAGTTCTAAAACTCCGGGGTCATGTTTCATTGCGGCTTTTCCACTGAACTTTACGAGTTGCAAAGTACAGTCGCCATTCCGTCACTTTTCCGCTGTACCTACGTTACACAATAGTTAAACTTCGCAGCGAGCGGCGAACTTAAAATTAGTTTTACGAGGTGGTTAGGCCCGATCCCGAGCAGAGATACCCGACCCACGGTGTGTGTACAGGAGCCAGGTTTAAAGACTGCTCCAGTCCTGAGGACCCCAAAACCTGGAATCGAACCTCATCGTAGTTTTATGAGGGGTAGATTTTGACGTGCCTTTCTGTACTTTATTCCTACTATGAATCGATATTGATTGACATGTAAAGGGGGCGGGGTCTCCCGACAGTTCGTAGGCTCTGTCAGTGGACTGCACTGCTCAGGACAGTGGGGTTGCAATGTTGGTCCGCGAACCGACCTTCACCAAGAAACAACACGGTTTCGTTTCATTGTAAACATTTTATTTAACCTTTATTTATTAAAACAGAAATACAAATGTAAAATATATATAAACAGGTCAAACAACTAGAACAACGTTCCAATACATATAGGCCTAAATAATACAATATAGTGGGACAATTAAGAAAGCTATTTAAAGCACTAGCAATCGTTATTTAATGAGACCACCTTTTCAATTGAGACCACCTTGATAAGGAACACGCTTGTCATGTGTATGTCTCTTCTCTCGTCACTATGAAAGAAGCTTGGTGGTAAAGTGATTACCTTGACATATCTAGTAGGCCTACGACGTCATTTTTGTGAGTGTGACTGTAAGGCAATATTTTGATTCCATATAATGGATGGGCGTGTTTTAATAAGGGTGTCTTGAAGAAGTGCATCACTTAAACGTTGGCTTGAAATCAATTTTGGGAACGTATGTGGTATTGAGCTTAATAATGATCCTACATTTTATTTGATCATTGCCATTATTAAACGTTCATGTTATATCGTTGTCGATTTTTGTTCCTCATCAGAAATAACAATAAAAACATTGGGATCTAAGAGCTGTATGTGAGGATTTACTAATTTAAGTGAGATGAAGTCGCACTTTTAAAAGTTGTCTAAATCATCTTGATCACCATTGGCTTCTATAGGCTATTCAAGTCTGCTAACTTGGGATTCCTGTCTGAGCGTGTACAATTTAAAGAAGCTATGAATTTCATGATGCTATTTAAAAATGGGTTTGAACCTTGGATACATGCATACTCATGCTGAGTTGCTGGTGTCCTTGTATAGTGCCATGACATTATCCTTTAAGCCTATGGTATGTTATTGACTACCTGGTTCTTTCATCAATTTAGAATTGAACAGGGTATGTTTTGCTCTTGTCCAGCACAGTAAGCCTGATAAGGACCGCAATGTCAGCAACCGGGAAGCATCAATGAAAAATATGCATGCCATTTACCCTACCATCTGGTTATATTGACTCATAGGTTTCCTTAGACCCAATAGACAAATAAAGAGGGTGGGTTCCCTAGCAGCTGTTAGGTATTGCTTTAAACCTTATGTTGAAGGGTCCCTATATTGATAAAAGCGATCTGAACATGGAATAGAAACAAATATTCAACCTTATTGGGAACTACAGTGTGTTTGACTGGTGGATACGCTCAGCAGGTGGCAGTGTAGGACAGGTTGATGTGACTGCAACTCCAGCCGCCTCTCTGTATTACTTCCTCTTAGCCAAGAGTCATAAGCCACAATTATGGCTGCCCTCCAGACGTCTAGCACCAATGGAATTATTATGAAAAATGAAGTGAAAGACACAGTACCGCCTGGGTAGAAGAAGGCAGAGTGATTTTAAGAGGGAGCATCAAAAATGATGTGCACAAACTGCCTGTTGAAACATCTGTCCCATGGCAGCACCCATAAAGAGCCTGTTTTGGCAGGACACTGGATGCTTTTGAATCAATTTTCTAAGACAAAAGTTTTGTGGACTGGGATAACACATCGTCTCCTTCTTTTAATATTGACGATGAAAGCATCAGAAAAAGGAGAAGGCTGTGTTCAATTACTTATTCATTATTCAGGCCAACATGTTAGCGAAATTGTATAGATCTACTTGTGAACTGTAATTAGGGATGCACAATAATTATTTTTCATGGCAGATTCAGATTTTCACAGATCCCTTTAAAACTAGGGCAGCCAGGTTTATAAACCCGTTGCTTCCACACAGACCCAGTTCTTTATTAGGGATGATAATAAAGATAATTTTATATTAATATCATATAAATAGTTTTATGATTTTAGCCTGTAGGCTCTTCATATCATTTCCACCAACAGAACAGATGGTTGAAAGAAATAGATACTTGAAAGAGACGCAATACATGTTTATTTAACAAACTTGATCTGGCAACGGACAACTATGATGCCAAATATGAATACTTTTTGCTTTATGTGCTGTGTGTGACGAATACCTAAAGAGTGATTTGATGATGCGTTACGCCAGGCGCTATCTTGTGTGTCCGAAAACATTAGCAGTGAGAAGAGGCTGTAGTTTCAGTATCAATTGGGCAGTATGAACCATTAAAAATATAATAACTTTATAACTATTAGTACGTGGAAAGTAAAGAGCATTTCAATCTATAAAAAAACAAAGGTCCCTGAAGAATCCTGGCTCTTTGTCTTGAAACTGCAGCCTCCTCTATTTCAGGAACATATTATTGAACAACATAACAACATGGTTTTGATAGACCACCAAACATGGCACGTCCACTATAGCATTCAGCATCAAATTCCCCATTACCGTGTGGGCTTAACTTTTTTTAAGGCCTACTTTTAAGGGTTGTGATAGCAGTCGTCAATGATAGCATCATGTGACATTTTGATAGGTGACCCATTTGATAAATATAACTCAATGAAATCGTGGTTACAAGTACTTTTAAAAGACCCACTGCTGCAAGATATATATTTACATCTTCAATTCCACAAAAGCTCATGAACGTTATTCAGTTTGACAACTCCAGCCTGTGCAACTGTTAGTCAATGGTAGCATATACTTTTGATTCATTATGAAAAGTTGATGAATTTATCATTGGGATAAATGTATTGTGCCAAAACAATAAAAAAATATTAACTATGTAAAGTATACAAAGGGAGCATGCAAAGTTTCTCATATTTTTTCTCTCACAACTTTGTTAGTTGCCAATAAAAATAATGAATAGTCTTGTCCTATGAAGTACTAGATCCTTCAATAGATCGAACTAACAGAGGATGTGTTCTCCTCTTTAGTATTCTTTGCGCACTACTACAACATATTTCGTAAGTATGAAGCCCGTACTCCAGTTCTGCCCTAGGGTGAAACTTGATTGGCCGCCTATGCACACAGTCACAGAACCTTGCAGAGAGACGTGAACATTGCATTATAAAGGGCATATTGCCCAGTAGGGCCTTCAAAATTTGATAGGCAATGTGTCTTGATCTTTAAGTGTTGGGTTTAGCTAAGGTTATAACAACACGCTTAACAGCATAGCTGTCGGGCCCTTGGTCACCTGAGATTAATTTTAGAAGACCCGTTTATCTACGACAACATTAGCAACATATTTGGACCCAGGTGTGGTCCCAGTCTTCAATCTTCTGTGTAGCCCTGGGTGGTGGGTAGTGAGAAGCAAGTTGTTAGCACGATGCACCGGTTCAGGTTTCAAAGGACGGAAAGTCAGTTGCTGCAGGCCTCTTTCTTGGTGCATCTGGATAGGAATAGAACGGGACACTTGTAAAGATGGATGCCTTAGATGAGCGAGACCCAGATTAGCCCCCTTTCTAACTAAGCATGCTAAAAACATGCTGACGGCGGCCTGTGTTTGTTGGAGACCCATGGGGGATCTAGCACTCTCTTGGCCTTTGGGGAAAGTATGTGCAGGTCCTAGCCTTTGGAAAAAGGGTGAAAAAATATGACAAGGTCATTCCTAGTGTTGGACCGCTGTAATATCTTTTTCAAACCAGCTTGATAATAGGTCAAACACCGAATCAGACAGGTATATCAATGTATATCAATGTATACCAGCAGATGGCGCGTGCATGTCTATACCACTCTGCTGCTGACAAGTGGAACATGATGAGTTATGTGTGCCTGGCGCAAACTAGACGTGTAGTGTAAGGAAGAAAATTGCGAGCGGAGAGAGCGAGCAGCTGTTGGATCTCCCTGCGACATTTAAGACTGGGAACATGAGGATCACTCATGGAAAAATGTGATGGCAAAAAAAGTTACTCTGAAATCAGCATCCCCAGCGCAGATAACATGTTCAAGCGGGAACCAGGCAAACATGTTTATGCCGTTTATGGCATACAATCTAAGATTGTTGAACTAACTAAGGAAAGCCCTGAAGGCATTGGCATATTAACTGCATGCAGCTTTAGGGTTTGGGTACTGTTCAAATTAGAACCGGTACCTTAACCTGGAATTTGGTGCCGGTACCTTTTTCAGGACTTTACTGGGTGAGGCTTTCAGGCACAGTCTTAAATTGGTTCAGGTCCTACTAGGGATGGGCCGATAGTCGATTCTATCGACTATCGACGATAGATGGATTCCATCGTCGATGGTCTGAAGTTGCAGATAAAAAGGCGTTTTTTTTTTTTTTTTGGAAAAACAGCGCTGTGGTAGCTATTTGTACAACTTAAAAAGCCCCGCAAATTGTAATTGAAATTAACTGGCACAGGTGGAAGACATACTATGTAGCGCTGACCTGCCGCATTCACTCAGTGCTACGAGAGGAGAGGGGAGGGGCTCGAAACCTACCGGTCTGCTCGCACGGCAAAATGACATCAAACCCCGCTGCACCATTTCCGGGTCACAGCTGTGGTACATGAGCTGTGTTAGAAATCGTTCCCTAATCACTCACTCACTATTCCCTATAGTGTTCATGATATAGTACACTACATAGGGAACGAACAAACGAGAATTCGGACGCTACGCTGAACATTTCTAAACGTAATTTGCGTCAGTAAATGCGCCGGGTATTTGTGTGACGCAGACAGATGCGCCCACGTCATGTAAACAAACCGGGCACTCTCGAGGAAAGCTGGAGGTTGTATTGATGTTGAATGTAACATTTCCTTGAACAAGGTTTTTCTTATTAATTTTGAATGTTACATTTCTATGTTAAATCCCAAATAAATTGTTGACATTTCTAAACGAAAGCCGGAGACTCCATCATTAAATGTATTTGTTTTCGCGGTTATTCAGCTTCTTCTCCTTCGGAAAAACACGACCGCATTGCATTGTGGTATACGGGAGTAACACGTAGGGAACATCATATGTACACTCAAATTTTGGGTATTTTAAGTGCACTATATAGTGCATGAAATTAACCAGTGAGAATTCGAACAACACTACCAAATGGCGAGCCCCCTATATAGTGCACTATATCCGTGATAGGGAACGATTTCGAACACAGCTACGAGCTGTGTGTCATCAGCGTGTGTCATCATGACAGCGCCTCCGGCACCGATGTATCGAAACTTAAATCAGCGGAGGCTCACGCTGGTCCAAGGGGAAGACCAACGTTATCGTTTTTAAGAAAAAAATTGAAAAATAAAACCGAGATTTTTTTCAGTGATAAATTATTATAAATAATTATTATTATAAAGTTGCCCCCCCCCGATAGTATCGACTATCGGCGATCGCTAGGGGGCGCTATCGGACGATGGAAGTTTGTAGACGATTGCCCAACCCTAGGTCCTACCTACAAAATAGGAACTACTTTGTTTCCATGGGCGACTTTATATCAGAATCAACCAACGTGACATGTGGAGTCCCACAAGGTTCGATCTTAGGACCCTCTTTATTCAACATCTACTTGCTCACACTAGGGCAAATCATGCAAAATAACAATATTGACCATCATTGCTATGCTGATGACACACAATTCTATGTATCGCTATCACCAAATGACGGCCCATAGATCTGCTATGCCAGTGCATTGAGCAAGTGAAAGAATGGATGTGCCGAAATTTCCTTCAACTAATGAGGACAAAACAGAGATAATTGTATTTGGTTCTAAAACGGAAAGGCTTAAAGTAACCCAACACCTTCACTCTCTGTCCCTGAAAACCTCAATCAAAGCCAGAAATCTATGGGTTATCATGGATTCAGATTTACATTTCGACAGTCACATCAAATCAGTTACAAAATCGGCATACTATCACCTTAAAAATGTAGCAAGACTTGGAGGGCTCATGTCCACCGAAGACTTACAAAAACTTGTACATGCCTTTATCACTAGTAAGCTTGATTACTGCAATGGTCTCCTTACAGGTCTCCCAAAACAAACTCTGAGGAAGCTTCAGCTTGTTCAGAATGCTGCTGCTAGAGTTCTAACAAAGGCCAAAAAATTTGAACACATTACACCAGTTCTGAAATCGTTACATTGGCTTCCTGTAGGTCAGATAATTGATTTTAAAATCATGTTGCTAACCTATAAATCCCTACATGGTTTAGGCCCAAAATATTTAACTGATATGCTTCCACTACATAAACCTTCTAGACCACTAAGATCCACTGAGACCTATCTGTTAATTATCCCCAGAGTAAACACGAAACATGGGAAAGTAGGATTTAGCTACTATGCAACAAATAGCTGGAATAAACTCCCAGAGGATTTAAGACTTGCCCCAACTCTGAGCACCTTTAAAACAAGACTGAAGACTTTTATGTTTGCTTTAGCTTTCTGCTAAATCTTAAATACATTGCACTTTCTAAAAAGCTTTTTTAACTTTGCCTTTATTTTCTGCCTTTTAACTTTCTATTTTACCCATTTCTTTGCATATGTTTTCTTTTACTTATCTTTTATTTTCTTTTATTGTATGACAATGTCTATATGTGAAGCACTTTGAGTCTGCCTTGTGTATGAAAAGTGCTATAAATAAAGTTGCCTTGCCTTATAATTTAGTTTAAATTGTAAAAAAAACCTGGCAGAACTTCTCAATTAAAATTTATTTAGAAAATTCGACATAGCCCACATAAAATAAAAACCCTCCCTACCTTCCTCTCCCCTCCCATCCCTACAACCTCTGGCTTGTCAGGGTATTTTACCGTAGCGTGAGAACGCTGTCGAGTGGGTCTCAGAGGAAGCACATGTGATATCCTTCCCAAGATGCAGGAGTCGTAGCAGGGGCTACTCTGGCCGAATAACAACGCCCTTTGCGCCAGTGTGAAGGGTGTAACCTCTGCGGCTCTCACTGTGACATGAGGCCGGGTCAAGAGTTGGACTGGATGACCTGACAGTGAAAGCAAGATTGTAAACACCATGCCCGACAAGCTGATAACTGATGATTATAATGACCTATAGTAACATATTTGAAATTCAAAAAATGCCTAGAAAAGTGAAACTCGTGCTACTTAAATCGAAGTGAGTATCTAGGTCATTTACTGTCCTTGAATTTGGCATCATCTTCATTTGCATCATCCTTGTCCCCGTCACAACTGTGTTGCCTTTAGACAATAACATTACTCCTTCTGCTTGTCTGTCCTATTCAACCTAATGAATACAACCTCAAAAACACAGCCAGGCTTTACAAGTTACTCAAGCAGATGCCCCGGTACATCCAGCTTTCCTTTGACGGCAGTCTGTAACATTATCTGGATTTAAATGGCTTCTTCTAAAATGGGCCACACATGGACAAAAAAGTTAGACGAAGAAAGAGACTGCTCTCATGACTGTTTGATGTGGAGATTTTTTTTTTCAAATTCAGGTACTGTCCTTTAATCCTTTCAAATTCACTTTTGCCCGTGGTAGCGAAAATTTAATTAAGGAGCACCCACCAAAATGTGAAGGGCACCAACAATATTAATATATTTCTGTAGTAATCTTTGAATGTTTAAAAACAAATTTTGGTATGCAAATTAAAAAGATAATGCAACATTTGTCTGTACATTTGGCAAGTCTTCTACAATACATAATCACATTGAATAAGAACATAAAACAAATGTAATTATGTTCCCATAATAAACAAATTCAGCGTTTGACATGTAATTCTGCATATTTAACGTGTTCACCAATAATCCAGTCACACCAAAAGGGGATCTTCCCTTAGGAAAACCCCTAAAAACATGCATGGTAGCCCCAGCCCTCACTCACGTTGGGGCATATTAAGGAAGTAACAGTAAGTTGCTATCGTGAAAGTTTGTATTTTATTGATGTTGTTCTTGGTAATGATTTAACTGGCAATCATGGCTGGGTTGATGGTGCCCCACCTGATACATATACTCCGTTGATGAATAACCCAGCTGATTGTAAGATTGAATTCCCTGAGGTATTTACCGCTTGTGCTGTGACACGGGCAATGGCAGCAAAAGATTCGGAACCTCAAGATTTTGCTGTTGACCATGAAGAATTGGACTGTGGGAGGGATTTGCATGTACCTGATTCTCTGTCTATCTCCCAGCAGGAACTAATCACTGAACAACAGGCGGATGCTTCGTTGAGTGAACTGTTTGATCAGGTGCGGCCTAGCGTTGAAGCTCGGACGCTCGAACATCTACTGTCGTAGATGTTCTTTCTCCATCTCTGCATTTAATGTCAACAGCAACAGCTCCTTCTGCTGCTCAAATGTTAGACCTACAGGAGGAGAAAGAGACTCAACCGCAGCATTACTTTGCACTGTGGCTGGCAACACATCACTCTCAATTAAAGCAGCCCTCAATGCCCCTTTAATTTCCTCCTTTAACTTTTTATCCCTAATGTCAACACCATAATGCTCCACGAGCTTCAAAAGTTGGTCTATTGTGCAACTATTCAAAATTGCCTCAGTGGGAGACTGAACAAAACTACTGACAGAAGCCATGACAAGACTGTTGATTATTGGGATGCAAATAGAATTGGAACTTCCCCACTAACTGCCTATCCAAAACTAAATAATCCTGACCCTAGTGTTCATGCAGCTTGCGGTGGGTATTTATTCACTGTAAACCAGCCGGTTTGAAAGGCGACCTGTAAGCAGACAACCCCCAAGATCCTTCGGACGTGCTCCCGAGACAATTGTCCGAAAACAATTGACACTAACCACGTTGCCACAGCACTACAAAAAGGATTAAACAAACAAAACAAAAATAATTCACGCAACCCAAAGGGGAAACGCAACTGAAGCCTAACAGGGGAAAGTTCAAATTCCGACATGTGCTCACTGGACAATCAACTGTTTAGCCTAACCTCAGCAGATTACCCAATCAAAAGCTCAATCCCCAACCATGCACTACTGATCCACAAAACCACAAAGGAGATTCAAAACATATTAACTAGTGCACCAATTAACTGATAGAAACACCATATAACATGTCTCATTATAATCATGTTGATTTTTCGTATGCATTAAGCAGCAAAGCTATATATATTTAATAATAAAAAGGATTAAAGGGATTCTGAGATATTTGTAAAATGGTGTTATCCTGTCTGGGGACATTCAATTAATATTGATGCGACATTTATATAAAAAAATAAAACTGTATGGTGTATGTTAACTTAAATCAAACATGAATACATAATTCCCTAGCACCAAATGAGCTGACAAGTATAGTTGCTTGACTAAATTACACAGTCATGGACAGGCACGTACACATAATCAGGTGTCGGTATCCAATCAGGAAGGGCGACTTTTAAATTGAATAAACAGATCACGATTTATATATGTGTATAATTATATTTATAATAACTGAACATTAACTGTTACAACAGATTTGTAGCACGACTCGGCCAGTAATAGCTTTCAAAAGTGGTGTCTGCCACTGGACTTGTGCTCCTTCATTCGTTGGCGGTATACAAACCCAAGCCTCATTTCACCTCAAGAACCTCACGGCCCCCATGATGGCTATCTGTAACCAGACCCACATGCTGCCTGCTGGATTTCTTCCCCTTGTAACTGATTAGTAGGCAGCCCATGTCGGGATGGCTTATGGCCAGCATCAAGCTCATCACTGTCTACGTCATCACTCGTATCCTATGAACTTGGCATAGAGGATGAGTAGGCTTTATGTTGAACTTGTACCTTGATAGATGGATTCTTTATTATTCCTGAAAGGAATTCCAGTGTTCTGGTAACTCCATGATACATGATGGAGAAGGGAGAAAAGAAACACCCAAGGAAAAATGCATAACTACGTATGTATATGTACGCACATAAATCTCATCTTCTAAATACGTGTGTGTGTGTGTGTGTGTGTGTGTGTGTGTGTGTGTGTGTGTGTGTGTGTGTGTGTGTGTGTGTGTGTGTGTGTGTGTGTGTGTGTGTGTGTGTGTGTGTGTGTGTGTGTGTGTGTGTGTGTGTGTGTGTGTGTAGAATAAATGTGTGCCCTTTTTTTGAAATGTAAGAATATAAATGTTAACCCTCATATTATATGTGTACCTGGCAGAGGTGTCACACTTGCCCTGATTTCTCCGAAGCATAAACCCTAGCAATTGTGTCAATGTTTTGCCGATGTTGTTTCACTTCTAGCTTGGGGAAGGATGCTTTTGCACTTTTGGCCTTGCATCCCTGATGTCTGCCACCTTTCTGCTTAGCACAGCTGTCCTCAAAGCTCTCTTTACTGCCCCTCCCACTCCATCCAGCGCCCCTATCCTTTGACTAGTGGCAAAAAAATGCCTACTTATGCGCCATGATGTTGGGGAAAAGTCCAAATAGATTGTTCTTGAATTGGGATGCTGTGCCGAAACCGCCCATATGGACACATTCGATGGCAGGGATTTTCCTCTTGATATCCTCAATGCTGCTTTTGAAGCACGTGAAAGCTGCCTTCATATCATGCTCCACGTCGTCCCTTATAATCACAAAGAACTGGGTGTCCGACAACTATGTTTTCTTAAATGTGGACTTTGCAGGAAACTGCACTACAGTTTAAGCAGTAGCCTGGATAAATGAATAAAATAAAATTGTATTTATTTATTTATAAAATAAATTGCACCTGATGCCAGAGCCTCGATCCCATACTGATAAGCTGCAGTGCAGTTTCCTGCAAAGTCCACATTTAAGAAAACATAGTCTGCATCCAACCGCCCTCTGTTCTCCCAATTTCTGAAGTCAATTCTAGTCTTGCGGTCGTGTCCATCTCCAGCATCCCCAGAACCTTTTTCAGTGCACCAATATATCGGACCTTAGTCTGAACTCTTCAGCCAGACATAGCAGGGTGGGGCAATCTCCTTCCTAATCTGGTATGCTGGCTACAAGTTGCTGCAAACCTCCTTTCCTCACTGCAAACATTACATTCTTTGTGCATGCAGGCTGAGCACTTTGGACTGCACTTCTCTGCAATGTCATTTTCCACTCTGCGGAAAGCCAGCCTTGGTAGGTGCTTGTAGAGGAGGAGATTTTTGTTCTCATGGTATTTATGGTCTTGGGGTGTCTGCCCTTGGCAGCACATAAAGGTGCATCTTTGCAAATGAAGATACCCTACCACAGCCTCAGCCTCTATTATTTTATGTCTTAAAAAAATACACAAAATGGTCAAAAAGAAAATGTTCAAATCTAAAATAATGTTCAAAAATGTATCCAGCTGTTCTTGCACTGTTGTTGCACTTTCTATAAAACATTTACTAAAAAAGAGAAATCAAAAAAAAAAACGAAAGTCAATTATATTAGTTTTTGTGATCGTTTGACGCTAAAATCGAAATCGAGATCTAAATTCGATTAATCGCCAGCCCTACTGTCATCTAGCTATTCAACCACATCAATTCATTCTTCCCTTCTTGCTTTCCATTATCTGAATAATTTACTTGCAGAATTACATAACAATATTATATGGTGTAATAAAATATACAATTATGTTTTTGCTCCAGTTGACAGCCCTACTGGAAAGAACTTTTTTTATCAACTCATGTAAGAATTATTCCTATCACGATTATACAGATTTTGACACCATCATATCAGCGTTAACACTCATTCATGCCCTTTTAAAAGGCTAGCTGTCTTCTTCGTATTCATTTTAATTTTGATGACGATCTCGGCTTTGCACCTGCTAAGTAAAGACATTTTCATTAATCTTTTATTGATATATTCTTGATGAGGGCTTTAAACGAAGAAGTGCAAAATAATTAATGAACACTTCAGTTTTTTAATTGTGTGTACTTGTTTAATGCTTTCACAGTTCAATGAGCAAGACGCACAATGTACAATTTGTTTGCCGTTTCCAGGACATTCAGAGAAAAGCTACATTTAACCTTGAAAACTAGAAAGGTGAAGTGAAAAACATTGACTACAGTTTAGAGAAACTGCTTTGAACAGCAATCAAACCAGATACACCCAAAGGAAGTGCTGCTGCTTGCATCAAAACATTGCAGAAGATTTATAAGGAACCATGAATACCATTTAGCAGTGACATTTAACCAAACAGTCTTTCAGTGCATTTTAGATTGCGGCGCAGGAGATGTTAGGCTGGGAGTCTTAACTGGCCACTGGCACTGCAACGGTTGTCTTTTTATCGCAGCCATGATAATTGGCCCGACTGTCTAGCATTATGTTGATATACGTGCAGAAACGAATATCACACCCCTAGGCAGTAGAGGCTGACATCATCCCTCTATGTATAGGCCTGCACCTCAAGATCCTTAATTTAACTCGTTTTGGTACGGGAGCCGGTGGCACATGTGTGGTTGGATCAACACATAGCATTGCGGTTTCCCCTCTGCGGGTACTAGGTGACACAAAAAGTGTTTGTTTGTGCCTCCGTTTATGGCCTTGTATAATACACGGGTCTAAATATAGCCACAACACTCGGACACACTGGCATCATTGAGAGCTGTCAGTAAACACCCTTGTCTATTTCTGTCCCACTGATGTGTAATATCAGTGAGGGACTGCATGATGTTTTCTAACACTACTAGTATCACCTGCCCTGTTCCTTCACACATGTTTTCACACAGGACCTTACGCCCTCTCAGGGGAACCGCTGGTATGCCTTGACAAGTGTGTACCAGGGTTTCCACAGGCCTCATTCCAGGACCACTTTGAACCCCCATTGCTAAAAGTCTTTCTGGTTAACAGCTCCTGTTGGTAGAAAGTGGGTCATATCCATGTGAGGGGTTACCTTAAATGTCATTACAGCTATTAGTATCTTGGGTTTATTTTAAGGAACAGGATAGTGAAGTGCTAAGGGTGTTCGAATACCAGCCGAGCGGTTTTGGATTTGTGTTAAATGTTCGCAAGATGTCTAATCCCGGTTTTTTATTGTTTTGTTGGTTAATCACTTATATTTGCTAAGCTAAAAATGTGAAGCCTTTGTCAGGTTTTTACTGGAACACAAGCATTTTTACAAACAAAATGGTCAGAAAATTCAAAACAGAACGTTTCCCTTTTTTTTTTTGTCTCTTCTAATTAATGTCAACATATTCTGACACGGACACCTTTTCATCTTGTATAAAACATTCCCTTTACTCCATTTTAACATGTACTCCAAACCCAGACATCAGGTCCACAACCGGCTCCATGCTGATTCGACGGGTTTATTCTTGACTGAGTGGTGCGCTAATCTAGGATGTTGACAGATCGGACCGTCCATCGGGCCTCAGCTAATTTGTCTGAGACTTTTCTTTGTGAGGGCCAGCTCTCACCACTCCTTGGTCCGATGATGGGTGTTTTCTAACCCGGCTTGGGGCCAAAGAACGTCAACTCTCTTTGATAATTTATCTTGGGGAGTGCGTGGGTAGATTTCTCATCTATCTAATGACCTCTTCATTTGAAAGTTGTAGCCGAAGATGTAAACAAATGTAGTCAGAATTTCAGTATATTTCAGAATTTCTATGGTTTAATAATTTTTCTATTTCATTTATTTTTATTTTCTATCTGCATTGGTATTCCGTCATCCAATTGTTAAGCCCAAGTAGGATTATTCTGAACGATTACTTCCTAATGTATGCTACATTTCATGCCAACTGTTGATCCCCATCCACCCATTACCTGAATAGGCAAGTGGTATGGTGGAGGAAGCTGATTTATTAACCATAATTAGAATTATTTTGCACTCACTACAAACGACTCGACTTTTTTACATTTGTTAGTCTGTCAAACCAACATTGTGTAGAAGATTACTTTTGTGCTGAGCCTGATACTCATAATAATCTGCAGTCTATTGCATGAACTCCATGTGCTTGCTTTAATTTTCTCTCATAAAAACAATGGTAGACATCATTTTTATGTGGAAGATTATAGTTAAAGTGTGATATACTATAAGTTGTTAGGAAAGGCATGTTACTTGCTGTAAACCCTTACTGCCCAGGGCCCTTTTGCCCTCCTATGTGCATTCTTTCATTGTAGTCATTCTCTTGAAAAGAAATCTGTTAGAAAGTCAATAAATTATCTACTTCGAAATTCGAATTCGAAAATCGAAATTACAATAAATCAATTACAAAGGCGAATTTCAATAAAGTTGATTTTAAGTAGACAAATACAGATGACTGGCTACTGGTTGAGACCACATCAATTATTATACAATGCATAACCATCAATCATTCTGCAAAATAATAGACAGGAGACAGGAGAGGGATCTTGCCCCATCCTCCCTCTCCTGTCTCTACTTTGGTTTGTCTCCATCTTTCTCATTCACTATGTCTCTTTCGCTCTCTCTGTGTTTCTCTCCCAGGCACTGCTGCAGTCTCTTCATCGAAGAAGCCCAGGGGTCGGGGTATTTTCCGTAGTCTCTTCTGTTGTCTCTGTAGCAGAGAAGCAGATGCTCCACCAGTCAACAACAACGCCCCCCTATTGGTAGAGGAAAATGGAACCCTCACAAAAGTAAGCATCTGTGGTCTACACTAACACACAAACTACGTTATCCCCAATACGCCTACATCCACTTTATGTTGGAGTAGGTCTTGTAGGGCTAGGGTTAAACAAGGATTAAGACTCCCAGTCGAAAGGTAATTGGGTTTGATCCCCAATGTCCACAGACCATCTATAGGCATCCTTGAAAACAATTTTCTTACCTATAACTGCACCCAAATGTCTTTTTGCAAGAAATAATTTATCACTTTTTGCAAAATGACTGACTCTCTCTCTCCTATATCAATGACGTGTTTCTCTCTTGCCTCCCCATGGTTCCCCTCCCCCCTCCCGAGGAAACCCTGAATGACACATGATGGACGGTGACATGATCAACAACACACGTTTCCTTGGCAAAAAGGCCTTTCATATTTACCGAGTATCTCTGCTCACTGGGGGCAGATATTGCATTTCACAGATGAAAAGTACTCGATGTACAGTCATCCATCAAGCCAAGTTTGATTCTCTAATGGGTTTCGGTTGGTACGTGGTCTGGATTAGAGAAGTGGGCATCAGACCAGAGTTTGTTGGGAATGTGCTACTGAGCAAGGCAGCTTACTCTCCCCAACATACTTCCCGGTATAACATGATTGGACAAGGCCGGGATCGGGGTTGAAATGTTTGTGTTCGTCTTTCAGAGGGTAGCTTTGGTCTTTACCAAAACTGTCTGTAGTAGTCCCAGCAGGTCAGAAACAAGTTATATTTAAGGAACAACTTCTATGTAAGAAATTAGAATAACTTCCAAATTGCACCACAAGTAGATACTTAAAATGGTTTGCACCTCTAACCTTTTGTAAAACCATTTTTGCCGTTAATTAACCCCACAGCAACAAAAACATGGAAAAACAGCCAATTAGTACCCGCGACCAGGGTGGATCGAGTGGTAATGCCTGGCTCAGGTGTCCTGTTCAGATCTATGCCTTACTTCAGCTTTTTATAGAGATTTGATATTCCAAGAGTTATTTGTCACGTCTCTCCAAGCCCCCAAAATAAATAGCATGTCTCCCACTGTAGGGGGGCTGGGGGGAGTGGGGAGAGAGAGCCAAGTAATGGTATCAGGCAGTGTTGGTTGGGACCCCTCACCACCAACCACCCTCCCTCCTCCCAAGCTCCGTCATGCCGATGCGTGTGTGTGTGTGTGCGCTCCTGTTGCTCGTCTCCTGTCAGTCTGCTACTCTTGTTGCCCCCCCTTCTCTCCCCAGTCGTGTCAAAGCTGCTCATTCCGTGGTTGTCGCTGACATCTGCCAGTCATTTGAATGGAGACGGTTCCCTATTATCGCGCCGCCTAAACCATGATTGGTGCAGCTTGAGGGAGGCCCTTCAGCAGAGTAACAGCAGTCCCGACTAGGAAACGCTAGCTGCTTTATGTACTTGAGAAGCAGTTGGGGAGTCCAGGTGACAGTTTTTTTTGTCTGCAGAAGACATGCCTGCAGAACTTTGCCAAATCCCACAGGTGGGAGAAGCCACCGACTTGTCAAAGACCTTGATGGAAAATGCTGATTTTGGTCTGAACGTCCTCATGGAATACGCAGAGCGGAAACCCGTCTATGGAGATATGGTTCCATCCGGCCTGGACTGTGCTCAATGTTTCAGCAATAATGGACATTTTCTCGAAAATGAGATTAAGCCTGAGAGCGCATGGAAAGAAAATGCCCAAAGCTTTGAGCATAATGTTGAACAATTCAATTTAGAGGGTCAACCTGAACAGTCTGAAGATTTGGATTTAAAGGAGCCATTTGATGTTTTTGCTCAGCACTGTGGGTGTTGGACCTACCAGTGCTGCGCTAGTCGCGGCTTTGCATATGAATGCAGGTCATCTTGTGAACACTGTGCCGAACACTTCCAATTATCCCCGCAACGCGAGCCTCTTGAACAGTTTGACTCTTTCGACTCTGAGCCAGAGATTGCCACAGTGAACGCTGAGGCTTTCGGACAATGTGAACCAGCTGATTGTATTTCTGGCCATAGTGAACAATTGGACTTACCAAACCAACAGATGGTTTCGGGTCAACAATTTACCTGCTTTGACACAGCAGGACAAGACTTGACTGAGGATTTGGAACAATGCCAAAAGTCTGCTGTTTTGAATGAAAACTCTGCGGAGACTGGAGATTCATTTGACAGTGACACTGAAGTTTGTGAGTATTATGACGAGCATGAAGAAACTGAAAGCTCAGAAGTTATTGATGAGCCAACAGAAGATGATGAGGATTCGCCACTTAGCAATGAAGAGTGTTCTATATTATCAGAGGAGGTTAACTTAATTCATGCTGAAACACTGCTTCAAGACAGTTCTCATGAAAGCACAGATTACCTATATGAAGATGAAGATGATGATTATGATGATGATGATGGAGGCCAGCTAGATGAAAAATGCAACCCTCAGGATGT
Source organism: Gadus macrocephalus (assembly GCF_031168955.1). NCBI lineage: Eukaryota > Metazoa > Chordata > Actinopteri > Gadiformes > Gadidae > Gadus > Gadus macrocephalus. The sequence goes on from NC_082401.1 coordinate 7,354,164, forward strand.
TGCTTACGATGTATCAAATTATGAAACAGAAAACTATGAAGTGTCTGATAACCACAGTCTCTGTTCTTCCTACGATGAAAGTGGACACATTGAAACTGATTGTGACTCAGGAGAACACATGTTTGTCCCGGAGTCTGACATCAACCCTGAGGAAGATGGTTACTCAGACTGCTCTGAAAACAGATCATTTGAGACTTGCTCCAATGGGAGCGCTCGATCAGAGTCCTGCTTGGATTTATCTGGAGGATCTGATAAAGGAGCCCATGAAGATTCTGGGGATGAACAAATCCAGTGGGAATCATTTGATGGTGATGATGAAGAAGAAGAAGAAGAAGAAGAAGAAGAAGACGACAACGATGATGTGGATGACACCAATACTGATATGGAACAAGCCAAGGAAAATAAGGACGTTGACACCAACCTCTTTGCCTTATTTGACAGGGAAGACTACTATGGACTCTCTTTTCTACAGAGGAAACCTTATATTTCTTGTTTTGATGGCGGGGACATCCATGAGCATCTGTATCGTGAAGAACCAAAACCTGTCGTGCAGAAAGTCAAAGCCAAAAGGGCGACTAGGCGTAGGAGAATGAAGGAACGGGCAATCATTTCAGCTGACCGATCCCCTGTTGATGTACAGAACTCTGACATTGAAGAGACCCTTCTCAGGGATTCACCTAAAGACTCAAATGCTGCAGTAGAACAGGAAGTGCTAAATGAAGATCAAACTGTCATTGTGGATAAAAATGAATCTTGGGTCATCAGCGGAAAGGAGGGAGATGATGAAACCGCCCGTGAAGAGGACTGGGAGTCGAGCGGTTATGGATATGTCCCCAGCAATGAGGAACAAGCTGAAGAGGATGACATGACTAGTCCTGTATCTGTAAATGACAATATGCAAGCACCATGTGCGGATGCCATTTCTGTCGAAGGCGATGCGTATGAAGATCGTGAAACTCCAACATTTGTTTCTGCCTTTGTTGACGTTTTGGCCATTGATCCATGCCAGGAAACCAGAGCTGAGGGCACAACGGCCACACAACAAGAGCTTCTCCATATACTTGACGGGAATGAGAACGGTGGAGAACAAGATGATGTTTTTAAATTGTGTTCGGAAAGGGAGCCATATTGGGCAGAAGGCCAAAATGGCTCAAAGGACTGCGATGTTGAGGATTACTATGCATATCAAATTAAAAGCATGCGATCATCTATTAAAATAGCGGCCACACAAAGCACACAAGGCAAGATGGTCCCAGAAACGGATGATTGCAGACAAGTGCTTCAGGGTGAATCGGAAGAAGGAACCGATGCTATCCTCAAACATGTTGAAAGTTTCCCTGTTCCGGAGAACAGCTCAAATGGACTAATCCTTGCTCATCCCTCTGAGGCAGGTCCTCCTTTAAACCTAATTCACAGCGTACTTCCTGAAGGTGTTAGAGCCGAGAGGAAGAATAGCCTGGCTGTGGAAGATGAGGAAAGTGATCTTGATGAAGTTGGTGAAGATGAGCCTTGTGAATGTGAATACTGCATTCCACCTGAAGAACAGGTATTGACGGTTCTTTGTCCTGCAGTTGTTAAAGATCTATAATAGATTTGTCCTTGTCTACGGTACTGGGTGTCTGGGTTACGTGACCTGTGACATAGACTTGAACTTACTCATTTTTTTACTTCAAAACCATTCCACAAAAAACCCTGAAAGCGGCAGTAGAAAGCAGATGTACAGTCTTCAGTTCCACAGATAAAACAAACAGATCTTGGTTGCAAACCCAGCTGCTCTTTGTATGTCACTGCAGGCTTTACTAACGACATATACATAAGTTGTGTGTGTCAATGGATTGACGACCAAGGCCATGCCAGCTTCCTCCTAACAGTAAGCCTTGAGGACACTGTGTAAGCGTGTTGAGGGAGATGATGGCCAATGGCCTGGCCTGTGACTTGGCAAGGATGATATTTTAATGCTCTATCAACAAAGCGACAGCTGTAGGGGTCAGTGTTTTATTATGTTGTCTTGTGAACACACGACACCACAACCATATCTTATCAGTCTCTGTAAAAATGTACGCAGTCATTTTAATTCTCAAACCAGAAATCTGGGTTTTTCATCAAGTACTTAGTTTGTTTTGATATAGGATTTACAATAAAATGTTTATTCTGGTGATTTCTTTTTTTCAGGTTCCGACAAAGCCACTTCTTCCGCAGATCAAGTCGAAGGACTCAGGGAAGATCTGTGTGGTCATTGACCTGGATGAAACCCTGGTTCATAGCTCATTCAAGGTACGGGGCAGTGGGGTTCACCTACTCAAATCACATGATGGACGATGCTCCATGATCACACTGTATGCACTCATGGCATTTGAATAGCAAACATTGGAGAAAAATAAGTGGATAAATACCTTTGCCGAATGATTTGATTTGTTTCCCTTTTCCCAGTGGGGTCATAACTAAAAATAATAAGATATTTATTTATAACTGGCTAGTATGAATGCAAAATATACTTTCACACTATGAAAGGTTTTATTTTATCTAGCCATCCTGTCTGGGCAACAATGTTTTTCTTTACATGGAATCTGTAGCCCTTCTTGTTCTTTAATACTCAAAGGTAATCTACAATATTATCCATCTGTAAATTATTAACGGTGAACTTGTGAACCTAAACATTTTATCACCTATTAAAGCTTTAGATCAGAATACACTGAGAAGACGCTTCTCCCTATTTTTTCCAAATATATCTATCAACGGTATCTTTTTTGTAGTTAAGATGCATTTAATGGAAAGAGAGATGAAAGTCATTAAACAAGTCTTTATGTAATCTCTTTCGATCCCTTTTTAGGCCTCATTTCACCGAACAAAGTAATCAATGCCTAATGGGATGGGTCGCATGTCAAGAAAAATGATGTAATAAATGCCAAGCACTGCTGGCCCCTTCTTGGGACACAGACTAGGCTCCAGAATGTCACTGGATATAACCAGCCCCTGAAGTGTAAACAGGGTCAGGAGTTTAGTGTATGCTCCGTGCGCAGAGCACGGCTGCGGCCGATAACTTTATGACTTGACACACTTATTTTTATTTTATTGGTCTGACTAAGTATGATATGTGACCTTTGGGACTTGACTTGATGTTTCTTTTAAGGGCTGTTACAAGGTTGGACAGAAGTGTCCTTTTCGATTTTATTGTTCGCTTTTCTTTAATCTGTGACTTTCAAAACCGTAATTAGAATAGGAATTATTGGCCAATAACGCTTTGCACATTCAATGGAATTGAGTTTTCAGGATATTATGTTAAAAAAGTATAGGTACATTCTGTGGAATCACACAAAGATCCCATAGTGTGAAAAAGTTACTTTAATTAGGCCTTCAGCATTGTCGTTATTATTAATAAAGAAAGTTATTTCCAAGGTGAAACGTCCTAGTTGCGTTTCCTTGCTCACACATGACCTTCATGACCAGTTATTTTTGGACTGGAATCAAGAGCATGGTCAAGTTCATTTGAAAGTCAATCTCGATTGATTACAAAATATCGGTACTTCCGCCGAAGCCTGTTACAGCTTTCACAATATTGAAAGATAATTGCAATTTAAATTATGATACACTGCACTCGTATATTTTTAGAAATCATATCCTTTTAGGAGTAATATTATATAATTCCAAATTTGAAAGACGCTTGCTTCCTGGCTATTGAAAATGCCGAACGCATGTTTAACATTCCATTCTTCTGAGAACCCTAATTACATACATAGTTACTTTCTTACATACATTGGAATGACCACTAGTGATATGGAAGATGTTATTGCATAATTTACAAAAACAAATCATTGGAAAGGGCAAGTTTCGACGTGTGGTCCAAAATACATTTTACTAATGCATCACCCGCAAAATTGAATACTATGTTATCCATATACGTGTCTATGACATCATACATTATGAATGTATCATCAATGCCTTGAGCCGATTGGTATTTCTGTCTCTGTAAATCAGACACTTAAAAAGCCTTGTCAAGTACTGAGAAAACTGTACGTCAATGTCAAAGACACAAGAGCTGTCTTATTTACACATGTGTCGCCAACATGTCGCTGAAATAGCGTCTCTGCTTGTGGTACTGCTTAAGCACTTTAAGAAAATAGATCATAGATATACTTATGCTACCATTTTACAACAATGTAATACATTTTCTGTTTGTTGTTTTTCTTCGACAGCCAGTGAACAATGCTGATTTTATCATTCCAGTGGAAATCGATGGAACAGTTCATCAGGTATACATTTGAAATTCTTGCATATTACATCTATGAATTCTCCCTAAAGCCACAAACTTGGAATAATGAAGAAATCTAAAATCCTCTATTGTAGATGTTAATTGTTTCGTACATTTCATTCTCAGATGTGGAGAAAATAATAATTTTAATCTTTGTCTGCAACTGTAAAGCCAATATGCAACATATTCTTAATTAATGATATGATTCTGAATCTGATTTTAATTGTATTAATAGATTTAATTAGACCGCATTATTTTAAAAGTTTGGCAAACTGCATCACATTACATAATAATAGATAAAACACAACTTTGCCCAGTGGCTCTGACTTATCTAACTTGCTAGCTGCCAGCAGGGGGTCCTTTTCTGTTGAAGGCTCCGAGCACAAGTGGGCTATTTCAGGGCCCTGAGGAAACCAAGCAACCCTGGCACGCTTCTCAGAACCCCCCGCCAAGCATAAAACAGCCGGTTTAGAGGCACTGACTTGCATCATAGGCTAGTTTAACAGGCTACCACTGTGAACCCTTTAAATGGTCAATGCTAACCTAGCTAGGCCTTGGAGAAGACTTGAGGGCTTGGGTCTGTTTCAAGTAATCCAGGATAGGCTTGTTGAAACCAGGGGAAGGCCTATTCGGGGTGACTTGGTTCAGAAACAAGGCCACCAGCATCCTGCTTGGACTGGATAGAGCTCGTTGTATTATTAGCAGTGAATACATGATCTGTTGGTGATGTTTAAAATTGATCTTTGTTTTTTGAAGAGAGGGCATGATGTGTGCCTCAGTAGTGTAGTGGTTATATTGAGAAATTATTGGGAACAAAATGTGTTAATAATGTGTTTTTTAATATTTTAATTAAATTAGTTCTTTAGTGTGTCTTATGTATTGTATGCATGTTTAATGTGATCATTTTGTAAGTTCTCTCTCTCTCTCTCTCTCTCTCTCTCTCTCTCTCTCTCTCTCTCTCTCTCTCTCTCTCTCTCTCTCTCTCTCTCTCTCTCTCTCTCTCTCTCTCTCTCTCTCTCTCTCTCTCTCTCTCTCTCTCTCTCTCTCTCTCTCTCTCTCTCTCAGTATCTTATGTTTGTAAGTGAGTATTTTTGATGTCTCCTGCAGGTTTATGTGCTGAAAAGGCCGCACGTTGATGAGTTCCTCAAGCGGATGGGGGAGCTGTTTGAGTGTGTTCTGTTCACCGCCAGCTTATCCAAGGTGGGATACACCTGCATGACACAGACACTTACATCTGCAAGTTCCTTTTGATGAAAAATAGCTTGTGGTAGAACACTTCTTGACTGCAAAGTTGTATATTTAATGGAGCATGACGTTCGGAATACACACTTGTAGCCTTTACCAAGCTTCTTCAGAGAGACCATGGGTATACATGATTCACACAGGGAAACATTCACATTGTAGGCCGTAATGACAAAGGATTTGGGGTCTGATTTTAAAGGTGAGGGGAGTGACCATCATGGAGTTAAGGATTGGCCATGGCTGAACCCAACCATTCCACTTTAATTTGCAATACACTTTTTCGGGAAGTGGACATGTCTGCAAGGATTCAAGACAACTAAGGGAATCCAGACAATAAAGACGCCAGGAGATTGTCATGCGCCGAGAATCTCTCTGTGGCTAGAGTGGCCTGCGAATGCCAGTGTAGAACTGACCCACATTTCAGTTCGAGGGAGGAATAGGGCCATCTTTAGGAGAATTAATACAAAGGCCTTTGAAATTGACTATCAAGGTTACGAGGATATATAATTTGTTATATTATTAGGATACATTTTTCCCCCATTGGGTTCAGACATGCAAATATAGGTAAAGGAAATTAAAGTACATAACTATGATGATGGTTATTAAAGCCAAATACAGTGAGCCAGACCTGGGTTTAACATGGTTTCTTTTCTCCATCAATGGTTCCAGTATGCAGACCCTGTGTCTGACCTTCTGGACAAGTGGGGTGCGTTCCGGGGTCGTCTCTTCCGGGAATCGTGTGTCTTCCACCGGGGGAACTACGTCAAGGACCTCAGCCGGCTCGGCCGTGACCTCCACAAGGTCATAATCATCGACAACTCTCCGGCCTCCTACGTCTTCCACCCTGACAATGCTGTGAGTACCCTCTATTTCTTTTGATTTGAAGTTATACTGTGTCCTGATTGGTTGTCACGTTTGATCGTCGTTGCTATTCTGCTATTCTATTGTTGTGAATTTTATGCACATGCAACAATTGGCAATAAAAAAGCCAAAAATGAACTACGAATAATATCTGAAAAACTTTTGGAAAAGATGTACTCTATGTTTTGAACAATACATCTTTAGCCTCCTATTACTTGATTGTTTTCAGATGGTTCTGATTTCTAGGCCTCCATTAGTCAGTTCCGTACTTCATTTATTAAAGTACTAGATACTTGTTCCGATGCTCTTAACCCTTATGCACTTTTATATTTCCTACATTGCTTTTGAAACTCTCAGGTACCCGTAGCTTCCTGGTTCGACGACATGTCGGACACTGAGCTCCTGGATCTCATCCCGTTCTTCGAGAGACTCAGCAAAGTGGACGACATCTACGACATTCTAAAGCAGCAGAGGACTACCAGCTAACAGATCAGGAGAAAAACGTGGAAAGACCAGAAATGCGAGGAAAGATCGGTAAAGCCCGATCAATCGGCAGACACCCTCATCGCGGGGCCATGGAGGCTGATGGGACACTCACCCCTGCCTCTCAACAACAAGGACCACACTGCAAGACAACTATCTCAACCCCCCTCACTATCCCTGTCCCCAGCAGTTATGTCTATTAAATAGTTCTAAAAACAGGTGAAGAGAGAAAAGTCCGATTATTTTAGGAATGTTTGTTTTGTTTTCTTAATTTTTCTGGAAAATTATATTGCTTTTGTTCTGAGGTTTAATCATTTTAGTCAAGTAAATTACATCCTTTCCATCTGATAGGAATCCGGTTCAGTCGATCTTGCATCAGTGTTTGTTTCCCTCTTTTTGTTATGTATGTTAAGGAAACATGTATTCAAGACTGAGCACAAGACCTAAAAGATCACTTAAGGACAGCTAATGCGTTGTAGGTGCAAAATGCTTTTAACTCAAAGGCACAAATGGCAGATCCTCAACCTACAAAGGTATTTAATTAATCACGTTTCCCATACTGAACACCTTAAAGATATAGTTATATGTTAATCTAATCTTCACAGAAAAAAATAATATTTTTGATAATTGTGTCCTAAAGGAACAAAACACTCTACGCCCTGAATGTAGATCGGCATTCTGTGAACTGCTGTAAACAAACGTGGCAGACAAGGCAACCTTAAGCTGAAGTTTGTTTGGTTTCAAGCCTTTAATATGAAGGGAGGTGTAACGTGAGTTAATTTCTCTTGCTTGTTGTACAAAAAAAACACGGTTAATACTGCAAACTTGTTTACTTTTACCCTCTATACCTAACTGCAACAGTTAAGTTTTAGGGTAAACCCAGCAACACTGCAACAACTTGTTGTGTATCATGACCCTTAAAACTACTGATGTACGGTGTTGGTTTACAGAAATTACCTACAGTCCGCAAAACTTAAAACCAGTGCAGTAGGATCTCAATGGATCACAACAAAATACAATCTCTGTAGCAGACCTTCCCGCTTGCAGACTGGACTGCAGTTCTCTCGCCATCTGACCTTTGTGAGTGTAATTTTAATTTTCATCTGAATAATACAATTGTATTGATTTTTCTTTTTTCGAAATAAATGTCATGTTTTGTTTGTTATATAGGCAAACCAATTTTAACCAAGGAATAGAAAATGGACAATCCATTTGTAACTCAAATTGATGAACATGTGTTTTTTATGAGTGTACTGCATGAGAAGGGTTTGGTAAGTGACGGGTGACGGTTGGATAATGGACACTTGGGATGCATCCTATCTATAAACTTGAATCGGTTTTGTAATGGCGTCTAGTCCGCTAGTACTGCTCACGTCATCCTTTTAACGGTCTGATTCCGATGGAAGAGTCCTGTTGCTCTCTTGGGGCCTCCCATTCACTTTTACTCCAGTCGCTGGGTGCGTGCGTGTGTGTGTGTGGTGTTTTCGGCATCATTGTTGAAAACACGTTTGTTGATACCAAGTAAAACCTTTAATGCCAGGAAGCTATTGTAACCCCTTTCTACTTTAGTTTTTGAAAATAACGATTTAATCTTTTTTTTTTACTGTATGCAACAAGAGTATTAACGTTGACAGCCAAGTAAAGATACTGGTTAAATACATATTTGATTGGTTTGTTAAATTGAAAAAAACAAAACAACATTTGTACCCTGTATCAATAAAGCATGTTTTATTGAGGCCAATTGGCAATACCATAATTGTTTCCAAAGACACTAAAGGGTCCAAGACAACATATGAAATGAAATGAAAAATAAAATACAATTGGAATAGACTTCATATGAAAACACAACAATTCACCCTTAAGTTCCACATGCCCATCCAGAAGACTCATTTAATACAACGTCCTATTGATATCATCCTCACTTTCAACCAAAAGTACCACCGTGTTTTGGCCCAGTGTATTTACATTTTACTAACCCTTCGTCTTCAAAGCAAGCTGTGCAGTCTTCAACATCAAAACAACTAAACAAATGTCAGACGATGGTAAATGGACAACATTCAATTCCCAAGGGAAATTGCATTGATTAAATTGTCACTAGTCAGGTTCACTTAAAATTATCTTTTAGTTCTTTAAACTTCAACTTCAAAGGACATTTTAAATACAGCCAAAGTATTTAAAATATTTCAACAAACTTGAACCGTGCCAAAAAAGGGAAGCAAAGCAGACTATTACTGTAGATGTATACTAGGTGGATGCTTTTATCCAAAGCCATGACCGCATACATTCTTTTTTCAGTCAAATATTATCATGAAATCATCTCATCGCAGGTGTGTCACATCAACTCTTATGGAGCAGGTGAGCGGTTTACCAGATCAGCCAATAAGAGGGCATGCAAAAGCATTTGTTTAACCTAGAGAGTCATTCAAACCAATCTTCTGGGGTTTGGTTTTTCTTTTGAACCAGTTATCGTTACATTCCTCGACAATGATTGATGATTAAACGCAAACAGTTATATTGATACATCGGAGTTGCAGGGTTCGTATAGAGCCGTTAGTGTTACCGTAGCAATTCCTATTGCAAACATGAGCTGGCTCTTCATTACAATTAAGTTAGTTGAAAGTCTTGCAACACTATTAAACATACAATAATCTGATGGACTTTGATATATGTATCTCATGTAAATCTTGAATTAATTTAAATCATCTGCATTTTATTTTAACAGATTAACGGACTAATGGTACTGTAGGTAAGACTTAAGAGCTATCATTTGAGCGGAACTTGTTAGAAATGCCATAGCCATATGTCAGCTGTTGGTGAGTGACTGTGTGCCTGCTTTTACAAGAACGCTTTCAGACTGCTCCCGGGTCATTTCTGGGTATTTCGTCCATGATAGTATCGAGGAATCCATCATGCCTGCAAATAACATTCACTCACAGGTCAGTAACACCTAAATGCAAGAGAAACATAGAGAGCAAGGGAGCAGAGAGGGGTTGTGTTTTTTTGGTTTAGTTTCTAAATCTTTCTAAAGCTTTTTTCCACTATCTCTTTACAGCTTTCAAATCTTAACTACAGCACCTATAACCTCACATACATATTTCAACATTCATAATTTGTATGGATTCAACTGGCAGGTCTTTCTATATGCAAGTCTTTTTCATCAATATACCGGTAAATAGTTTTTTATTGGAATCTTTGTACTATAGTGTTGGGTTTTCAATGGTGCCCTTTTCGAGATTTTCGATTTTGTTGTTCTACATCAAACTTTCATGGAGGTTTGAAAAATCACGACTATTATAAAAAGTTGATATGTGTTGTTAGGCCATGGCTTGCAGCTAAAAAAAATTATGACTTTTCACATATGGGATACCTCACCGCTCACAACATTATTCAACACCATCAAGTCAGCTTTCAATAATAATATAATATAATCCATTTTGTAACCAAGGCACCTTACAGTATAGTGTATGAGTGCATGCATTTGCTTTTTAGTTTGTTTACATCTCTTGACTATTGTCAGGTCAAAACAACCAGTGCACTGTAAGTTAATCCTATAGCTGGGCGATGACACCCTGTCAATCAGGGATCACCTGTGAAATGTAAGCAGAGAAGAAGAGCGTTAGAAATAGAGACCGTCCATCAGTGAACTTGGCATTAGGTAAGTCAAAACGTCCTCGATACCGTAAGGTATAGCTGCCCAACCTCTGTCCAATATAGGCCAATGTTTGGGAAGGGAAGAATGTGACCATTTATGAGGATGAACACAACACACATTTTGAGGATACTTTTGAAATACATTTGCAGTTTCAATAGCTTTTATTTTTAATTCATATCATATGCTGACCTTCTTAACACCTTTTCTATTTCTAGTTCCTTTATCTCCATTTCCCTGCGGGGTGCCTCCTCCATTTACACTTTAATCAAGCCACTTTATGAGTGTCTAAAACCCGATCCAGATGAATAAACTCAATACTCTCTCATTAATAGGAAACCTTTATACTGCTAAATATAGTTTAGCATACTATCATTAAACTGGAAGTGGAAATAGCGCCAGAGTACGCTTGACCGACATGCCCATATACGGGCCGGATATGTAAACACCTAATATAATTGCCGAGTATGTGGCGCTGGCTGGGCCAGACCATTAATGACTTGTCACGGGTGTCATGTTTATACAAAGTCGTGCAAGCGGCTTAGCTGTTTGCAAGATCTACAGCTTAAGTCTTTGCAACTGTTGTTTTTTTAACTCTTACACTTTAACGTATTTTCCTTTCTCAGATCAATGCTCCATTATGTGGTACATGTCTCCATCTTTTTGCATTTGTTCTCAGTTTACTTTTCGCAATGGTTTTGTCTGTTTCGTATTTTACGTGTCAGCTCCATCTAGTGGTCAGGTTTTGAATCTCATCATATGGAGCCAATGTGTTCATCTATTTGCCGAGCTTTTATTTTCAAACAAAAGCTCAAATAAAAATATTGATAATATTATATTACAAGTACATTCATATAGAGCAGTATGTGGTGATTGCAGTTACGTTACATATAATGTTCTAATTTGATCTAATACAATTTTTGATCATTCTTGTTAACATTCTTTGACACAAACTATTGGTTTACCTCGGTAAACCAAATATTTGGCCTTACTTTGGTTTAAACTAAGCCCTAATTAAAAGGCTCACATTTATACGCCCATCATGTGAATACGTCAATAAGGTTTAAAAGACAAATCATTTAAAGGACTGAATTATTTAATAATAATTATAAAAAATATATATAATATACAAATTCATTAATACATGCTGTATTAATGAATATAAATAGAAACAACAGTAAAAGATAGAAAGTGACAGAAAAAGAGACTGAACCCAAAGGGCCCTACCTGCCGCACGGTGAGCTTGGCGGTGCTGCAGGCGGGGCCCAGCGTGAAGCCCACCTCCCCGCTCATGTCGGGGGCTGTCTCCCTGAGGGTCAGTCTGTGGATGGGGCCCATCTTCTCCAGGAACACGGTGGCGCTGGGCTGCAGCTGCTCCCCCCTCAGGCTCCACACCGGGGCCCGCAGCACCGGATGGGAGATCTCACACTGGAAGCAGGCGTCACCAGGGGCCCCCACCTCCACGTCTTCCAGGGGCCTCACCATCACTACGGACTGGGCTGGGGGAGGGGAGGGGGGGGTTTACATTCCCAGCTTGGCTTCTTAGTGGACGTTATGTCAGTTGAGGTAGAGACAGGTGCTGTGGTTCAGGGGTTTGTAAACTGTGGGGGGCTTCGGCCCACTGTAGACAGCAGTCTAGTGTTTTTTTGTTAAGATTCTGACATACAGCTTTTAAATTGACTTCATATTTAAAATTTACCTTGCATATTTATACCGCTAGAGAGCGGTATCATTTGAAGTCATATTTACTTCTAATGGTCATAGTTCAGACCTGATATAAACCTTATGGGAGAGCAAGAGAAGGGGGAAGAGAGGGAAAGAGAGAGGGAGGCAAGTGAGCGATATAGGAAGACTGAGGAAGAGAGGGAAGGAGAGAGCTAGATGGGGAAATCGACCAAGAAAGGGAAAGAGGAGTGAGAGGTAGATACGTCTGAATCCTATGAGAAGGAGAAGGGGAGTGGGGTACAAGTAGAAAAAGAGAAAGCTAGATATACCAAACCTAAAGATGAGAGGATATCAGAGGTAGAGAGGGGGAAAAAGGGAAAGACATAGAGGGAAAAATAGATACAACACCCTTAAAGATCCCATGGCATGAAAATTTCACTTTCTGAGGTTTTCTAACATTAATATAAGTTCCCCTAGCCTACCTATGCTCCCCCAGTAGCTAGAAATGTTGTCGGGTGTAAAACGAGCACTAGGCATTCTGATCCGCTTTTGAAAAAAAGAAGCTCAGATGCGCCGTTTTGGAATTTTCCCCGTATGTCGTCATCATTACAATTACAATTAGGGCATTTGGCATTTATCCAAAGCGACTTACATTAATACACACATTGACACACCGACGGCAGAGTCAACCATGCAAGGCGACAGCCAGCTCGTCAGGAGCAGTTAGGGTTAAAGTTGTAAGGGGAGATGCCACCTTCCTTTTCTCTGCCAGCCCAGAGAATTTGGCCCGCCAATGAGCTACGACCGTGCGAGCGCCACATGTGTGTGTGTGTGTGTGATTACACACACTGTAACGCAAGTGTTGTACACTTCTTTTTTATTTGGATAACCCTTCTGCTGTTGGTGTCGGTTCTTTGACGTCTCTGGTATTTCCACAACAAGACTGTAGTTGGGGTTATCTCAGCCATCGTTGAGCCCAGCTGCCCGCCCCGCTGGCAGCTGGCAGCTGGCAGCAGGCAGCGCATGGTCCAGTCGACTGCAGATTGATGTGGAAGTGGAAGAACTAGAGACGTCGGAGAACCCGACGCAGTCGTTTGTGATTCATAATATCGTCTGGAGGCGCACACAGCTTTTGCGCATGATAATATGTATTATATGCTATAGATATCTATGTAATATTATATGATATTACTTAGATATATATACATGGACAGGATATCGAGGCGTAGTCGTGGTGGGGAGGGGTTGCAGTTCGGTGGTCTGAGGTTCTCGTCACTGCTTTTTGCAGATGATGTGGTCCTCATTGGATCATCGGCCTGTGACCTTCAGCACTCACTGGATCGGGTGGCGGCCGAGTGTGAAGTGGCTGGGATGAGGATCAGCACCGCTAAATCTGAGGCCATGACTCTTAGCTGGAAACCGGTGGATTGCTTACTCCGGGTAGGAAATTAGTCCTTAGCCCAAGTGAAGGAGTTCAAGTACCTCGGGGTCTTGTTCGCGAGTGAGGGTACGATGGAGCGTGAGATTGGCCGGAGAATCGGAGCAGCGGGGGCGGTATTGCGTTCGCTTTACCGCACCGTTGTTATGAAAAGAGAGCTGAGCCGCAAGGCAAAGCTCTCGATCTACCGGTCGATGTTCGTTCCTATCCTCACCTATGATCATGAGGGTTGGGTGATGAACGAAAGGACGAGATCGCGGGTACAAGCAGCCGAGATGAGTTTTCTCAGAAGGGTGGCCCTTAGGGATAGGGTGAGAAGCTCAGCCATCCGTGAGGAACTCGGATTAGAGCCGCTGCTCCTTTACTTAGAAAGGAGTCAGCTGAGGTGGTTCAGGCATCTGGTAAGGATGCCCACTGGGCGCCTTCCTTGGGAGGTGTTTCAGGCACGTCCAGTGGGGAGGAGACCTCGGGGAAGACCCAGGACCAGGTGGAGAGATTATATCTCAACACTGGCCTGGGAACGCCTCGGGATCCCCCCGTCAGAGCTGGTCAATGTGGCCCGGGAAAGGGAAGTCTGGGGCCCCCTGCTTGAGCTGCTCCCCCCGCGACCCGACCCCGGTTAAGCGGATGAAGATGAGATGAGATTACTTAGATATAGAGCTCCAGGACTGTAACGCAAGTGTTGTACGCTTCTTTGTTATTTGGATAACCATTCTGCTGTTGGTGTTATGGTGCATAACACGTCGGACTCTCGTCTCTGGTAACGAGACTCGTAGTGGGGGTTATCTCAACCATGGTTGAGAAGGAATTGGGGGAAAGGAACTTCAAATACTGTGTTAGGGGCCCAGTTATATCTATATTAAAGCATCCATTAAGTAGCATGCCATGGGACCTTTAAGAACGACAGAGGGAGAGAGAAATCTCAGAGAGATACGATGCCTATCAGAAAATTAGAGAGAGATAAGAAGCCAATGGTGAGTAGAGGAGAGAGGTTAGAATTTTAAAAAGTGAGAGAGCAAGCCTAAGATAGTTGAAAGATATTAGAGAGTTAGCCATAGATGTGGACCTACCCTCGACGGTGAGGTGGGCGGAGCAGCTGTACTCGCCCACCTGCACGCTGTAGGTGCCCTGGTCCCGCAGCTCCACCGGCTGGATGATGAGCTTGCGGTAGCAGCCCTCGCTGCAGATCTCGAAGCGCTCCGAGGGCAGGATGACCGTGGGGCCCTTGTACCAGCGGATGCTGCAGCGCGGGTTGGACACGGTGCAGTCCAGCAGCACGCGGCTGCGCTCCACCACCGTCTGGTCCTGCAGGGGGTTCACGATGTTCACCGGGAGCTCTGGGGACAAGAGGCAGGCGCTGTATAGGTTAGGATGGATGGATGGATGGATGGATGGATGGATGGATGGATGGATGGATGGATGGATGGATGGATGGATGGATGGATGGATGGATGGATGGTAAGATGGAGGAAATAGTGTAAGCATTGTTCCCATTTTTAGCAATAACATGTTAGTATAGATTCCCTGATTAGAAAAAATCTTAAATGAAGGTTTCCGTAGGTGTGTGGTAGACAGTTTTTTACTTCTTGTTTGCGCTTACTTTACAAGAGCCTATTTAAGACGTCAAGTAAATTATACTGGACTAAGCTTAGAGCAAATGTCCCCTCATATTAACAATGTAGAAACCCTTCTTCCTTCATGGCAATATTTCTCGAACCTGAAAATAATCGTTTTTTGTCTGCCCTTGATATTATGTAACTATAAAGAGCTATTTCAGGACAATTTAAGAAACATCAGGAGTCATTAATACGGTAAAGTGTAAAATAAATATTTTTCTTTCATATATTTTTGCTACTATATTATATATTTATATACCTTCCACCTTCAGGGAGGCCACAGATTCAACGTGTCTGGCCACAAACTTGATCTCTCCAGAGTCCTCTCCTCGCACGTTCACCATCAGCAGGAAATGTTTGGTCCCTGAAAGAATAACAACCAAGATATTAATAACCAATGATTAAATTAATTAACTAAAGAAAGAAAGTGAAACATAAACAAAAATCCAATAACCAGAGATTAGATAAAAATTGAAAGAAAATATTCACACACGGCATCGTCCTTTTATACCCTATAGGGGTTACTAAAACATAGTTAATTGTAATCACATATTTTATTATGGGAAATGTTCAAATCCTTTTTTTGCTTAGAGCAAAATAATTCCTTTGAAAGGTGGCACCCCAGTGAGCACCATTTACATTTACATTCATTTTTAAATGTAGGGAATTTAGCAGACGCTTTTATCCAAAGCACCTTACAATAAGTGAATTTGTCAGAAGGAGAAACAATATATCGCTGTCGGTACAATATGGATGGCAAGCACTAACGATTGTTAGGTTAACGCATTCCCTGTATCCAGCAGTACTAACTGTCAATCAAAAAAAAGTTTGTGCGGGTGCAGCCATCATTTCCAGACGTTTTGTGTGACGTTTTTGAAAAAACAAGTCGTACTTTACATGTTTTAACCATTTTACAAGCTTACCTTTTTGTTGGCTTAGCATTTCTGTAATTGGATTGCTTGCCTACCTGACTTATTCACAACCCACCGTGGACACCGACTACACTCTAACTTTTTAAGTTATAACTAAGGGTGTTTGAAGGTGTTGAAGGTATACTATGTAATGTCTGCCACTAGGGGTCACTGTTTTCCTGTGAGCAAAGCAGTAAAGGGCCATATATCGCCATTGACATGCTACCAAATGTAACGACCCATTACTGCGAATAAAACTACAGATTTCTCTGGGTTTGAACATAGCCATTGAAGTGGCATGAACTAATTAAATCCTTTGTGGTGTGGTGGTCTCGTGCTAGGTATGACTGGGAGAGTTGTAAATGTTAAACAACATGGTTTATTCTAACAGAGACGCAAGGTAAACGGGCTGGCGTTCTGGGGGTGGTTCATGAAGCATCTGACGAACACAGGTAAACAAAGTGGCCATGTTTGTAGTCTTTTAACTTATCTATAAAATCATTAAAACCTTATATGGTGTTATCCATTATGTGTTGAAGAAACCATTCATAACTGTGGTTAGCTTGAAACATGTTATCAGAAATAGCATATACTAAAATAATTGACATCACTAGAAACACTTTTGCTAATATGGGTATGCATCTAAAAAAAATAATAACTTTAGCTGTTTGTAGATATTTGAATCCTGAAATATTGCATACAAGGCCTTTTAATTGTGTATCTGATTGGTGGCAAATTGTTATGAACAGCCACGGCACATACAGGATCATTCTGGAGCACAACGTTGTGGTGACAAGGCAAGGCTCAACTAGACTGTCTAATAAATATAAAATATGTATATAATAAATTTAAAATATTAATTAAATAATATTAAATGTGCAAGGTTGAAATAGAGTAGCCCCTGTTTGGGTTATGAGGCACCATATACCCAATAGCTGCAATCCGTGTATGACAATAAGTAAGTTGTTTTCTCTGCGTACCTTCCTGACGTATCTTTATGCTGCTGGTGGGTTGGATCCTGTCCCCGTTTCTGTACCACTCCCCTGGGACGTCCTCCACCGAAAGATCGCACACAAACACAGCGTTCTGGTCCTCCTGGATGTCCTGGTCCTGTAGTCCCTGCACCACCAGCACCTCTCGCTCTGGTGGGGGGGGAGGGATCAGGGGCCAGGGGCAAAGAGTGGCTCATTCATCACATTCATTCAGGTCACAATATGAGGATTGTATTAATGAGAAACCCTAACATTTGAACCAAGTAAACCAATCTTCTTGCACTGAAATGTAATTATTCTAGACAAAATAGGTACAGACTACTCAGGGAGAGTCACATAGGAAGGTTTATCAATTAAATACACCTGATGTGTAGTTAAGTGCACTTCTTGAATATACCCTTTCTTCTTCATCTACACCGAGGCTAAAACGTTTTGGACTCTTTTAGAGTGACAGCCTCGGCGTGCTATCGGATTATTGATACGACTTGCAGCTGTAGTAAAGGGGCATTCTCCTTGTGCTGCCTATTCTGTTTGTCTTCCTGGAACTGTAATAGCATCCACAGTCCTGTAGATGGCGATGTTGCAGCTAGGGTGGCAGGTTATAGCCGACACAGCAGAATTCAGAACTACCTTTGGTCTACAGTCAGATAAAGTGCGCTAGATCTGGGACCAGTGGTAGTGCCACTGGTCAAGTAGGCAGGCAAGGCCACATAACATGTATCTGATTTCCTTTGAGTAGCTCTTTAAAAACCCCTACTTTGGCCAAAGAGAGTTTGATTTACCATAGATTTCGATTGTGCAGGAAGTAGAGGTGTCCGCTGCGTCACATGTGTACTGGGCAGAATCACCCACAACACCTTTCATGATCTGCAGGAAACGTTTTCTCCCCATTGCAAAGATACGCTGGTCCTTCCCTGGCTTTACCTCTGCTCCATTCTGGAGAGCCGGTGAGATTGGTGTTAGAGTATTCAAACCTATCCCAATAAGGAGCCTCAAAGTCAAGAAACTGCCAGTCTCATTGCATGCTCACACACTCAGGTTTTTTACCAATAGACAGCAATAACCTTTCCGTTAGTCCAAATGTTTGGCCTCAGCCGAAAGTTAGCCTAGCCAGTAAGTCTAGCCCACATTCTTGGGAGATTCAGTAAACGACTCGGAGTCTAATGGACCAGAGTCCCTGGAGAAACCCCTGTTGACCATTAGGGACAACATGCAACCTCTTGCCAAACAGAAACCCAGATCCCTGGATCTAGGGGGTAAGCATCAGAGCTAACACACTGAGCCACCTGAGCCCTGGTTCTTCATTTAGATGGTGTAAAGCCTCAATCTAGAGGGCACCTATCATGTGTGCTACTATGGGGATGGATAGAAGTTATCAAATACTTTGTCCATGGGCGGCTGCCTGTGTAGGATTCATTGTGACTGGGGTATATTTGTGGATTTCCTTTGAATCATGTCCAGATCTTACTGCGTACATGCAAAACATGCAAAACACAAGTTGTCAGATGACTTCTTGCCTTCATCCACCGAACGTCCACGTTGTGTCGCGACAGTTCACATTCAATCGACACCACTGAACCTTCTGGAAACTTCTGGTCCTCCAGATGTCTGAGGAACGTCACCGGTGGTTCTGAATTTGGGAAATGACAATCAATCAAACTACTTTTATATTGAGCTTTCCTTAATGCTCAAGAGTAATAAAAAGTGCTAAGCAAGGGGAACAACAACAATCAAATTCACTGTATTTCAAATGCCCGATAAAACTAGAACATCATGAAACCACTGGTCATTTGGAATTAGCAGAGCCTTACTCAAATTAACTATATTTCAAATGCCCCAAAAATACTCAAACATCATGAACCCATTTTGGTCATTTGAATTCAAAGCCTTATTCACAAAAGATCATAGCAAGACACACACCCAAACACACACACATTCCCTGCACTTATTCCCGGTCCCCGGGCATCCAAAGGAATGATATGCGGTTGTATGTGTATATATGCGTGCCACTACAACAGTAGCCTATATTTAAGCTACTGCATAGGGACACCAATTTTCAGTGATGACATTTTGATCCCATTGTCATCCAGGGCACTTCAGCCACTAGCTCAAAGGGGATGAGGCCCCGCTGTATGCCATGGGATGGGGGGGGGGGTCCCGGATTATTTTACAGCATCGGGGTTGAACTAAGATCTGATAGAATTGACAGCCTCCTCAGGGTCACGCTAGGCTATTTAGTGTCGCTAACGTCAGTCTGGCCTGGTGGTCCTCTTGCTATTATAAAACTGCAGTACTACGGAGATGGTGACTGCTTTCACTAGTTTAATTATCTTGAGGTCAATCCTCAAATACATAACTTATGCAACATGTTTTGGCTTGCATGATAAAAAAATAATATATAATTAGGTCTAGATATTGAATATCATGTTTTGAATATACACAAAAGTCAACAGAAGTCATGCAGTTATTCAAATACTTTAATTTACTTTAGTACTGGAATTAATACTGACAACCTAACGCTGAAGTCCGTTCTTACTTAAAACCTTCTTTGGTGTCTTCATCGGACTGAGACACTCGCCCTGGGATACCACTGACATTACAGACCTCTCCAGTCATCCCACCACTGTACAGAATACCTTGGCACTGACGCAATGTAGATCATATCCTATCCGTCTGGTTTGAAATAAGAACCTTTTACGAGCACGACTACCACCACCTACCCCTGACGACGAGCCTCGCGGAGGTCCTGAGGTTCTCCACGCAGAAGGAGAAGCTGCCGGTGTCCTCAACGGCCAGGTTGGACACTGTCAGGCTGTGGACGTGACCTTTGGTGCTGATGCGCCAGTGTTTGGTGGGCTTCAGCTGGACGCCGTTCCTCAGCCATGAGCCGGGGACGTCGGCGTGGGACAGAACCACCTCAAACGAGGCCGTCTCTCTCTCGGTGGTCCAGATGTCCTTTAAACCCGTATTGATGGTGACTTTTCTCGCTGTTGGATTGGGATCGGGGGGGGGAGAAAGAAGTCATTGAATCAGAGGGGGGAATTAACGAATGAATACAGAAGTAAGTCAAAGAACCAAGCATGTTTCAGGAATAGTATATCATTCTGGCACTGGGAACAATGGACCCAGTGGACAAGGCCAGACAAGGTATTTTGTCATCCGAACACAGGGCTTCACATGAAAGCCAGCCCTGAAACTGCCAACATTTTAAATGTATT
The DNA here is from genome assembly GCF_031168955.1 of Gadus macrocephalus. NCBI lineage: Eukaryota > Metazoa > Chordata > Actinopteri > Gadiformes > Gadidae > Gadus > Gadus macrocephalus. Next base: position 7,374,488 of record NC_082401.1, read on the forward strand.
CAGACGCAGATGGGCATTCCTCCTGGAAAAAAGGCGCTGTTTATTTTGGAGACCTGATGACAACAACCTCAGTTTCGAAGGCCAGTGATTAAATTTAGACGCAACAAGAGGAGATCCAAATTCCTAGGATGTGCCAACACCCCTGCCGCCCGAAGCCCAGACTTTCCCCTTTCCCAGCCACAGCCGTTTTGAAAGGGCTGCTTCAAACTCAGATCAGGCGGCTAAGTCCGCTCAGAACCACGCAGACCAACACACCAGAGAATGCCTTCACGACATGCCGGCACTTATATTGTCTCTTACTGTGTAGTGGGATTGCAGCAACCCCCGACGTAATCGGGTCAATCTTAATGTTCATCATCTTAGTCTTTCATCATGGACATTCAAGTTCAGCTGTTTCAGCACAATAATGACAGCTAAAGTCAAGGGTTAGGGTTACAGGCCCCTTAATTGCTTAGTTACATAATAAGTACTTCCTTTGGTTTGAGGCATCATAGCTTGTGTTGGCACCGTAATCTTGTGCCAACATAAAAAGCTCTGACTCTGATTGAGTTTTGAATGTTTTGCCAATCACCTGTCAGAATCTGTCACATCCCACACCCAAAGCCCTTTACTCGTATTACTCTGAGGCAGGGGTTCGAGGTTTGTTTTCAAAATATTGAAAGAGTGATAGAGATAGTTAGGAGAGAGAGGCAGTGAGAGAGAGGAGAGGGGTGCTGGCTTTGGTGGTAGGTAAACAGACGTCAACAGTGAATAGCAATGCCAGTTTGGATTTCAAATACACTGATTGAGCCAGAGAGCAGAGTCAAGAGATGGAACGGAGAGTTTGAGAGGTGATGAGAAAGTGTGTGTATGTTGGGTTGGGGTTGGGTTTTTTTTCTGGGTGAATGCGGTTGATAAACGGAGGTCAACAGCGCATTGGCAAAACAAACACTGTGTACACTCACGCTCCACAGTGAGCTGGGCTTGCGTGCGATCGTGGAGTGACTCGCAGCTGTAGATGCCCCGGTCGGCGACAGCCAGCTTGTGGACCGTAAGGGTGTGCTTGCGCCCCTTCCGTTTCAGGCTGTACTTGGCCCCAGGGTGCAGCAGCACCCCCTGCCTCATCCACTGCACCTCCCCGGAGTCCAGGCTCACTTCCACCTCCAGCGTCGCCTCGCCAAACTCCTCGGCAGTGAGAGGCGCCATGCTTTTGGTGAAGAGCACCTGTTGCTCTGGTGGACACACAAGACAAAGAATGAGCCAACAGCCATTCAGCCGTACAGTATCATATTGGTCGATACTGATAATGTCCTGACTGATAAAGATATTAAGATAATAAGATAATAGTTATAAGATATTGTAAGATACTTAGATAGTTACTTTATTGATCCGGAAATAACACAGCAGCAAGTATAGGACAGTAGGAGAATAAAAATATACAGAGAGATGTTTAAACAGAAAATGTATACACATATGTGGTATACTGTTGCAGTATAAGCCATTTGGCAAACCATTTCGGGCAATGTTTCAATAAAAGTACCAACAAAGACAGCTCATAGTAAATGATAGCTAGCTCCTCCTCCCTGCCGTTTCCCAACCCTCCCCCCTGCCCCACTGTGCCACTTGTCTCTGTCAGTTACTGAAAGGAATCCTAACAGGAGAAGCCGTTAAGCGCTACCCGTCAAAGGCGCCTCTTCAACAATTTAAACATGTCTGAAGGCGCTTATTATTTATCACATATACGCTGTTCATGCACAAAGGTCACAACGGCCCCCATAGAACTAACTGCTGTTTCCCTACTCAGCGACTTGCGAGTAGGAAACTGGAGAGTAGTAAATGAAGAAATGTCTTAAACAAACATGAAATACACAAAAAAAAGTATTTGTATTAATTTGACATGGTGAAAACGAGGGAGGAGCATCGTGTCCTTCCATAAGGGTCGCTTCTGCAAAGATAAACGGCAACCATCCATAATTTAACCATAACAATGCAGTGAAATGGATGCAAAGGTGCAGCACAGTGGCTGTTTGAGTGACTGGGTATTAGGCATCCATTGGAAAGAGGCCTATCCCCTACCCACTCACTAATGACATGCTTCTGACTTTACTTAAGTCACTTTGGATAGAAGCGTCTGCTAAACAGTTAAAGTACATGTTGCAGTTGTAGTTGTGTTGATTGGCTGGATGGAATGGATGTGTGGGGGGGGGGTGTCAGGGCTCACCTTGAACCTGGAGGTTGGCCTGGGACACCGCCAGCCCCTCTGCATCGGCGGTCACCCTGGCGCTGTCTGATACTCTGCACTTCTTGATGCAGAAGGTGTGACAGAGACCGTTGCTTATGACGGTCAACCTGTCGTCCTGGTGGACCCGCTCGCCGTTGAGGCACCACGTCAGGTGGGTGTCCTCGGGCGAGACCACACACTTGAAGGTGGCGTCCTCGCCCTCGCGCACCGTGATGTTGTGGAGCTCGGCGATGAACTCCACAGTACGAGGGGCTGAGGAGAGGGAAGGTTTGTCAGAAATAGGGTTCACTCTGGCCGCCGTTACGACGGGTCGCTGTGACCTTTTATTGCTGTGGTTGTATTTTTTTGTGTATATTAATGTAAGTAAAAGTAAGAGGCATGAGTAAAATGTGTCTCTATGCAGGTAGGTTATTATTCACACATTATTCAGTTAGATGATCCGAACCTCCCGATAGTATAGCATTTTCTGTCTATTTCATGATTTTTGCCTATTTCATGAGGCATAAAGCCTCCTCATTTCGCAGATTATACTCTTCTAATAGTTATTTGCGATAGTAAGAAGTGTCCATTAAAAAACTTTTTATTACCGGAAGTATTAGTGTAAGTATTTCTAGAAGCAACCTGAGGTTTTTGTGTTTTCCTTACTTTCTACGGTGACGACGGTGGAGGTCCTGTCATCGGTGGACTCGCAGGTGTACTCCCCAGCATCCTCATCTGCCAGCTGATGGATGGCGAAGCTTCTCTCGCGCCCCTGTGCCCTTATTGTGTGTCGGCGGCTTGGGGAGATCTCCTGGCCGTTCTTAAGCCACTGGACATCTCCTTTAGGCTTGCTGAGCTCACATCGTAACGTAAGCATGCTGCCCTTTAGTCCTGTTATGTTCTCCAGAGGAAGGCTAAATGTTGCCTTAATCTCTGTGCAGCAAAAACAAAGGAAGGGCTATTTAAGAGTTGTCAGTGCTGCAGCAATGCAATTCAGTAGCTGTGCTTATGGATGTCTACAGCAGGATAGTGTAATGCCTCTGGTGATTGACTCCCGACCGAAAAGGTATGGGGTTCACTCTCCCATGACTACAACCTACCTGTAGGCATCTCATTAATGCATATATCTTAATTCATTGTCAGTTGCTTTAAATAAAACACTACTAAAATACTAAATAGTATTTCAGAGATGTCAGCTATGCTAGTTTGGTCATTCAAGGCAACAGGAAATCTAAAACACTACGAAGTCTATAGTTTCTTACCTTTAACAATGACAGTGAAACTCATCTCATCGGTGTTCGCATCGCAGACGTACACTCCAGCGTTGCTGAGCTTCAGGGGGTTAATGGTGAGATTGTGGTTGGCGCCGTCAATGGAAATATGAACGTTGTCTTCGTTTAGCAGGCGGCCATCTTTCAGCCACCGCACATTAGCTCTTTCTTGGCTCACAATGGCACACAGCGAGACACACTCGTTTTCACAGGCAGAGATGTTGTTGTTTGGCTGCTTGTTCACAAACTTGACTGGTGGCTCTAAAGGAGATATTAATCAAAAGCACATTTCATAGACATCTGGCAAATGGCAAATTTCACATGCACATGCACTGCATGTGTGCATGTGTTGAAAGAAAGAAAGAATGAGACAAACATAGATAGACAAATAAAAAGAGATTCTGAAAAATAAAATAAATACACCAGAACTTACGCTGGACTTCGACCAACGTGATCATTTTGTCGTCTATGGCGTCGCAGATGTATTTCCCCGAGTCAGAGGGTTGGAGCCCAGAGAGAACCAGTCTGCGTACAACGTCACAGCTGTCGATTTTGATACGGTCCTCAGATTTCAACAGTTTGCTGTTCCACAGCCACTGGACAGGGCAGTTGGGGCGCGAGACCTCGCACTCCAAGATAAGGTCATCTCCGGCCACAAGAATGTGCTGCTCTGGCGTTCCGGAGTTCCCAATGATCTGCACAGGGGGCTCTGGGGGAGGACACACATGGGGGGGGGAGTGAGATAAGCTAGCGGTTAAGGGTTTCTGCCCAAAGGTTCTTGGTTTGTTTCCCAATGACTGCAGTCTACCTGTTGGCATCCTTGAGCAAGAGGCCCAAACCCTACCTGTTCCTAATGACCTGTATCTCAATTCAAAGGGTAAACATTCAGGATGCACCACTGACAAAATCTTCAACTTTCATTTCCTATTTAGTCCATTTACCAGGATTTTCTTTTTCACAGCAATTTACAGTGATACCAGATACATTATGGATCATTTGAAGGATTAGGGAATCATGCTCTAGGACTCCTACAGATAGTTCTGTGGATATGGAAGATTGAATCAAGGAAATCTTATAAATGTAACGCCTGCTTACTGCTCACAGGAGGATCTGAAAAGTGTCAACGTTAACACGCCATGTTGATATTACCTTTGACGGTGATGCAAAACAACATCTTGTCGTCTCCGGCATCACAGCTATACTCTCCAGAGTCCTCCAGCTCGGCACTGAGCACCACCAGCGACCGGAATGCTCCTTGCTCCTCGCAGCAGACGCGTGTGTCGTTGTCAATCAGCACGCTGTCCTTGTACCAGCTGACGGACGCGTTGGCCCGCGACAGCTCGCACACCAAGATGATGTCGTCGGACACCAGGAACTTCTTCTCAGCGGTTGCGTCTGTCTTTCCCAGGATTCTAACAGGAAGCTCTGGAAGCAGCATGATTGAATGACAGAAACAATCAATGAATTACTCAATTGATAATTTAATCAAGCATTGATCATTCAATAATACAAATAACCATAAACAAATCGCTGACGCATGTATTGAAACACAAAAAACGAATAATCAATGTCTGATACTATGAATGACCGAGGAAATCAAGCAATTTAAAAATAGTTCATTCAAGTAAATAAAGGATGGAATGAATGCAGAAACAAAAAATTGAATGAATGAATTAATGTAATAATGACATAATGACTGAATGCCAGAATAAGTGAATGGGACTGGTTACCTTTGACCTTGACTTGGAAGTCCATGACGTCGTCCTTTGCGTCGCAGACGTACTGGCCAGCGTCCTCCAGGCTGAGGCAGTGGACGGTGAGCTGGCGCAGAACCACATCCTCCAGGATGGTCACCTTTCTTGAGTCCTCCACCTCCTCCCCGTTCCTCTTCCAGGTGACCTCGGCGTTGGCGCGGGACACCTCGCAGTCCAGCACCATCGCCTCGCCGGCGAATCTCTCCACAACGCTCGCCATCTTCCTCGGACGCATGAAGCGAACGGGGGGCTCTGTGGAGAGGAGAGGAATATAAGAAACAAACAGAAAATAGTAAAAACCACAACAATTGAAGTCACCATCATTCATATTGATCGTCATTGTATTCAATCAGAAACAAACAATAAGCCTTATTTAATATTTTTTTATTATATTCAAGCATTCAAGATCTAAGATATTACAATTGTTTTATTTTTTTTGTATGTGTGTATAATATTTTTAATATAAAATATCTGTTTAGTGAAATACATTTTAAAAACACATGCCGACTCTAACTAAAACAATGATAACTTATACTACTAGGCGTAATAATAAAAACTTTTGAATAAAATAATTCCCTGCCACTAATAATAACATAAATATTAATAGTAATAGTTAAAGTAAAAGTAACAGTAAAAGTAATAGTAATAGGAATAAATCATAATGGAAACATAATTACCTGCTATGTTAACGAAGAACGTGACCGAGTCATCCGCCGTGTCGCATACATACTCTGCTGAGTCCTGGACGCTGGTCTCGGGGATGATGAGTCTGCGGTAGATGCCGTCCACCTCCAGGATCAGGTTCTTGTTCTCCTCCACCTCCAGCCCATCTCGGTACCAGCGCACCAACGCGTTGGCCCGCGATATCTCGCAGCTCAGCACCATCCTCTCGGACGTCTGCTGGCACAGCTCCATCTGGGACTGGCTGGGAGACACGATGCGAACGGGCGGTTCTGGAGGAGAAAACAAACAAACACCCCATTATTTCAAGGAGACGCTAGTTAGTTTGTACTCATTAGGTAAGGGCAGCTTTTGGTTTAGTTTGTCTACCATTAGCCATCAAAGATGATTTCCAACCATATGAAACTCAGTTTTCCATCCACCATTTGTTTCCATGACAAAAATAGACTGAAGTTTCCTGTTTTGAACACCAAGCAGCTCAGCAACAGCATAAGCTTACGTAGAAGGTTTAATAATGACTTACAATCCCCGTTCAAAACATTCTAAAAAAACAAATCCCCATGCATGCAACCTTAGTTACCTGTGAGTGTCAAAAACGGATGCAAGCACTTATCCACCAGTCCAATAACCAATGCATCCAAAACACACTTTGTTAGCTGATGAACGAGCCCCATCAGCAGAAGCATCAAATGCTAGTGATTTAGTGAAACCCCCTTTTCTGAAAGCAAACTCCGAAGCAACCAAACAACCGTTAAGCCAGGGTAAGCTCTAGCCATTGCACCACATGGTTCAGGTTAAATTACCTGTGATTTTAAGGTGAAAGAATATGGAATCGTCTGCTGTGTCACAGACATACTCCCCAGAGTCCTCAACTCTACTGCAAATGAGCTTAAGTCTTCGGTAGGGGCCTTCCACTTTGAGCTTGATGTTTTCACTCTCCTGCAACTTCTGGCCGTCCTTGTACCAGTTAACCACACCGTTTGGGCGCGACAGCTCACAGCTAAGTATGATTTCCTCTGGCACATGGCGGTCTAGATGGACGTCTTCTTTGGGGTAAACTATCGTCACCGGGGGCTCTTCGGAGAAAGCGTCAATAGTGTCAATACAAGGTTAAAGCTGCACTAAACATGAAAGTCGCAGTAAACATAAAATTTGCTCTAAAAATGAAAGTTTAAATGATGGGCGTTTAGACTGATGCAGAGTGAAAACCCATCAACCTATGGTCAATCAACTATATACTTATCAACTTATTGCACATTTCATGTATTTCTGAAAAAAAGTGAAAAGGTTAAGTTGTGCAGGTTTAACTATCTAATACGGGCAAACACATCAAGTCATGACAAGATCTTACCCAGCAGTTATTGGACACTCAATAATGTCACGTTCCCCCAGACATTACCTCGTATGTTAACCTTGAAGATTAAAGCGCTGTCTCCAGCTCTGCACGTGTACGTCCCCGTGTCCGACAGCCGGGCGCTACGGATACTCAGAGTTCTGGCTGTGTCAGCTGATCTCATTGTAACGTTGTCACACGCTTGGAGTTCTACTCCATCCATGTACCACTGGACCGGGGCGTCCGCCTGTGACACCTCGCATGCTAGAACCAGCTGGTCCTGCTCCACAACGCTTTTGAAACGCTCCTCCTCGGGGCTGTTTACGAAAGTTACCGGATGCACTGTAGAATAAGACAAGAGTAAGGGATCAATAAATAAATGGGTCGTTTTTTACAAGGGTTGTTTTGTTGTAAATTTTTCAAACAGCAGTTCACAGCCAAGATTTGTGGGATTAGACAAGCTGCTGCCAAGGCCTGCTGGTTAATACCAGGAAGCTCTAGTCTAGGCGGCACATGAGCAATGAAAAGGAGAAGTATTAATGGTTGAAGTATGCAGTATCGCATGTGATTGAAGCAAGGTTAGAAAGGTTTCCAAGAGACTTGTCGAAGGTCTAGCATCCTTCATAAAGCTTTACATTCAAATGATCAACGTTTTACAAAAAAAACATTCAAACGCCTGATGAAGATGAGGAAATAAAGAGAATAATGGAAATGGGTCAATCTCGGATGGATTTGTTGAAGATGAAGCAGCACTTTTTCATTAATTTGAGATGAATTTCAGCCCTTTATCAAAATAAAGGCATAATGAAGCCATCCATGATCCATGTATCATATGAGTGGTGGCAGAGGAACTAGTCATTAGTAGCAACTTAAACTTGGTATCCACGAAAAGTCTTTGCATGTCACCTTTCACCTCCACATAGCAATCGTTGAAATCTGAAACATCATCTGTTTTAAGATTGCACACCCCGGAGAATGAACCCACGCTGGTGGCCGGTTGCGTAACCACTGTCCTCTTTCTGTCCTCTGATTGGCTGATAGTCACACACTTTGGCAGGGGATTCACTCTGTCCTCATTGGACAAGTGGGCACGGCTTTTGAGATGTGCTGTCTCTCTCTGCTGGGAGATGGGCTCTGCTACCGCGAGGCATCTCCCAACCTCTGGGGCCATTGACGACCAGACGGGAGCTACAGGTGTTGTTTCATTAGGTTACAAGCAACGTACAAAAGACAATCCTCGTAAGATCTGAGCTAAACATTGACATGCAGCAGCAATGCGAGAGTATCAATGTACATGGTTTGAAAACGGGGTGGAGGGGGGAGAATGCTTGACCAGCACACAAAAATAGCACTTTGTACTTAACAGGATGTCATGCGCTATTGTTGACTTGGTAGCGATTAAGATCAATCCGAATTAGTTATTTAAACATTAACTTCCAATTGTTTTTACTGAATAGAATTTCAGAAGTAAAAGTTATGCATAGCTTTAACAAGTGTTTGGGAGTTACACACGTTGTTTTCTTCATGAATTGAAGACTAGATCAATGATCGCTAATCACAAATAGTGAAGGTTTCTTACACGTTGTTAGGCACAAGGGAAATGCCCTAAGCTCGTTCCCAATGTTTTTTCAATTGCCAAGCCTAAAACAAATTAGTGACATTAAAACTAAGAATTTGCTGATCACCTGCAACATCCACCTTGGATTCTATATGGATATCGTTCATCGCTTCACAGCTGTAAAGGCCCCTGTGTCTGGCTTCTGCTGATTGGATGTTCATTGATCTCAACTCATCATTTGATTGGACGTCGAAGTTACTCAGAGGAAGTGGCTGAACGACATCTTTGTACCTATTGACCTCAGCTGCGGGGTCTGAAACATTACATTCCAAAGAAATTGGGCAGAATGCAATGTCAGCAACAACGACGATTTACTCAATTATCATTCTGACCAATTTGTGATCACTATTAGAAAGCGATCACAGGAAGAAAAACCTCATCCTGTATGGATGTCTTAAGTGTTTTTGCTTGATTACCAGTTTCTGTTTTGTAAAGAATGGTATGAAAAGGCTAAGATGTTATGTTATGGTTAAGTAATATAGGTATGGTATCGTAAATGAAAGGGATGCGATGAGTAATCTGTAAATTGGTGTTTGCCTTTCATACATTGTTTAATTACGAATTTAATTACATCATTGTTTAATTACGAATTAATAAATTTGTCTACAAACCCAGATCATTCGGCACTATTTTTGTCTCTTTGATATTATGCTACCTGCGATGCAACACTGACAGGATTCTATGAAGGTATTATTGTAGCAAAAGTCTTTAGCACCTGTAACTGCCGAATTTGAATGCGTACACTAAAGTCACAGTCAATTTGAAGTCGTATATATTTATTTTGTACGGTGGCGCTGAGCATTCACCAAATAAAAAAAAGTTTCACAGCTAATGTACCCGTTAGCACACTCAGGATCTCGTAATTACGAGATAATATCTCGTAATTACGAGATAAGGATCTCGTAATTACGAGAAAAGATCTCGTAATTACGAGATACGGATCTCGTAATTATGAGATAAAGATCTCGTAATTACGAGATAAGATATCATATTTACGACATAAGGATCTCGTTTACGAGAAAAGGATCACGCCTCTCATTCATCAATAACGTTGCTGGCTAGCTGCAGGCCGGCAAAGATGACGCTATCCGACGCTATCGTATTTAATCTCCTGCTCGGGTTGAGGCATTGGGAAACATTGATGTTCCTTAAAAGTGAGGAGGGCATTAAGTATGTCAACATTGAACGGAGGTGGGTATCCTACATTATGTTAAATTAAATGACTTAGTTCAAGTGAATTCCCTCCAAAGTATTTCATTAACATGCCGCAAATGTCCTTCAATGTATTTTAATGGTCGCCATAACATAAGTTCAGAAATGTTAATGCAATACTTTGGAGGGAATTCACTTGAACTAAGTCATTTAATTTAACATAATGTAGGATACCCACCTCCGTTCAGTAGGACGCCCTCTGCACTTCTCCAGAAAGAAACGTATCCCGCGCAAAGAGTATGCGGCGATCTTTAAAGCTCCATTGTTGGCACGCGGTGGGTCCCAGTGTAATTTGAGAAATGCATCCCTGCCGGCGATTTTCATTGGATTAGGAAATTATGGGTGGAACTATTTGGTCCCGCTCTGGCATCTACGGATACGAATACTTTTGCTACACATTTACCACCTAGACGTGTTGCAAAACTACCAGCAAAAAAACCCACAGCTGACACTTGCAGGAGCAGATTCGAGCTGTTGTAAAATGGACTTTTGCTCGCTCATTAAAATGCTAATTAACATAGCGTTCTTTATCATTTTATTTGTGAGGAAGATTTTCACAGATGTGCAACTTCTGATGCATTAGTTCAAATTTGGGTTTACACACACCTTTTGGGCATGTTCTCAGATTATGAAACACGGGTGTGCGAATGTGTTTTGCACCAACTGCGCTGCAATAATTGTAGCAAAAGGATTTGTGCACCTGTAACACAGATTTGCGTACTCGTAGACCCTATTTTGTGTTTACAATGGTATAAAAAGTATTTACGACTACAAATGTACGATTAAACATTTGTGACTTAAGAGTACACATGCAAAATAAATATAAACAACTTCAAATTTACTGTGACTTGTACGCATTCAAATTCTGCAGTTACAAGTGCTAAAGACTTTTGCTACAATAATACCTTCATAGGATTCCTTCGTCTAGACAACCTAACAAGTAGCAATAATAAACAGGTAATTTGCACCAGCAACTATTCGGAACAAATTACAAGTCTTTAAAAATAATGATGGGTATTCCCCTCACATGAACCGTAGCATGGCTAATATCGTATTTTAATATAAAATATTTAATATAAAAATAATATAATAATATATTTAATATAAAATCAACTCTGCAAGTCAAAGTAATGCTTAACCAGTGATCTCCCCTTCATGACGCACAATGATGAATTTGGAATTAAATCTGGGCTGATTCTAGGGATGACATACGCCAATTTACAGACACCTCTGCATATCGATGATTAGTAATTTATTGTTCTCAAAGAGGAAATACATGTTCACAAGCTTATGGTCACACAAAAGTAACATAATGTAGGGTAACCTAAGGCAAGGTAGGTTCCTTAATATAACTAATAGTAAGTTAAGGTAGGGTAAGGTAAGGGAAGGTAAACGTAGATGGGACTGACTATTTTTGCGTTAAAAGTAGGATGAGGATGGTGGTATAGTATATACCTGTTGGGCAAAAGGGTCATTATTGTTGTTGTTGGAACTTATTTGTATAGTTATAAATGACAAACCATAGCAAACACAACAATCACCTTGGACCTCCACTTGGAATGTCACAACATCGAGTGAAAGACAACAGCTGTAGAGGCCAGAGTCAGAGGCCTTAGCGGAATTAATCACTAGCTTCCGGACGTGGCCATTTCTTTTCATATCGAGACCCGTTTTCGAATAAAGCTCCACGCCATCTTTGCACCATGAGACCTGGGCAACTGGGTCTTGAAGCTCACACTGGAGCACTACAGGAGAGCCGACCGAAAGGGCCTTGAATTTTTCTGACATCGGGATTGGCTTGATTCTCTGTGAGCAGCCTATAAAATCATTTGATCGGAGGGAGGGAGGAGGGGAATAATGTTTACAATTAAACGACATATTAGTTCTAGAGGAAGGGGTTTTTAGATATCGAATTCATATGAATGATGAATATATGCTCCAAGTGAGTGTCAGAATACCGTCTGTATCACCGCGTTTCAAAGGACGATTCAATCACTCTTGTTAAAGCATGCACACATTTTAGGTACAAATTTATCCGGAACACTAACATATATTTACAGGTGGTTAGAATATAAACAGGACAGAACAGGGTAGAGTCAGACATGAATCACCTTTGATTTCCACCGTGAAGGTGATTGAGTCACCTGCCGTTGAACATTGGTAGACGCCAGCATGGGTTCTATCCACAGAATGGATGCACAATTTCTTCACTAGGCCATCTGACTGTATGTCTATGTCACCCGGGAGCAGCTGGGTTCCATCCCTGGACCAGAAGACCTCAGCTGTTGTGTCCTGACAGAGCTCACATCGAAGAACCAGAGGTGAACCCTCTTTCACTGACTTGCTTCTCTCGTCCTCTGGAAGTTCACAGAACTTCAAAGGCAGAGCTGGACATTTTTTGGTCGTGTTGAAAAAATAATGATTTATTGTTAATTTCCTGAAATCAGGGCTTTTGACTAAGAGAGAAGAACAACGTACATAGTCAAAATTTACAGAAATGTAGAGGATCAAAATAAAAACAAGGAAGTTAAGAGTAGGGTATCAAACCAAAGCAAAGGTTATCGGCCAGTTTGGACACACCGATATCAAATAGAACAAAGAAGAAGTAGAAGACAAAGTTAAGAATAAGAAATTAGTAATGAAGAAAAGCAACATGAAGCAACAGCTGACTGAAAAGAGCTCCAAAGACAACATACAGGTAATGACAGATTAAACATTTAATACTGAAAGTTGGGGTATGAAGATATTAATTATTTAAAATATATATAAATAGAAAAGATCCCTTACCCCAATGCCCGCCTTACACTTACTCACAAAAATAAAAAAAGTCAAATTAAAGAATCATGACTAATGCCTTCAAGTAACCTTTCCCGTCTCCCAGTAAGCTCCTTCATTTGGTTAATATTGCCATGTCAAGGTGCTATGCATATTTTAAACAGACATGTAGCACAGCGCAACTACAAACCATTGGTTAGATGATTATTAAGGACAATTATTACCAGCTGCTTCAGCCAGTTAGTGTCTCAACACCAAACGGATTAGAAACGGTTTGTTCATTTGTCACCTTTCACGTCCACGCTGAACTGGATGGCATCATCCTTAGTCTCACATTGGTACACTCCAGAATGAGACCTCTGGGCCGACTGGATCGTCAGTTTCCTGATATTTCCATCCGACTGGATGTCAACTCCAGATGGAGGTATAAGTTTTGCTCCATCTTTGGACCAGTGAACTTGCCCAGTGGGGTCAGAGAGCTCACAGAGTAGAGCAATGGGACAGCCCACCATGACTGTTTGTGTCTGATCAGCTTCAGACATGGCTGAAAACTTCACAGGAGGAGCTAAAATATTAAATATAAGAAATATAATTAATATGGAGAACATATTATGAATATAGAATCATCTTAAAAAATAATAAATATAAAAAGGTATGAACTACTTATAATAATTAAATAATAAACTATATAATATAATTAATTATATCATATCATAATTTAACTTTGAACAAGGTTGCAGCATGCTAAGAAAAGATGAAACAATAATAAATATACATCAAAGACCACATACAGGCTAGAAACAAGTTCAAGAATAGGTTTGATTTAAAGATTGAAAAAAGGCCTTTTTTGTTTTGTCAATTTATGAATGATATTTTTTTGCCCCAAATCCTTAACATCCCTCAAGTGCTTCTTCCTTTCCAAAAGCAGCCTCTATGTTTGACACCACTTAAAGCAGGAAAAATACATTTTATTTTATTTTTAACAACTAGTTATTTTCCAAAGATGATTGAAAAGAAAACAAACCAAAGCAGACCCAGTTTGTCACCTTCACCATTAACATAAACCTGCGTGGCATCGTCAGTGGTTTGGCAGGTGTATTCACCTGCGTGGTACGGGAGCGCTGATTCAACAGAGAGACTTCGTACAGAACCCTCCGAACCACCCATCGCCTGCCCATTCAGGTCAAGCAGCTTTAGCCCATCCTTGTACCAAGACACTCCTGCGCAAGGATCCGATACCTCACATGACTGGTTCCTCTCAGTCTCACAAACTGCCGCTTTGATTCTCACCGGAGGGGCTGGGGTGACATTTGGTAGTGATATCGAAAGAGAATGACATCAGTTATTAGCCATGGTATGAATGGGGTTTATTTGTTAAAACTTCAAGTGCAATGTCCCCACTACTGAGATTAGCTACCTCAATTGCTACCAATGGATATTAGCAGGCCTAAATAATCAAGGTCTTGGTACACAGATGTGTCATTATTGTTTGGATGGAGGAACTATTTTTGTTATGTGGAAATAACTACATTAGAGTTAGACTTTTCCACACATATATTAACTATGTTACGCTACTTAACGTACAATCTCACAAGCCACCCAAGCCTTGCATCAGTTTTTATTCAGCTCTGATTTAATTCACACAGGTAAGGGTATGAATGTAGAAGATTCTGATAAGCAATCTCCTGATTTTTACAAGCACGATCATCAATTCTCTTGTCTGATAATGGTAACTATTAAAATCACCTTCGACATCCACTTTAAGCGCAATGTCATCATCACCATCATCATCCCACTGACTGTCACATGCCCTTGACAGATAGACCTCTTCTGATTGGAGGGCAGATACTGGCTTAGCCTTATAAGATTCTAATGAATACACATTAGCTCTTTGCTTTGAGTAAACTAAGCAATGTAATGCATCTCCTTCTGTCTCCAGGGTGTTTCCCCCTGTTTGGATTGCTGTCAATTGCATGTTGTAATATGACTCTTCCATTGGAATTGGTACAGCTTCTCTTGTGTTATGCAATACGTCTTTGGATTGAATGGTTGTGGAGTGCAGCAGGTCAAATTCCTTCCCTGGCATCACAGTCATTGCCTTCAGAGGGCTGTGTATGACCTGAGGTTGAAGGGATATGACCTCAGGTGAACTACGAAGCACTCCTATTTGCAGAGAGCCATTCTCTGAGATGTTGATACCAGCTCCCACCGTTTGTAAAATATTTGGCTGGGAGGAGTCAAAGAGCTTCACCGATAGGACGGTTGCCATCTGACGGATGTTACCGAGCTCCTTTGACTGTGCCTTGACAGACTGTGAGGAGTCCCAGAGGTCCACTGATTGGGCAGTGACAGACTGTAAAGAGTCAGAAAGCTCATCCAATTGGCTTATAATAGCGGTCTTGCTTGAGTTACGCAGCTCACCTGATTGGACAGTGCTGCTGAATGAGTTGCTGACCTCCTCTGATTGGACAGTTGCAGACTTTATAGAGTCACATGGGTCATTTAATTGGAGGGTTTTAGTCTGTAAGCAGCCAGATAGCCCATCTGATAGGACAGTTGCAATCTGTTTGGAATTTTCCTTTTCTTGGATAGTTTGGGTCTGTAAGGAACCAGACAGCTCCACTGATTTGTGACCTTCAGTCTTTGAGCAGCTTGACAGTCCCACAGATTGAACCGTTTCAGCCTGTAAGCAACTAGACTGCTCCACCAGTTGGTGACTCTCTGTCTCAAAGCAGCTTGACACTCCCACTGATTCAACAGTTTCAACCTGTAAGCAACTAGACAGTCCCTGTGATTGGATAGTTTCTGCTGCTAAGCACTGAGACAGTCCCACTGATTGGATAGTTTCAGCTTGTAAGCAACTAGAAAGTCCATGTGATTGCCTCTTTTCAGCTTGTAAGCCCCGAGACACTCCCTCCGATTGAATAGTTTCAGCCTGGAAGCATTTAGACAGCCCTACTGATTGGAGCTTTTCTGTCTTTGAGGAGCGACAAAGTTTCTTTGATTGGATATTTTTCATCTTCGAGGACTTGCAGATTTCCTGGGATTTGAAAGCTGTACACTCTTGGGCACTGCCGGGTTCCTCTGCTTGCACGGTTGCAGTTTGCAGTGCGGCACAATACTTATGTGCTTGGACAGTCACTGTGTGCGTTGAAGTTGTCACATTTTCTAGAGGAGCTGGTGAATACTGTGTATTGCGTCGGAGATTCTCAATTTGGACTTCTGTAGTCTGTATACAGTGCTGGTTTGCACCAGATCCGACCATCACTGCATACGTTGATTCAAGGCAATCCACATCATCAACAGTTGTCGCTTGTCGGCTGCTGGAAGGCACTTCTGAACATACTGGAATCTGCTCATCATAACCTTGACTTGTTGGATTAAGAGCTGGAGTTGGCCCGGAATGCTTTATATATTTACAAGGCTCTCCTATCTTTCGGGAGACCCAAGAGTTTGGCTTCTGCAAGATGGTTTCGTCTTCTGTTGAGTTAGCCACTTCAATGGACTTCCTTGGCTCTGTAGCTTGGTCCGGCGAGTGTCTGGGAGGTATAGCTAGAGGCATTATGATGTACACAGAGATAAAGTTTTTCAGTTTGGTTGTTTGCCTCAATAGTTCTTCTTAAAATAGTACTGTACATCATTGTGGGTTAGCATGGAGGAGTTATGGGATGATCCATTGCAAAGACAATTTTGAAGAGGTGCGACCATGGCAAACCATGGTCTTGTGCTAAATATTTCGTAGACCCTTGACACTATAGCAATTCAGATCAGTGTTAAACCCCATTACTTCTGCCTACAAACAGCCGTTATACCATTAAGAGTAACAACAATTAATTGTCAATGCAACAGAAGTGATTCAGACCAGCGCAGTGAATGACGGGTTCTTGTGATAGTGAGATGGGCTTCAAGAGTAGAGAGTTGCTTGTGACAAGCAAAACAAAGATGGCTGTTAAGATGAAGAATGACACGATATGACAGACAAACATATACATTAGTATCAAGAGTATGACTGCTTCGAATCATCTTGATTTGACATTTGAAGCCAAAAATAATCTGCAGGAAATGAAATGAGAGTAGGTCATGTCTGAAAGCATGTTAAAAAATGATCAGAAATTATATAAATACATATATGTCATAGGTGTCTCAAAGTGACATCTAACAGTTCAATACACCACTTTGGTTAGTGGCAAGTATGTACTGGGTTAAAATGGATGATTCTAATCAAAATTTTCACCTTTTGTGTCCATAGTGCTTTCGTGAGACTCATCAGATACTGCAACACTGTCGTCACCAGAGTGACACTGATATGCTGTACAGACAAAGCCAAGAAAACAAACAATGAGCTCATAGCTTTACTGTCATGGGGTATTGTTTCTGAAAGATTCCTCAACAAATATGACAAAGATGGAAAAACACCTTTTTTGTCCACATTAAACTGCACTTCTGCTTTTCTCTCACAGCCAGACTTCTTCTCACAGGATAAGCCATCTGAAGGGAGGAACATAGTCTGTTTGGCAGTTTCTGATTGGCTGTTGTTTTGTGGGTAGATCTGTGTTCCATCCTTGTACCAACAGGCTTTGGCAACTGGGTCTGAGATCTCGAACTGCCGAACGATGGGGCTCTGTGCTTCAATAGGTTTGGTCTTCTCAACTGCAGAACCAGGTGGACATGTCACAGGCAGAGCTGCATCAATGGGATCATTTCAGTGTTTGTTATTCTAAGGTGTTTTATATCACAAACATTAGCTTCTTATGATTATAATTTTAAAGGTGCTACTTTAAAAAAGCTACGAGAAGAGAATTAGTTTGAAAAAAACAAAGCCAATGACACAGACAACACAGACACTAAACAATCACCTTCGTTTTGAACAATTAACTTGGCAACATCGTCTTCTGTTGCACAATAGTAGGCTCCAGATTTGGAAGAGTGGGTCGGTTCGATTACGAGGGTCTGCTCGAAGCCTCCAGTTTCAAAGCCAGGTTGGCTTGTTTGGTCCTGCTCTTCGTCCTGCGGCCCCAACACCGGGACTGCAGAGTCTGACCATTGACCTTGCAGTTCCAAGGGACAGGTTACCTCAATCAAATTGCTTTCCTCAACCTCCGGTGAGGATGACAATGGCAACATTGGAGCTGAAGATGAGCATTCACAAATGTAATTGTGAATGGCAGTGCATCGACTCATTGGTTAAGAGAAAGGCAGGGAGGGGTTAAAGGTCAAGTGTCTTTACAAATTGACTGTTTTGTTAGTTTTGTTTGTTGTTATGGTTCTCAGAGTTAAAGAGAAAAGTGAGGTTTTATAGGTGTAGCTCTGAAGCTAGCAACATCCATTATTAGCTGAAAACAACAACCGATACGGCTTCAAACCATCCAAATTTTAGTGACAGACACAGACACTCTAAATGTTACAGTAAGACATCATGTCTCCTACAAGAACTAACACACTATCGTGTTCAAGATTCAACCAAACATAACAAAAATCACCTTTGACTTCCACAGTGAACTGGATAGTGTCATCAGAGGTCTCACAGCTGTACCGCCCCGCATGAAATAGCTCAGCTGATTGGACAATGAGCCTCCTAAAGGAGCTGTCAGAGTTAATGTCCCAGCCATTTTGTGGGCAGAGCTGGTGGCCATCTTTGTACCAGCACACCTCAGCGGTTGGCTCGGTGACCTCGCACTCCAGTTCAAATGCCGCACCCACTTCAAACGCCTTGGTTTGCTCAACATCAAAACTAGTCGAGAACTTCACCGGTATAGCTATCAGGGTACATTTTGGACAAAACCAAGTAAACAATGTTGAAATACATTGAAAGGGGTAAAATGTAGCTAAAGATAGATTTTGGTGGCATGGCTTTGACAACGAATCAGAATGTCAAAACAGACTAAGCTGAGATCTATTATTGGTGTCAAGATTAACAGGAGGTTGTTACAGTAGTATTGTTATTACTACACAAGACAAAAAGATATGGGTCACCTCTGATCTCCACTCGAAACTCCATGGTATCGTCCTCGGAGGCGCAGCTGTAAACACCAGAATGTCCAGGTTCGGCGAACTGGATAACTAAAGACCTTGTGTGGCCTTCCGATTGGATTTCTAATTCAGCGTTTGAAAGAAGCTGCGTTGGACCCTTATACCAGCAGACCTGGGCCTCTGGGTCCGAGACCACACACTGCAGTACAATGGGGCAGCCGGCCTCAATGGTCTTATTCCTTAGTTGTTCTGGAATCGCTGAGAACTTCACTGGTGGCACTACAGATATGTTTGAATGTTTGTCTTAGAAACAGCCTTGAATACAATTTCCTAAACATTAACAATCAACTAAGGGCTACATTTCAAGAAGGAAGAGCTTTAAAAGCATTGCATGTAAGAAAGTAAAAACTGTTAATATCTTAGCTAAGGGAGAGCTTTTGGTTAATTTATGTTTGTTACAATCCAGCATAGTAAGTAACAAATCATCAAATCACCTGTGACGTCCACGTTGAACGTGATGGCATCACCTTTAGTCTTGCAGCTGTATAACCCAGAGTGAATAAAGTCTGCCACGTCGACTACCAACATCCGAGACAAGCCATCACTGAGCATCTCTACTCCGCTCTGAGGCAGGAGCTTGGAGCCATCCTTGTACCAGTGCACTGTGGCTGAAAGGTCTGAGAGCTCACACTGGAGCTCCATCCGGGAGCCAGTATGGATGGCCCTTTCTCTCTTCTCGTCTGGGAGTGGTGTGAACTTCACAGGCGGGGCTATGGATGCATGCAGTCATTGGTCATTTACAAGTTGTTGCTGGTCATTCATTATGACTTAAGAAGGAAAAGTTAAATGACAGGATCACAGCAGGAAGTGGTTAGTATGACAGAAACACAAAAACTTTTTTTTGGAAAGGCCCACTCACCTTCTACTTCCACATTGAATCTGATGACATCATCGATGGCGTCGCAGCAATAGACTCCAGAGTGTGAAAACTCTGCCGATTGGATGACAATCCGCCTCATTGTGCCTTCTGATTGGATGTGAAGGCCCTCGGTTGTTTGTAGCTCCACCCCATTCTTGTACCAGTGCACTGGGGCCGCAGGGTCTGACAGCTCACAGTACAGCACAATAGGGTTCCCCTCTTCTATAAACTTATTACGGTCCATTTCTGATAGTGGGGAGAACTTCACCAGAGGAGCTGTCAATTCCAGGACAAAACCAAACAAACTCCTTTAATATAGTATTTTTATAATCATTTATACAGTAATAAGCAATGCATATGAAGGATAGCTGTTTACAAATATTAAAAATAATAGTAAATAACTTCAGTTTGTGTTAAACAGTGAATTAAATAGTCCTAATACTGAAAGTGACCATGATTGTACCTTGAATGTATAATGCGGCAGAATCCCTAATGCCGTATGCTATGAATGTGATTTCAGCCCCGTTGTCTGTTTCTCGTACACCCCTGATGCGTAGCGACTGGTGCGTTCGAGACCGCCTCGTTGTGTATCGTTCGTCGTCCTGCAGCTGAGTGCCGTTCAAGAACCACGTGCCGATCACTGAGGCAGAGAGCTCGATGGTGAAGCAGGCGTCCTGCCCCTCTGGCACCAAGGCATCCTGCAGAGGAGCCTGTATCCTGGCCACAGGGACTGAAGGAGAGACCATGGCATTGAGTTAGCAGGAAGTGTTTTTTTGTTTTGCTGTCCAACCTGTTTTAATAAAATGCGACAAACCGATTTGTACTTGCCGGCACCATTTGTATAATTAAGTTTAACTGAGGACTACTAGGCCATCTTTATACATTTTTCAGTCAACTCCATCCATGATACCTTGTCATGATTCCTATATTCTTCCCTCCAACTGTCCAGGTGTTTTTAGAAACTTGCTCATGCGGTACCCTGAAATGTTGTACATATTCCTGTATCATCTGCATGCTTCAATTGTTCTCAGCCTCGTCTGTTGATTCTGGATAGAAGTGTCTGCAAAATAAGTGGTTAAAGGGGAACCAATCATCCAGCTCACCTAAGTGAACCGCTCGGGGAAACTCCACGTTGTTGCTCTTTCCGTACTTGTTGACGCTGCAGATTCGGAAGCGGTAGTCTGCCTCGCAGGGAACACTGTCCCCTAGGATCTCTACGGAGGTGGCGGAGTCTGTGGTCAGACACTGGAGCCACTCCTGGGAGCCCGTCCCCACCTCCTGCCGCTCTAGGACATAGCCTGACGGGGGGTTCTTTCGTGAGTCCTGGGCGGGAACCCAAGAGAGCAGAGCAGCATTGGCTCGCTCTGTGTTGATCTGAACGCTCACAGGACAGCTTGGAGGGGAGTGTTTGGCAGCTGAAAAGGTCCCAAAACAGGGAATTTATGACATCCTTTGTTACAGGTAGTTCATTTAAATGGGAGTAAATGTTTGTAGTTTATTTGGTAACAGGTAATATAATGAATTTAGGCAGCCTGTGCTACTTCTGTTTGTACATACTACTGAACATAACTACTGAACCCAGCATTCTACATCTGAAATAATAGTTTTGTAGTCCTAGGTTCAAGTAGTACAACAACAAGTTGTGTCATTTTCTTCTTGGGCATTATTATTATTGTCCCTCTCTTGTCGGTCTCAGTCACATGAAGACTGCCTCAACACTGAAGGACAGGGTTAGAAAAAAATGAAACTGAAATGTTCATGTCTGTTTGCCTTTGAGATACCATAATGTCCACCATTTATTACCTTTCACTCTGAGCTGAGACGAAGTTTTGGACCTGCCCACGAAGAACATGACCAGTCCAGAATCCTGAGGATTGGTGTTGACGAATACCAGGATATGAGTGCGACCGAATGATTTGAGGATGGTCTGGTGCGTCTCTCGCAATTCCACTCCCTCCTTGTACCAGTGGATGTCCATCTCCTCCTCCTCCACCTCAACACAAAATGCAGCGTTTTCTCCCTCCAGGACATCCACCTTCCTCGGCAGTTTCCGGACAATAGTGCCTGTGAAGCAGGTATATTATAGGAGGTTCATGGAACAGAAGGATAATTTGTAGTATGTATTCAGAAACAATCACAGAACGGAGGGATTGGGGTTTGAACCCAGAACCGTGAACCTTCAGCTGGGGATCAAATACTAACTCCCCCCCCCCTCACCTCTAATCCAAGAGCAGTTGTTGGCCTTTTCCCTGAATCAGTATCACTGAGATCTCGCTCATCGTCCTTCAATATCGTGCATACACACACACCAGTTACCTTTCACAGCCACCTCCGCAATGCTCCGGCCCCCGTCGGGCATCTCACAGAGGTAGATCCCGTCGTCGTCCACGCCGATGTCTCGGATGGTGAGCCGCCTCTTGGTGCCCCATTCCTCCATGCCGTACTTCGCACCGGGCTGGAGCCGGCGGTCTTCCAGGTACCAGGTGATGGGGACCGAATCCTCAGGGACCTCGCACTCCAGCACGGCCAGGTCCCTCTCCCACACCTCCAGGTCGATCAGCGGCTGCTTGAACCTCACCGGAGGCTCTGGAGGAAGTGAGGTAAGGAACAAACACACAAGCTTAGAGTAAGACTAAGTCGTTCTATTTAAAGACTGTTTACCCTTAATTAATTAGTCACTGGCAGTATTTTAGGGAAGTATTAAATGCAAGTCAATTTTATCCATCTTTAACTTTTTGTTATGTAATCAAGGAGCAGGTAGGGGTTACGACGTCTTTGGTTTGAACCTTTTGGCAGGGAGTCAAACACTCAGTCGCTGAGTCACACTGGGTGTAGTCTTATTAGGCAAGGCAAGGAGTTCAATGTGCATAACAGAGAAAAAGACAACAGTATAATTTATAGTGAAGAAGTACATGCAAGCAATTTAATGAAAGACCTTCAAAGAAATCACACATGTACTATAAAAAAAAGAGGTAGAAAAAGATAAAAAGTAATGAAAATAAAAATAAAAAGACCTTCAGTAAGGTCAGACATTTCAGATATGAATCTGACATTAAATTATAATTCGATAAGAATAAAAATAAAAAGGAGAAGGAAAGCATTACAAATGTTTATAGTATGCATCACTAAAGAGCTTAGTCTTTAGTTTTGCTGTGGGAGCATTTTTAATTTCTTCTGGCAGTTTGTTCCAAAGTTTAGCTGCATAAACATTTAAGGCTGACTCACCACACTTTGTTCCGGCAGTAGTTTGAACTAAAATATCTTTGTTTTGAGACCTCAGTCTTCTGGCTGGGGATGTGCTGTATGAACATGTCATGGATATAGTTTGGTCCAATGCCATTTAGTGCTTAGGGTTAGGGTTAGGGTGAGCTCTACTTCTAACAAGAAGTAGAGCTCAATCAACTATATAAATAACAGAAGCCAGTGTAAGGACCATGCTCACTCCTTTTAGTCCTAGTTAGCACCCTACCACTAGCATTTTGTATAGTTTATAGTTGCTTTATAGTTTTTTGGGGAATCCCAGTTAAAAGGGCATTACCGTAGTCTATCCTGCTTGAGGTGAAAGCCTGAATAAGTTTTATTAAAAAAAATGCTGATTTAGTGACTGATTTCACATGATTATTGAAGCTCACTGTCTCACTGTCAATGATGATGCCAAGATTTCTTACAGCATCCTTTGCCTTAAGTCCATTTGTGCCAGGTAGATTAGCAACCCTGGATCTTTGCTCTTTGTTCCCAAATATAATGACCTCAGTTTTGTCTGTGATCAACTGAAGAAAATTTTGTGACATCCAAGTGTTAACCTGGTCGAGACACTGATGGAGAGAATCAAGGGGTGCATAATCATTGGGAGACAGAGAAAGGTCAATTTGAGTGTCATCTGCATAGTTATGATAACGAATGAGTTTTCCTGAGGATTTGGCAGAGTAGGAGCATGTACCAATTAAACAATAAGGGGCCTAGGATCGATCCCTGAGGAACACCACAAGTCAGGGTTGCTGGTTTTGAGGTGTAGGTTTCTATAGCAACAAAGTAGTAAGTAAGATTGTAGCCATTTTATGACAGCACCTGAAAAACCGACCCAGTGTTTCAGTCGATGGAGCAGTATATGGTGGTCAACCGTATCAAATGCTGCACTGAGGGCCAGTAGTACCAGGGCAGTTGTTTTGCCTGCATCAGTGTTCAGAGGAATGTCGTTTATCACCTTTACAAGGGCTGTCTCTGTGCTATGGTTAGTACGGAAGCCAGATTGATAGTCATCAAAATAACTATGAGACGATAGAAAAGCAGTGAATTGGTTGAAAACAGTTTTTTCAATAATTTTTCCAATAAAAGGTAGATTTGATATTGGTCTGTAGTTGCTTATTACTGAACGATCCAAATTACTTGTTTTGATCAGGGGCTTTACGACTGCTGTTTTTAGGGACCTGGGAAATGTACCAGTTTGTAGTGATGTATCTGAACCATATCTGTTGTTATGAGATGAAGGACAGATTTAAAAAGACTACTGGGTAACGTATCCAGTTGGGAGGCAGCAGAGCTGAGATTTTTGACTGGTTTTAATTAGAGTTTCATGGTTGATGGAAGTTAATTCTTACATTTTGTGTACGGGCCCTCTTTCAGTAGCTGGTAATTCCAAAACACGAGTTGTTTGCAACTGCGTTGTTATGTTCAATCTTATTTTTTCAATTTTACTATTGAAAAAGAATGCAAACTCTTCACACTTGTGATCTGAGAGAAGCTCTGGTGTTACGTCAGTTGGGGGATTCGTAAACCTTTCAACAGTAGAGAATACCACACAAGCATTATTTATGTTCCTGCTAATAAAATCAGAGAAAAAGGTCTCCCTTGCCTTGCAAATTTCCTAATTATACAGCCGTAGCATGTTTTTATAAATTTGGAAGTCAATGTGTAGTTTGGACTTGTGCCATTTTCTCTCGATTTTCCTGCATTCCTTTTTTTTTGATTAACCATTGAATTTTGTCTCCATGGAGAACTTTGCTTGTTTATGACTTTTTTAACTTTTACTGGAGCAATGTCATCGATGATTTGTCTCATCTTTGAAGTGAAATTGTTCATCAAGTCATCTACCGAGTCAGATGTTTGAAAGGGATTTTGGGAGAGCAGTTGCTCAAAAAGGGCAATGGTGTTCTCATTTATGACTCTCATTCCTGACAGCCAAGTCCATCACATTAGTAGACACATTGAGACCTTTGGTGATGACAAGGTCAAGAGCATGACCATGCAAGTGTGTTGGCCCCTGTAAATGCTGTGTTAAACTAAAAGTGTATAAGAGCATAAGAAAATCCCTGGATTTGGTGTTCTCTAAATGATCTACATGCAAGTTAAAATCCCCTGGGATAATAATAGAGTCAAACTCTAAGTAAATAGTTGACAGTAGTTCACAAAGTTCTTCTAGAAATACTTTTACTGACTGTCTTGAAGGCCTGTAAACGATTAATAGTGGAATGTTGGGAGAACACTTAATAAGTGAACGTAGGTATTCAAAATATGTAAAATGCCCTAAAAGTAACTGCTTGGACTGAAAAGATGCTTTGTATATTGCAGCAATTCCACCCCCCCCTTCTTGTCACGGGTAGTACTCATGAAATTGAAGTTTGGGGGAGCAGATTTGATCAAGGTAGATACAGCCTTAGCATGATCTAGCCATGTCTCAGTCAAGAGCATCAAATCAAGTGAGTGTGAACAAATCAGATCATTAATTAGAAATGACTTATTGGACAGTTACCTGACATTCAGCAGAGCTAATCTTACATTAGTAGGCCTAAGTGTTGGGATCCTTTCCAATGGGGTATACAGAATTTGTTTTGGTACTGGTTTTAGGTGTAGTCACTGTCCTTTATGTTTTGTTGATAAACAACTTATCAGTACAGTGATGGGGAATTTGGAGGTGGGTGATGCCTGGATGGAACAGCAGGGGGGGCTACCGATATGGGCTGCATTCTTGGCCGGATAAAGTAAGGCACCAGAAACAGGAAGCACTTTAGTGTTTACCAACATGGGCAGGTCGATTGCAGTGGCAACCGGAGATCAGGATGCGCTGTAAACAGTCAGTTAGGTATTCTTATATATAGACTTTATGATTGTAATGTACAGCACAGCTTTCACTATCACATATTGCATCAAAGCTATGGCTGTTTTTATTGACATTGGAAATTACACCAGCTATTGGTATAACCACATATATTACTTAATCTATTGATAATACATTGTTATAATGTATATTATCATATAAGTTATTATTTGTTTAAATATGAACAAACAAATCATAAACATAGGGTTAGGGTTACTCTCTGGCGTTAGTTCTGGACAACTGAATTAGAAATACAATAAGAAGATGTAATTTCATTAAATAGATCAACCTCTGCTAATTTACATAATGAACACAATTGTTTGAATACTTAATGAAATTAAAAAGTTATTTTTAAAAGCCATCAAAGTATAAAGCACTGTTAAAACTGAATTTACAGGTCGCTGGAGTTCAGTATAATTGGTCTATTCAAATGTATTCTGTCATAAATATCCACACAGTAAACGAGATAGGAGAAATCATGAGAGAAGTTGCTTATTTGATGCTGAGGTATGAAAAGATCATTAACACACTCAAGTGTTAGTTAGGAAATAAACGGTTTGTAACGGACACCATCGGATAGTAACAGACTGTTGTAAACAAAAGAATGTGGACTGCATTTAGAAACAACACCACACTCTGGTATTGTTAGCTAACCGTAGTGCTTGAACTAAGCTCTGAATCATACTATAATGATTGTTTGAATGTGAAAGACTATCTTACAATTTTCTTACATTTATAACTAGGTGTGGCTGATATTTTGGGTGTGGCTTTTATACCACTCTGATGTTATAAATGCAAAAATATCCTAAATACAATACATATCCTTCATTCATAGTATCTGAAGGGTTGACAATTGTTGGTTTGACTTGACAAACTATTCAAATATTGAATTCATACGATCATGAGACAATCTTCCAGATTAGTCATCACTCAACACTCTTAAAGAGTTAGGACTTGGTGACAGCTGTCAAAGAATTATTCAAGAAAACCTAGAAGGTAAATGGTAAATGCCTACTAATTCAAGAGTTATTGAGAGTGTTTTGATGTACATGTATATGAATACCTGCTATTATACTATAAAAGATGGTTACAAGAATGCAAGCCAAATAAGAGAAAAACACAATTTCTAAATTACGTACAGTACATTTACGATATACACTGCCGCAAATTCTACAATATCAGGATCAATCTCGGTCTCCCTTTAACAATCTGCGCTTTCAAACATTAACTCAACATGTGGATGATCTAATCAACTATAATATTTATAGAATCCTGGTTCTCAAAGATTCTAGGTTACTCGTGACGTCAATCAGATTTTAAATTATAACACTGAAAGTGTTGTTGATCAAGCATACTTCATTAAAGAATGTCCCCGCCAAGTACAACTCAAGAATAACTATTCTGGGGCAGCTTATTTTTGAGTGTGGCCCATTTTCCACTTTACAATCATAAATTCTTCATTATCTTCCACTGTGGTTTATTTTCGATGCAGCATTTCATTTATAATAATCCATGAAAAAAATATTTGAATTGAACTGCTACTGATATTTGCATTGGATAAATGACTAAAACGCTTAATCTAAAATTAAATTTAGATTTTATGCATTGCCACTAATCGGTTAATTGCCAATTGTTGCATCCATAAATCAATTAAAGTTGAGAAAACCGTGCTTATTTAGAGGTTGAAACCAACACTTTATCTGTTTACAGGGTGTCACATTACAGATACAATGCTCGCTGTTGGTGTTGTTAGTATGGACCGAACTGCATCCCAAGGAGAAATCGGATCCCATTCCGTTAAGATCTTAATCACATGGTTCCCCTCTCCGATATCTATAGCGATTGGAATCCACCTTCATCTGATGAACTTGGACCACTTTGACATTTCATGTGACAGATATTTAGACAGTTCTAAAGATGCATGGTAGATAGGGAGTGGGTATGGTATTCAAAGATAAATATTTAAGACTGTTGAAAATACAGTGATTATTACAGGGTTAAAATGTTTTTTAACTTTGTGCATTTTTATTATGATTTATTGAGCATAATTATGCCAATTAAATATATTGAATGTATCAAATATTAGATTTGCTTCCAAACTAGGAGTTGTGTTGACGAGGACAAGAATACTTTCCTTACTTACCTTTCACAGTCAAATGTACAGCGCTGAGTGTTTGTCCCGCAGTGTTGGACGCAGCGCAAACATAAACTCCATTGTCCTTCTGCTTACAGTACAGCACCTTCAGGGTGAAATATCCCTCTCTATCCTCATAGCACAAGTAGCGTCTCCCCGAGAGAATGAGCCGACCGTCCTTCCTCCATATAATCTCCGGTTTGGGTTTTCCCGTCACAAAGCAGCGAAACTTGGCATGCTTGCCCTCAGTCACCGCAAACATCTTTACTTTGGTGGACTTAGTCATGCCGTCGTCTCTGAGTCTATTGGACATCAGCCTGCCACTCCTCTGCTTGCCCTGTTGGGCCTTCCAGTGGCTGTTGTTGTACCCGTTTCGATTCCCATCGTCCCCCTGCCCCGGGCCGGCATCCACCAGCAACACTGCACCCGCCAGCCCCTCGCCAAACTCATTCCGGGCCTTGCACGTGTACACCCCGCCGTCGGGGGCACGCGTCTTGAAGATCTTCAACTGGAACCAGCCGCCGTCCTGGCACCCCACGCTGAAGTGCGTGCTCTCGAAGATCTCGTGGAGCTTCCGTCCGTCCTTCTCCCAGACCACGTCGGGCCTCGGGTTCCCCCACAGCTTGCAGGAGAAGACAGCATCGTCCCCGCGGCCCACACGGGTGGAGAGGGGCTTGATGAGGAAACGAGGCTTGTTCTCCTCCCTGACCTCCAGCTCCTGGGCCTCGCCCTCCACCTTGAGCGTGGCGGCCGCATACGTCTCCCCGATACTGTTCTTGGCCTTGCAGATGTACTGCCCGCTGTCCTCGGATGTCACAGAGGAGATGATGAGGTTGTAGACGTTGCCGTCCTCAAACACGCGGTACCGCCCCTGTGTGTCGATCTTAATGTTGTTGCTCTCCCAGATCACGGCGGGCCGGGGGTCTCCGCCGATCTGGCACTTCAGAACGGCGTCAGTGCCGCTCTGGACCACCACCGGCCTGGGGTAGGCCAGGAAGCGGGGCGCTCCGCCAAACACGTCCATGTCTGCTGCAGGGCCAGCCTCTACTCAGCAGCTCAGTCGCTCACTGCCAATGCTGGGGCGGGACTGTCTCGGACTGCGCAGTACAAGTATCTGAGGCAAAAGGATCACAAAGTGTAATCAAGACATGAAATGTTATCTACTAATGGGAGTTAATATACAGGCTCAACCCACCACTTTGCTGATCAGGTAAGAAGTAGGCTACAATACAAGGTTATATTCTATATCTTAGTCCTTATGCTAGATGTCTTTCCATCTATCCTGCAAACAACTGTCCTGTCCATGATGGCACAAAATCATGGACAGGACATGACTTCATAAGAAAACAGGGAAAACAGTGGCCCAGCTCGGCTGGGCTTGGGGGATAGTAGTAGGTGGAGGGATGTGACTTGTTCCTAACAGCAGCCACAACACAGATAGGCAACACAGTTGGTGCCGTATTTCAATGGGAAAGTGCTTAATATAGCGTGCGCTAAATAAAGACCTGCAAAGGAGTGTGTGTGAGTGTGTGTGTGTGTGTGTGTCAGGTATCACAAAGAAAGCTGTGAACCCCACATGCTCACAGGAACACTGATGATACTCACAGCAGATCTTTCTGAGATCGTACAGCGACCATACCAATGCAGACCCCACTACAAACAGAGACACTTTACCAAGCAGTAGTCTCACAGAAGACAACACAAAGTAAATCAAGTAAAGACCTTACAGAGACCTTACCGCAGCCATACAGAGACCCGATGAACCCTACAGAGACTATAATAAGACCCTATATTCCTTAGTGCGACATTACTGAACCCCTATAGCAAATATTGAGAGACCATTTACAAAGAGCTTAAGAAAACCTTAAAGTCACATAACAGCAACCTTACAATGGCCAACTGAGACCATATCAGGACCATACAGAGGCTTAAAGGCGAACAAAGAGTGACCATTCTTACCATACTTCCATATTTAATTGAGACCATACACTGAGTGACAATGCCCACACCATAAAGTGACCTTACAGGCCTCATGGAGACCCTACAGCTGACAAACAGTGGCCTTATGGAGACCATACTTTGGCAATGCAGAGACTTCACAGTCCAAAAATGTGACAGCATCCATCTCGCTATGTTTGTTGGTTGCCATCGGCAACAAATTCCCCTTCAAAATGTCAGCTAATGGCACTGTAAAGCCCCAGAACAACACGGTTAAAGATGGATTAGTCCAAGGCTAGACATCTCTTTATGTTGTTTGATCCATAAGTCAGCAGTAAGAAATATCAACCTTATACTATTGGTTTTTGGTTTCATTATATTTATCTTACAAGTCTCTCTGCTTAGCTTAGGGTTAGGGGTTGGACCCTATGTGTCGGACAATACAGGACAGTCACAAACTGACCAGTTCATTTAAGAACATTGAAAGATCATTGGAGACATGAAAGGCTTTGATAATAAACATTCACTCAAAATTATTAGACCCATAGGACAGATTCATGATTTACAACAGTTTAAAAAGAACAGTTTAAATCGAGGTTTGAGGAGAAACCTGAACAGAAATGAGAACATAAGTGGTAAAAGTCAAATGTAAAATCACCTTTTTGATTCATTCAGTTGTTATACAATACAATAATACACATACACTGCATCCTATAATCAATATGTGTAAGACAAATAACCCACAGTGTTAGGTCACAGGTCACTGTTTTCCATAATCTTCATGTTATTTGGTTATTTAGAATGTTGTAGAAATGCATCATATCCTGTAGCCAAACTTGTAGGCCTACTGATCAGAAAAACTATCCACAATTCTGTTGTTATTTAAACAAATATATATATCTTTGTGCCCACGCACATATCGGAAACATTTCATTAGAGGAAAATCTGTGAGGTCAATGCGTTGAAAGTGGTTTAAATATCACCCAGGAGGTTTTAAAGAGGGGGGTTGGGATTGCCTTTCGTGTTTACTCGTCTGGTTTAATTGGAATGACCTCTGCCCCCTTGTGAAGTTGGGCCACGCATCCCTCACATGACCTACCTCGCGTCGGAGTCCTGGAACGACAACGTCAACACACATTCCGCACACGCAGAAATTGTCTTCAAGCTAAGAAATCAACGTCGCTTGTCTTCAACGGCCGGGCCTACCGACGCCCCGCTCTGGCATGCGGTGTGAAATAAATCCAGGTCAAGTGTCCCACGTGCTTTGCCAGTACATGTTTCTTTAAATCTTGAATAACTTTGTGTTTCGGAGCCGAACTTCTGTTTTCGTTCCGAACGGCTACAACTTCAGAGCGGTCCCCGCAATCTGTGTGGCGTTCTGCCGTTAGACACCCTGAGTGTCATTGTTCGTGGAAGACCGATAAGTGCTTTTGCAGCTGCCGCTGTCCCCTAAAAATACCGGCCGCCTCGATGACAGCAGCAAGGATAAGCCAGGCTCTCCCATTCACTTGCTAGCAAGTGCTAAAAAAAGCTATGGATGACTGGGCTCAGGGCAGGCTGCTTAGCTTACTTGAGACCTTGCAATAAAAACCTAAGAAGAAAGCATGGATTATAGTCTCTACAAATCTTTTACGCTCATCCCCCCTACATTTTGTAATTTAAAACAGAATCACGTCTTCATGGTTGATGAGCAAGATGTGTCGATCATGTGGACAGGATTTGACAGAGGCTTCGCAAGTAAAAGGGATGCTGCATGTTGCAAAATTGTCAAAGTCCCCATGATGTGCTTTGTGCACATAATTTTCATACTTGCCGACCTTGAGCCCTCAGAATATGGAGAAAGTTTCCCAGACATTCTTGTTGCTTATGATAAGTAATTCATTTAATTTATTTAGCGCTTTTGTAGAAACTCAAAGATGCTTTACACTGAAGGGGGGGACCTCGCTCACCACAACCAAGATCAGTTAATAACTAACATCTTACCATTAGCCTGCAGACAACAATCTCTGTCTCATCCGCTGCATTTTTGATAGGATGGTAACTTAATTTCTAACTATCCTCTTTAACCAGCCACATAGATATAAGAAATAAATCTATATACAATTCAGGATCTTCAAATTCGGGAGAACTACGTAAGGGATAATGTTGTCATGGTGGACTAGCAGGAGAGCACAGTGAAAACCAGGACTCATGGCAAGTATGATCAGTCTAATACAGTAAGAAGTGAAAATTGTATATTCTCTGAAACTGTTCCTTTTGCCAATGGGTCAGTTAGTTTCTTCAACAATTAAATGTACTTTTGTGTTTAAATCTATTTTCCCCCTGTTTTGCAAAGAGTTTATTTGAAAGTACATCCAACATCGCTGTTGAACTGAATCCATTCTCAACTCCTGACTCATCATAGTATTTGCTTACTAGCAAGGGTGAAGAGCAAGCACTCTCTGAAGCTGACGCCTGCACACCAAATATTCTAAAAAGACAGCAACAGAAAAATATATAATACACACTAAAGGGAAACTGTCCATAGATATGCAGATGTGTAATAAGGAAGTTGGGAAAGTTGACAACGAAAGGAAATTAATGGAAAAATGGAAACAACAGAACGCAAGCTATCTACTGCATGTCTTTTATGCACGTACAAGGGTCTTGTGTAAGTATGGTCACCTACTGTGACCTAAATACATTAACATTATAACTAAGAGGGGCTGCTTCCAATGATACTATTGAGCAATTTCATTGTATAGTATACAACAAGGAAATTAAGTTACAGTAAACACTATTATCTACTAATCTACTTCAACGTCTAGTGCATTTTTAAATGGTGCTATTAACATGAGCTAATAGCATGTAGCTAGCAGTCGTTGGTTTTGATGGTTGACACGTGGACCTGGGTTCTTCACATTGTGTGTGTGTGTGTGTGTGTGTGTATGTGTGTGTGTGTGTGTGTGATAGAGAGAGAGCAATAGAGAGAGAGAGAGATTGCGCGTGTGCACGCGTATGTACGTACAGTATGTGTGGTATATGTATGATGTGTGCAAGGATGTCAGAGACCGTGTCATGTGTGTCTATGCATGGATGTGCATAATCTGTATCTGTGTGTGGTCTTAAGAGTGCTGGTCGTGTGTTTGTGTGTGAGTTTGTTTCGTGAGAGCCAGGCCTCTACGTGTGTGTGGCTGTGGGCAGTATGGTCCTTTATGTGAGGGCAGTGCTGGTCCTTCAGCTGTTAGGATGCTCATGTCTTACAAACTCGCCAACCCTCTCCTTTCTGATTTCAGCTGTTGGAGGTAATGTGATCGTGGCCCAGACCTCTGCTGGCGGGTTATGAAATGCTTTGTCGTCCTCCGTGAGGTGCGAGGTAAAGTATTGGCGGCTGTTGTCGGATCATTACATTTACATCTATTTATTTAGCAGATGGTTTTAGCAGAATCAACTTGCAATAGAGTCGGACAACAATATAAGCATAAGATCGAAATTGGCTGTAGAAGAGGACTTTTATCACGCTTATGACAACCTCAGCAATGAGACGTACACAACTTCTATGCATCCTTTGGTTTGGTTTTAATGTAGTATTATATACATACATATTGAGGTGAACTAAATCAAATGTTTGGTCAGGTGCATGTGTTTTCGTGAGATGTATATGAGTGAAGACATGGCAAATATTAGCCTCTCTCTCTCTCTCTCTCTCTCTCTCTCTCTCTCTCTCTCTCTCTCTCTCTCTCTCTCTCTCTCTCTGTCCCTAAATGCCTCACCTTAACATTGGGCTTGACAGCCAATTGATTCATGTTGTAGACTTAAGTTGGGAATTTATGAGGAATATCTTCAGGGTCCAATGGCCAATGAAATCCTCTTGAGGTCATAAGGTTATTTTAAGGAATGACGACGTGACACTTTCCAGTGTATAAATGTCTTTCTGTATGATATGATATTCTGTATGACCGATCACCTAATATTGTGAAAATCCTAGATGCTGGGTGTGTTAATCTTTGGTTTATTTCATTGGGGCTGCATTTGGTAGCCTCTATACATTGCTAGCTGCTTAACCATTTAGAGAGGGATGGGAATATATACCTAGAGTCCTCCTTACTCCAGTGACTGGTTGAAAGTACTGCAAAAATGTCACCATTTACTATCAATTGATGAAGCTATTTATGCAAAAATAAATAATCTGTAGTATTATTAGAAGTACGATCCTACTTGGAGTGAAACTGTGAGTCAGAAGAGAGTGCTTCCTCCTTTCCCCGAAGTCTATAAACTACAAAATGGAGCCAAATTGAGGGGTTTGAGCAAAGGGCAAAGGGCACTTCCAAAACTACATTTAAACTCACTATGTGCCTTCCAGGTAAACCTACAATACTCTTTTATTTCGTAGGACTAACCACATGGTTT
Organism: Gadus macrocephalus; assembly: GCF_031168955.1. Classification (NCBI taxonomy): domain Eukaryota; kingdom Metazoa; phylum Chordata; class Actinopteri; order Gadiformes; family Gadidae; genus Gadus; species Gadus macrocephalus. The sequence continues at coordinate 7,408,776 of NC_082401.1, forward strand.
ACACTTCAATATGTTGTAAGTTGTCAGAACAAATGTCAAATAAAAACAACAAAGACTAAGCAAAGTCTTAAGTTATGTATGACACATGGATAGTGTTGGATGTCAACGGAGGGGGGCTCCTCCGCTGAACTCCTATACATTAGTGTGATTAAAAGAACCGCAGTATAAGTTAGAATTACCACATTTAAACAACCATGTTGCCTTTCTTTCCCCCTTCCTGAGGAATGTGAAGGAAACACTTCCTGAGCACTGTGGACGTGTTCAGGCATTGAGCTGAAGGCCTGCAGCGAGAACGCACACACACACACACACACACACACACACACACACACACACACACACACACACACACACACACACACACACACACACACACACACACACACACACACACACACACACAGTCACCATAATGTAATGTTAAGTTAATCAACCATCCTTACTGGGATACATGTGGAACACCCTCGCCCCCGGTCGGCAAAACTTTAAAGCTTATTTCAACTTGTTTTCCTCTGTATTGATAAATAAGGCATGTTCTTGTGATTTTTACCCAAATGACAGGAGTGAAGGAAACCTCAGGGATTTCAGGCTGCTTCCAAGTAAAACAGGATTTCAGCTTGTGATTAATTAGGACACTTTGATGTTGTAGAATGTTGGTGTATTTTAGTGTCTCTCTGTGTTCACATTTCTAGTCTAGGAACAGGCCAGTGCCTCTCACAATGGTACAAGGTGTTATTTCCAACCTTCCGCCATTTGTTATGTCTCAACAAGGATGAACAAACCTGGTCATCTGGGACATAGCCAGGGCCATATACTGTACCTTATCAAAGGTGAGAGTGCTTCTGTTCTCTTGTTATTCACGTTTTCTTCATTATAATACTCGCCCCGACCCTTTGGTTCGGTGAGAAGAGGGATCGACAGGCAAGGAACACGTCTCGAAACTGCGCCTCAACCGCGTACACTACAGATTATTCAACCTAAGTCTGTATCTCGCTGTATTACATCCTGGAATAAACCATCTTCAACCCTCTTATCCAACCTGTCAAGTTGCTTTGATTTCGACTTCAAGAATTACTACTACGACGGAAAATACCCAACGCAGAGTCTATACGAACAGTTTAGAAATAAGCTGAAATCGAACAATGTCATACTTATATGTTGTAGTCATGTTTTTTGTTTTTGTTGGAGTTCAGATGTAGCCCACGTGTGGCAACTACTACAACAACTACTACCAGATGTTTAAATATGTATTACGATTGTGCGGTTTCTTTGAGACAAATGTCGGATTGACAGATCCTATGGGGTAGCTAACTTATTCCATGTTTCACAATACAGTTCTTGAGTTAAACTCTAGGTAGAGGATGCATAGGTAGTGTTTCACTTAATCCATGCTGCTTTAAAATATAGCAGCAATGTTACCCTCTAGTTGCGGTCCTGTGTAAATGCAACTGAAACGACAACACCAACGCATCTTCAAAATGACTTGTAATATTCGAAACCAGAAACATTAGACAAATTGTATTCTTCAAAAATAAACGATTCATAATGTGTTGACATATTCAATGGAATTGCTGACTCCAAATCTTATCTATATTTTATTAAGGAGGAGACACAGATAAATAGAGTCTAATTAGATCCACTCAAGTGGAGGTCGTTCATGGCTGGCAGTCTGTCCAGACTTATTGCTATGACCTGTCCATCATCAGTTCATGATGACATCACCCTTGGACTTGATGACATCTGCTTCTCTCTCTACTGTACACTCTCGTACCTTTATAGTCACGTCAATAAACAAAAAATATAAAAAGCTGCGTTACAATAAAATGTGACGGAACAAACTTTTTAGATTGCACAGCAGTGTAAAAGAAACACACAGAAAAAGACCTGTAAGCCCACTGTTAAAAAAAAAAAACGGCAAACAAAACACCAAACAGAGAAGGTCTGTGGCATATTTGAAGAGCTGTTATCCCTCTTCACTGTGCTCTTAGCTTTGTGGGATATAACCTTTCTCTTACCTCTCGCCAAGACAGACCCGGGCAAACAAGCCCCTCGCCACAGCACAATGGAGTCAATGCCATGTCAAGTTCATTCTTGCAAAACCCTTCTGCAGGGAGAGAGGGGGACAGAGGCGCTGTATTGTGTGTGTGTGAGGAGGGGATTTTCCAGTGGAAAAGCAGAGTTGAAACAGTTCATTCTGGACGTGTGTTCTTTTTTTATTACCACCTAGGTGGCAGGTCGACAGGTAGGCTGAGTAGAGTTTGTATGAGTGGGGGTCAGTGGGTGTGTGGTGGGAGAAGGGGGGGGATAAGACTGCTGTTAAAACTGCTGTTATAAATTGAACATTTTCAATACAATCATAAACATATCACAAAGGAAACAGAAATGATCAAAGACCATCAAATGGTCTTTAGATCAAATGTTGAGTCTGACATTAAATGGTTAACACTAAGATGTAATTCATGAACAAGTATGCCTTTGGTCAGATCATTGATGGTCACAAGAAAGAAAGACATTAAGTAGGCTACTTAATCTTCATTATTTGGATACCTTCAAAAAAGAAAGAATATGTAGAAAATCTGCCCCCCCCAACCCAGCCCCACACACTGGACAATGTGCAATTGCATTATGTTTATTATTTTTAGATCTTCCTCGAGCTCATTTTTATATGACATTTTTAAATATGTATATTATATTGCTCACTTTCTATTATTTACTTATTTATTTATTCTTTGTCATTTTTTTGGTTTTGTCAACTGTAGGCTACTGTTGGTACTGGATATACCATCATTTCTCAAAGGGGATTATTACTTTAATCAGGACCAACATACAATCGTATGAAAAATAGAACACGTGAAACTGAAATCTGGGAAATTCGATCTCTTTAGGACCCGGAGGTAGTCCCGCCATTCTGCCCCTGTGGGTCTCTTCTTGCTGCATTTTCTGCTGTTCCCAGCAGAGCGCTCGGTCCCCATCAGCTGTTCTCTAGCAGCTCCGAGCGGCAGCGCTGGACCAAGGAAGCCTACCAAACTTCACTCCTCTTTCCACCAAACAATTCCATGCTTTGTCTCTCCACGGTCACAGCAAATTGACGATCAAGATGAGGTAAAATAGTTAACCCTACCTAACATGTGTACGTGTTTGATTAGTGATCAGATTACTTAATCGATCTGCACCTTCCACAGGTGTCCCTTATGGCTAGGGACCCTGCTCTGCTGCTTGCTGGCTCTCGCTCGTCCCGCAGCATCCCAATGGCCAGGTAAGAGAGCGGATAACACAATTTATACGATTTCTATTGCATGAATCTTCTTGTTCCTTTTTTTCTGAAATCGGCGAGTTGAGTGACGATCTGGCCAGGGGGTCTTCAGATGGACACTGGCCTATAGGCGGGCGCCGACCCATTTACAGCAGGGGGAAAAAATAACATTTGTTGGATTTGTGAAATACAAATGCAAGGCTGATGGCTGATTTCTCTACAGTAACCTTTGTTATAAGCGAAGTGGTTTAAAAAAAACTAAAACAAATCAACCGTCGATGATTTATTGAGGGTTATTTTCTCTAACAAAGTTGCCTGATCTGTTATATGGCCAATGGGGATTTCCAGTAGGGCCCATGTTGACCCATTGGCAAGTGCATAATTATGCTTTACTGTGTGAAATTGCTCAACGAGTGAGTTTTTGGTAGAAATGTCCTGCAACTGCAGATTCAATTCTGCCAGTCGACCGTTTCGGGCTTGCATCTTTTGCAATAGGCCTACAAGATTTTAGATTCAGTTAGGACGGTTTTCCTGCGAGTGGAAAAGGCGTTTTTTAGTCCAATAACAGGGTTTTCCCAAAGTCCAAAGTCCCCAAACTGAGACCTACTTTTTACATTCCATGTATATTCCTTATGCAGAAGAAGACTTAACTCAAGTGTGCAACTGAGTGGTTGGAATCAACTCAGCCGTTGCCTTGTCATGAGTAATACAGAATTATATTTTTTTCTCTCTATTGTAAAATGTGTTAAAGGTTGGTAGGCTATCTTTGCACTAGACTATTTGACTAGAATAGATTGATATTACACCTCCTGGCAATCAACACCATGAATAGGGTCTGGGCAATTGAATGAAACCTTTCTTCCGCTGTTTAAATATTTATCTGTCCAACTCCCAAAAACCCTATATTTAATTTAGTAAAAGTGGCTGTGCTTAGTTGTGCAGCTGCTAAATGATAGGGTTGAAATTAGATGCTGTCCATTAATATTTGATAGACTGATCGCCAGACATGGCGTTTGAAAGTCTGCATCAATGCCATCTCAACGGCATTGTGCTCAACTGGTGATTAAACAAGTTTTGCAGTGCATTCCGGGTTTGTGGAGTGTGCCATTGTCAGCAACCTTTGTTTGGTAGTGTTGATAAAGTGCCGGTTAAATATAGCCTAAATCTAGAAATCTTTACCTTCTAGCATCTCGAACACTTCTCTTAAGGTAAAAAACCCCACCCATGGGGTTTGAACTGGTGGTAACAAACATAGCTCATTATTTGCTGAGCTATTTCGACCCAGATTTCTGACTGTTCTTATGTTGAAAGTCGACCAATAAATCTTATATCATTTGCATCTAATCGGGTGCTTTTGGAAATGGATACATTACAATGAAGTCAACAGACCCCCTTTTATCCATTTTCTTGTATCTCGGAGAAGAGAAGTGTGTGGCAGTTGGAAAGGGAATCGCAGCTTTGAGACAACTTGGCACTTTCTGAGGAATGCTGTCCTGTCTGAATGTGTCCACATTGAATGGACCCAGCGCTGGGCTCTTTAGACTAATGCCTTTGGCTCTGCCTACGACATGGTTGAATTTGCTCTGCCTCATTCCCAGTCACAGGCTGGGTCAGGAATCCCTATTGTCATGTGATCTTTGACATGCACCCGGAGTGGTTTCTGCCTAGAGGGTGATTGGGGGGGTGGAGGGTTGGAGGAGTGGAGGAGGGGGAACAGCTGTAAGGGGACACCCCACTGGGCTATTTAATGATTGAATTAAATGGCACATTAAAAAAATCACAGTCTGCATGGGGGCTTTTCCCCCCTGTGAGGTAGCCTCTTAATAATGGTCACTAAAGGTACAGTGGATTTGCATTAGCATATCCGAGCCAAACGCTTTCTCTGGATCTCATAACTTTGAAAAAAAAAGGGATCTTGTAGATATGCTCTCACTTTGCACGTTGCCGAAACTGTACTAATTTGAAACCCTTCAGAAGTGAAACGTTTGAGTTTTGAGCGATGCGGGTGAGATTTCTTTGGCAAATATCTCTCTGACACATTATGGACGGATATAGTTTTTCGCATATCCAAAGGGTGATTTACAAACATACACATAGTCTCTGACATGACCTGAGTAACTGTGCAGTGTGATATGATCTGTGGAGACACATAGCCTTTGACACATCATCAAGAGCTTGGGTTTCTCTGTTTGTTGTGGTTTCCAAGAGGTTTTCCATAGCGTTTTTCTCTATAGCTCCATGATGATAAAACCTCCCAGAATGAATGAACTCAGAATGATTAAACACACTTCGCCTTCCTATTTTTGTACGTCAAGGGCATCAGTTCTATATATTTAGAGTTTGATACAGAGCAGTTTAATGTGTTGAAGAAATTTGTTTGATCTCATACCTGGCAAAATGGGAGATACAAAAGATTTGTTACATTGGATTTATTCATTTATTTTCCCCTCAGTGAACCTGAACTGTGAAGTACATCCGGTTATCTATTTAAAAATCCTGATAAAATACACTTTACAATGGGCTTTACTAGGCTTAATATTTAACCCTATCATGAATCATCTTCAAAAAACACAAAAATTCACCAAAAGAAGGACCCACATTGAATGTCACTCACTCCACGTTTTTCTACCTACTTAATAGCAAAACTAGTTTTATGTCTGAATGCAAATGAGCCCTTTTAAGCCCATATCAGCAGCGATAAACGGATGGCCCCTCACACAGATTCTGTTGAGTCATTGGACCTTGAGATTTTAATCCTGAGGACTTTCCAGTCGATATATGGACTGGAAACACCCGGTTGAACTGTAATGAAGTAAATCAGAGAGAAGCTTCGAAGATGTGCAAAGTTGTGGGACTATTGTGTTTATTTGTTTGCTAGAGCTGTTCTTGTTTGGCGTTGTTTTGGAGAGGATGGTTTACAGGTGACAGAGAATGTGTGGGTGGTTTAGTATGGAACTCACCGTCTCTCTCTCTCTCTCTCTCTCTCTCTCTCTCTCTCTCTCTCTCTCTCTCGCTCTCGCTCTCGCTCTCTCGCTCTCTCTCTCTCCCCCCCTGATCTCTGTTGGTTTGTTGGTTTCTAAAAGGCTAGCAGACTGACACTGCGCTCATGGTACTCCTCTATTCTGACTCCCGGCAGTGTGACCGCAGGGTTTTGTCCATCACTCAGCTCAGTGCATGCTGTGGGGTTCATGCTTAACAATGACTCCGACGCTGACAAAGGCAACTTGGCCAGTAAAAAGGTCCTGTAACGGGGTCGGCTGTCCTGTTTGGACAAAGACAAAAACAAGGGGACAGAAAGACAACGAGCACACGTCATGATTTCAAGGAAAAACTAAAGTAGTCCTCCATGCATTTGGTATAGAGGAAGTTTAGTAGCGGTGGTAAGGCTGTTTGACACCCAACTGAAAGTGTGTGTTTTTCTGTGTTCTAACCCCACTGTGGACAGTCTACCTGTAGACATCCTTGATCAAGAAATGCCTTACCCCCACCTGCTATGTATTGACTTTATTGATTTTTTTAAATGAGCCCACCATCACCAACTTGTTTCTTTATAAAATGGCAGTCCGGCCATGGGTTCTTCTTTGACGCCATGGTTGTATCCCTCTCTCTCTCTGCAAACCTGTATGAGCTGTAACAGGACCAGAACGCCAAACTCAAAAGAGCTGCAACTGATAGGTGTTCGCCGAGGCTCTCGTCCGCCTGAGAGAGGAAGTAAGCGCCCTGTGCAGTTTACTTTACACGTGACTGTGTTTTTAGAAGATGGGTGGGGGAGGGGGGCGCGGTGGGTCCACCCTGCTTTGATTCCTTAATGTAACCCGTCTGGATCTGCTAGAAAAGTCGATGGCTTGTGCGTCCGCCTCCGAGTGCAGAGACACACAGAGTCTCTGATGTCACACGCTTACCCCAGACACAATATTTAAATGGGAACATTTGTGGATTTATAACAGGATGTTGGAAGTGTTTGTTGTTGAGTCTCTTTTTCGTGTGCATGTAGAGCTGGTCCACGAAACTATTACAGCTGACAATTCATCGGTTATGAATGAAAACACAATAGTCGCACGCAGTTGGAGTTGCACGCGTGCATGTTTGACCTGCGTGTTCTACAATGTCAGCGAGGGTTACTTCAAAACAGCTGTTCTCCTATTGAGGCTCTCATTTGCATACCATTCAAAGCACCAAGCCAGCCCTTTGATCACATACTTAGAGTCTTTAGTGGGGACAGAGCATCTTTCGATTTACTGTGGTGAGGGCCAGAGGAGGCTCCTCTGCTCAGGCTTCTACTAGAACCTATTGGCAAGCATAAAAAAATAGTATAATAATGATATTGTTTTTTAAGCAAAAGTCCTTGAAGAACACTGTGGATGTATTTGCATCTCATTTATTTCCAAATCAATCGTTTTCCTCATGCAAAGAATGTGACTTGTAATATATTGGATCATGAATTGTAATAACACATCGAAAAGGTGTTGATTGAGATTCTAGGTGTATGCACAATTTAATATATTCAGGATTATATTAATGCATAGTTGAAATCACATATTTATTGCTTGCAAACCATGCAGGGATACTGCTAGCACATTTTGCTTTCAGGATGGGTTTTGAGATTAAGTAAAAACTGTCCACCTAAGGTTATTTAAAAGTACTATTATCTTGAACTTGCTATATTGGCCAAGACTTGTATTATTCTGTGGTTCCTGAGCTCAAAGGATCCCCTTAGTTTATTTCCTGGATAGGGTTTGTTTACCAGTATTCCCTGCTGCTCAATGCCTAGGCTTATGTTTCATTGATCAAACCTTAAAGTAACTTCCTGTACAAAGTGAGCTTTTAGTGTTGAAGTCTTCTGAGCACTGACTCTAGAGTGCAGGTCGGCGGTACCTGTTTGAACCGGCCAGCAGCGGTGGAGTTCTACACATTCCGTTGACATCATAAGATTTACTACACCTCACCCATGATTTCGTCCCCTTTATCTGAGCCTCCACTTATGACAAAGAGGTGGACATTGTACCAATCAGCTCCTTAAGCCAAGTGGCTTTGTTGGCGTTAGCATTGTGTAAACAAATCCAGTGCCGGGGCTTTGCCCCCCTGTTTGTAATAATCCACCCGTCTTCCTTTCCATGGCGAGGCAGTCTACAAAGCATCCTTTTGAATGTTTCTGACAGCTGTTATTTGTATTTTTATGTGCTCTCTCCTCCTGAGTGTTTCAGGTGCGCTTGCTCTGCCCTCTCATGTCGCCCCTGATGTCAAAATGCCGGGTTTGACGTTGGCAAAACACAGAGCGAGCGTGTAATTGCCGTTTACGTTCTAAGGGAGAAGGATTTGTAGGGCCACTTGCTCTGTACGCCCAACTATCTCCACCTCTAATGGTACAGTGAGCGCTCCTGTTGCACTCAGCGGCTCTTTCCTGTTTGTGGTGAAACCCGCACTTATTTGCTTGTCTTCCAAGAGGTAATCCAGGTAACATTTAGAGGAACTTTTGAAGCTTTACTTGGCAAATGACAGGATTCCATACATCCTTGACAACTGAGCCAATACCATGAAGGGCTTCCGGCTTGACTCTTCTTCTGAAAAGAAAAGAAAGTCATTCAAATGAATTCATATCTGTGTGTGGAAGTTGTATACAGTCAAAAGTTGTGCTTTTACAATCTACAATATGAAACTATTTACCCGAGCCCAGCTGGTTTACTCAAGGTCAGATTGTTTTCCAGATGTTTTCTAAGTATTTATCCGCAATGCTTTTATGTCTGCTCCTCAAGCAACGCCCTATCTACCCATCTGTCTGCCTGTCTGTCTGTCTGAACAGGCCCCCCTCTCTTTGCCCCTCTGTCAGAAACATAGCCTTTTTTTTCCCTTAACCTGGTGGAACAGTGGTTTCCATGGTCACCAGGTGCAGATTTGCCTGTCACAAAGCCTTATTTGGCCACAGCTGTGGAAATTGGATCTATCTGCCTCTACCTGGCACTTTGTCCTCAGCCTCAGCTTGAGGGAGTGTTAACACGTTCTTGCTAACCGTCTAGTGAACACAGGTAGAGGTGAAATGGGAGACCACCACCCCACCCCAGTATACAGTATCCCAGTATATCTCCTCTTATGCAAACGCATTACTATCAACTTTCTACACAATGTGAATTAAGAGCGGTTCTGAGCATTGTTACACTTTCAAAGCTGGGACTTGATAGACCGGCTACAGTGGAGCCAATTCATCCAAGAATATATATTTTGTAAGATCCATCCGTCTGAGCCGAACTGTCAGACAAGATCTCTCCTAACATAAGCATAAAACTACCACCCAATGTGGGTTTTTTATGAATAAATAGGCCATTCAGCATTACAGGAGGCCCCGTTTGAGGGAGTTGGGGGGAGGTGAGTTGGGGTGCGCCATTGTTGCTACTTTCAAACCTCGGTTGCAGCTAAACCCCTCTCTTCCTCCTCCTCCTCCACCTTCTCCTCCACTCCTTCACCCCTCCACCTCCTCTTATCTTCTGATTGACCCTTGAGATGTGCAGGGCCTGCCTTTCAAGGCATCCTCAGATTCCACTCATTCAGCCGTCCCTCAAGAGCCTCCGTTACCCTGCAGACAGTTCTCTTGTTACCCCCAAACCTCACACCGTGGGGGTGTGAAGCAAGGAGAATACACAGAGAAAGGGAGATTACAGCTTAGCCAAGAAGCCCTGCAACAAAAGGAATTGTTTTTAATACCTATACCCCCTCCTCGCATGGCTCTACTGGAACTCTTGTGGAATCGAGTGAGATATAGGGACATGGTGAAAAACAAACCCCTTTTTTCCATTGTCTCTGCTTAGACAGTTTGGAGTGGGCATCGCCACATGTGTATCGAGTTTTGTGGAAACCCCTCATAACTAAATAAAATAAGATGTACTTGATTCATCCCAGAGGGGAAATTTGGGGGACATGTGTGTCCCTGACTGATGAAACCCGGGCACTGCAGGAAGAGCAGCAAATCCTAACCACTAGACCACCAGGGAATATAACAGACAAAGTGATGAAGTGACCTAACTACTTGCACTACTAAAGCCACTAAGAATCCTTTTGGTTCTTCCCTGCGAGTGCGAATGCACTTCCACTGCATCCATTCTGCCCTTCCTCTAACTTCTCAACACAAACCTCAAATCTCAAAGTATCCCAGACCGCTCAAAAATGCCTATCGTACAGAAGTCCTGGTCGCTTTGGGGAAATATTCAAGTCTGAGCTGTTTGTTGTCAAGCCGAGCCTTTAGATGCCCTTAGCTTTTGTGTCTGCTAAGTGTTCCGTGAATCATGAGCAGGGCGCGTACAATAAACAAATCCTCCACGGTGGGCAGCGTGCCATCCCTGGAGAAAGGAATGGAAGCCGAGTGCGGGGTCGTTAAAAACATTTAGAGGGCCAGTGATAGATGGGCTGGGATCTGCAGAAGAGCCGCCACCGCCGGGCTTCACCACAGGGCGCCTAGGCAGCAGTTACAGCCCCCGCCCAACCCCATGCTTCATTAACCGTCCGATCTGACCTGTGTTGCGTGTCGCTTTATGTTGTACGTACAGAAGGCTCTCTTTAACAACGCAGGTTTATGACTGCATTATGTGGGCTTGAACATGTCGATTTTAACAAGATGTGTCAACCATTGTTAGCAACAGCAGTGCAACCAATACACTGATGTGTTTTAAAGCCTTTAATGGTGTTTGGTTTCCTGTCTTAAATAGGTCTCTTTCATTTAAAAATTGTAAGAGCGACAATTTTAAGAGCGACAATAGTCAAGGGATTCGAGTTATTTCGCATTTGTTGGCAAAATTTATATATTGTACGGATCATCAAGACCATGTTACATCCACAATCAAGAAGGACAGAGCATCTTAAGCTGTTCTATTCTCCAAATGCTTTTAACAACAGCTGGGATGTCAATTGTATGCCAACGTGTGAACCATTTTGCAAATAAGGTGAATGTCTATAAAGAGTAAGGATTCTAAAGCTGTATTTTTCAAAAATATACGTTCTCATAAAAAAGAGGAGTTGTCTCATGGCTTCGGCTGAATACTTGAACACATGTTGGATGATACATACGGGGTTTTCTAAATAGCATGGTAATAGATTTTGAAGGAGGAATCACCTTTGCACTCTGCAAATTTCGCCCACACATTGACCATTTAAAACCTTATAGCGGTCCCCTTGTCAAATCTAAATCTCTTCCCTTTTTCCCCCGAGGGGAAGGAGGACATATTTCACCATACAGTCTATTCACACCTCATCGTTTGATCTTATTGACGAGGTAATTGGCTTTTAGGCCGTAGAGGATGAGTTAAACTGACTGCCAGCTCTTTCCTTCTTCAACCACGCCCTCCGGCTAGTGTTTCAGTCTCCACAGTTCTCTCAAGGGTGTAAAGTGATTTCTTTTTTTCACCCCCATAAGCAATGCAACCTGCGCCTTTGCTTTTCCTTGCCTGCCTCTCTTGCTCTTTATCTCGCTTCTAAAACTCTGCCCAAGGGGCTGAATAACTACGGAATGTATCTGGGCCTAGCAGCATTGTTTAGAAAGAAGAGTATCCATATATGTGAGCAATTTTGAACTTCAACCCTTTGTCTGTTTTCCCTTTTCAACACGAGATGCAACGTTTCCCTGCTTGTTCGTCAACTGCTGTCAGGACAGTTTGGGTTCAAGATTGTTGTTGTTTTAAGTTTGGAGTTTTCCAGGAAACCAAAGGACAGCTGACAATAGGCCCAGCTATAGCATCGATCTGAACCACGCCAGATTCCATTTGACTCCTAGTTGGTTCAGTCCACATGTCTGACTCTCAAAAAGACCTGCTTTTACAGTTCACCAGGTTCACTTGGTGTTCGGATCAAGTCCGAACACCAGCTCATGGATTAACATGCCTTTGGCTGGAACAGAGGGGAAGAGCATGACCTGTTAAACGGCCCAGTTGGAGAAACTCCAGAGCGCTGGCTCCCTTGCTGGACCGAGCCTGTACTAATTGAGGTTCCCTGTATATTGTCTTGTCCATGAAAGCCCTCTTTGTCCTGATCATCCCACTACCCCCCTCCCCCTCTCCAATGTATCTCCACGGGCCTAACGTCATGCCCTCGCAGCCACTTCCTGCCTTTATTAGAGGATTAAAATGTCAGCTGAAGGTGGTGTAGGAGCTCGGTGATGTCATTCACTCCAGGGTATTTCTTTACTTTTCAAAGGTTCCAGTGTGTAGAAGCTAGTGGAGGTGTGGTCTCCGTCAACACCCCAACCCAGCTCAGGGTGGGTGGGAGGAAGGGAGACTGTCAGACTTATTGAGAACCAGTAGAGGTCATCTGAGAAAAAGGCTGTCAGAGTTTGCGGTCATCGTTTATCTGCTTGTATTAAATGTCCTGCGGTTCTCTAACCAACTACAAGTATTTGGGACAAGGAAGTGACATAGTGACACCCATCCTTCGCTGTTTTGGTGAAATCGCCACACAGACACAGTAAACGGTCCACTCGAAACTGGTTGACATGCCCACCTGACCTACACAGAGAGATGTGAGTCTTGATTTGAAGAAGAGTAGGACACTGTGATCTTTTGTTCTCTTTCCTGATTTTTCCCACCGTGGAATTCATACCAGCTTAGCACTCTCTCAGAAGTTGAGGGGAGCCGGCCCACGGTTCATTCCCACACAGCGCCCAGACGTAGTGACAGGGAGAGTTTTCCCCTTGTGTTTTGAGTGTATCAAAAAAAAGTTTGCCCTCTTTCATGGTCAGATTCACTGTCAAAGTGCTGATCTGCGACGACGCGCTGCAACCTAAACCCGAGGGTGAAGCCTCCTATAGGTTCAAAGAAACGTGGGGAGGGGAGGACAAAGAGCCTGGCTTGACCAACTGGCGGGTCTGAATGCCTCCAACTCCGACTGAACCTTGACATAGAAGAAGAAAAAAGAAAAAAAATGCCTGCATGCACATTCCATTCACTCTTCTTCAGAAGACTATCGTATCTTATTTACTTATGCGTTCAGGGATATCGCAGGGAATGAAAAAAAATACCTCAATCTCGCTATTGGCCCGATGTTAAGAGAGGATGTGCATATAGTTGTACGTTTGCCAAATTATGCCGGCTGAGTGGTGATATGTTAGACCTGCATAGACAGGTTGAATATACATTTCAGATGAATCTCAGCTTCCAGTGCCTCAGTTAATCATTGGGCAATTCTCCAAATGTCGTTTCGTTGGGGCAAGGGAAAGGTCCAAGACACTTTTAATGCTAAGCTACTTACAGTTAATTTGTCCATGTCATTAAGGCTCAAGTAGGAGTTAATGACTGTAGTGCGGTTTGCAAAGTGAAGATTGAACCTACTATGCTTCCTATTTTACTATTAATTTGCGTTGGGTGTCAATTTGAAGTATTTCAATGCTGACACCTTATACCTACTTACCTACTTACTTTACTCCCAAAGTACAAACATAAAGTGTCTTTTCAAAGGTCTGCAACCGTTTTGAGTACCATATCAGTCAAAGTCAGAGTCAAAGGGCTGTCGTTAAAGTAAAGTATAGGACCCCAGTAAAGGTTCTGCAGGAAGGAAAGGGCTCTCGTCTTAGAGTGATACAGGTGTGGCAAACTAAAAGAGTGCACCCAGAGCTCGGAATTGATGGCTTTTTGTTTAACATATTTTATTGAACACTTTTTGTTTCACCCATTTCATACAAATGAAATAAACAATTACCATGTATTGAAAGAGGTTTGTTAGTGGCTGTCCAATCAAATGAATTGTCCCGTGTGATTGACGTGAGAATGTGAAGAATGCTGATTGCCCGGACTGTTTGTCAGTGGACAGCCCATGCCAGAGAGGTGGGCCCCTTACTTTATTAGATATGGATGCTTCTTGGAATGTGGTCGTGATGTGTAGATTCTCAGCCATTCACACATGCAACAGTAACGGGTGGAGGAGGGTTCTCAAAGGCTGGGGCTAGCGCAGGGCTAATCAATTAGCCTTCCTGGTTTCACTGCAGCAAAATTTGGGGATGTACTAAGTACTAAGGTAAGGCTGGGTGGGAGTTGATATGGTTCTAGTATGATTGTGGTAACATATTGCATAGCCTTGCATAGCCTCTCTTCTACATATTGTAGAAGAGAGGTTAATGGAGAAGCACAACGAGCACCCCCACCTTTATCCCCTACTGAAGTCCATCTCTCGCTAGATTGTTTGATTGACAGTCATCGCAGACAGGTTTTCATTTTCAGCTCCTCAAAATTCTGTGGCCTCACAAGTGCCAGTGACTTCACCTGGTCTGGTGGCAAGGCTTAGGGCAGTAATTAGTCTGCTCTGCTGGAAATTGACAATGGCTGGGTCTGTTCCCAAACTTCCTATCTGCTGAGAAGATCAACACAACAGCCCCCGAAACCCCCACCCCCTCCCTTTAAGCTGAAGCCTCCCAAAATAATACAACCTGCTTTTTTAACATACTTTCTTATTTTACATACTTTTCTTTAAAGGGCACTGGGGGGTCATTAGACCACTTGTAAATGTGAGTTATTAAAGCTTTCATGACTTTTTAAATGATGGCTTATGCAGTTGATTTACTATCTGTAAAAGACATTGACAACGAGCCTTTAAAATAACACCAGCGCAAGAAGAGCCCAACGCAACATTACATTTTGAGAAGGGTGTAATTATTTGACTTTACTACGACAAGCAACGATGAGTCTTACACTTTAAGCTGATCAACTGATGTATACATTTTCAATTTATTAATATATTGCAAATTATAAACCAGCTCAAATGGCATCCATCTTGATATAACTCAGAGCCATTAGCTTTGTCCTTCTTTCAAAAGCAACTCCAAGATGAACGTATACAGGGCTTCTGTCATGGAGCTCGTTTGAAGGGGATGAGGCTGTTAATGTTGGGTAGAATCTAGTACTATCTCAGTTTATCCAGTTTGTTTACTTGCTGCCATGGCTGCAGCACGTTGGGATTAGGTGCCAATTTGTTGCATATCTGGCCTCCCAGGGTACTTAGAGAATGGGAAATATACAACAAAAAATGAAATCACCAAAACAGATACAAATGTTCTGAACTGGAAAGGAAATTATATCGTCAAGTAATAGCGTCTTGAGTCAAGTTATTTAACAGGCTGTGACTTGTCCGTGGCTTTACAAACCCACTGAAAAGTTTCATGCTGAATAATGTGTCTGTGGTCGGTATGCTACTGTAGGGTCTTGCAAGCTGCCTAAGGCCTAGAAATGAGTGAGAACCACTTCAGAGATGGAGAGATAAATACAAACTGTAAGTGTGTCCAACGATATCTTTGCATCAATCAAACTATCTATTTATCTCTTTATTTTTAATCTAATCTAATGTATTCTGAATTTCTGATGCATTGCTCTAATCTTTTGCAAAGCATTATATTTAATAAACAAATTGACAATGATCTATCCTAAATCCCTGCAAAACGTTTGCGCGCGCGCGCGTGTGTGTGTGTGTGTGTGTGTGTGTGTGTGTGTGTGTGTGTGTGTGTGTGTGTGTGTGTGTGTGTGTGTGTGTGTGTGTGTGTGTGTGTGTGTGTGTGTGTGTGTGTATTTCCGCTGCATTAGTGAGGTGAGGGTTGCACTGCAGATTTGCTTTAGTGTGTAAACCTCCCAAAATGTGCATAGCTGTGCCCCAAACATCGCTTGATGGATGGTTTTAGAATGCCCTTCCCGGACCCCTGGTGGGAGAATGCGTAGCCTGAGGCCGTGCTGAACTCTCTGGCTCCTCACCAACCACGTCCCCATAGCCCACGGGCCCTAATCCCTGCCTCCGGCTCCCGTCTTGCGTCTCAGTCCAAACAGGGAAAGGGTGGGATGGCTGGGGGAGGAGGAGGGTTGGTGGTGGGCCATCCCTCCCCTCCCCTCCCCCCACCTCTCTGTCTCCGGGAGTTTTAAACATTTGTAATTCACAAGGGGATGGAAGCTAGTTAAATGGCTCTTTAATGGAGCCAGAATGGGAGACAGAGTGTGACGCATCGACAAGATGGCCAATGTGACATTGGATTTATCCTGGGGAGGAGGGGTGATGCCTTGTGGATTGGTTGGTGGGGTTTCAGTTGGTTGAGAGTTAATATTGACAGGGAATGGTGATCGAAAGCTTAACTAAAACAGGAAAATACATTGAATTAATGACGTGATTTCTTCCAACCCAACGACCTCCGTCATTATCCTCCGCCTCCATCCAGCCAAAGCCCAGGTATTTGGACGCATTCCGATCAGGCATTCCGCGGGTCATACCTTCAAGCGAAGGGGTCCTATTGGGTTACCCCGGTGTTACTTAATAGGACTGATCTGAGCTCCAGAAGTGACATGACGGCATGCCAGGCGTTCCTTATTAAGAAGCAAAAGGCCTGGAATCTTCCGTGGCTACGCTCTTTAGGTGATACACTGGAGCCAGCGTCTCTCACTCTGCTGCAGATGGGAACAGCAAATTAAAGGCTGAACATATCTGAGTGGATAAAAGGCAGGTGTGATGGCCCCCCGAGAAGGAAAGATGATCTTTGTCAAATCTACTTTCCAGGACAACATAAACTGTTGTAGGTGCCGGGGTGACATCAAAGGGCAGGCAGGGGGAAAATAACAATCATCAAATTATAACAAGCCCTGACTTACATGCTGGGACGTAGATCTTTCAAAATAAAATCCCCTTGTCTGGGAGAATGTTCAATAAAAAAGAGAGAGCTTGATGACTCTCTCCTTGACTTACAGGGGAAGAATGTTGGGTGAATACAATGATCTTCAGGTTCACAATTCAATGAAAATGTTGATTATAAAATTCCAGTTCAGCAGCATAAAGCAATTTGAGCTCCTGAGAAGAGCTGTTGAATGGTATTAGTGTTGAGAGTTCCTGGGGAATAAAGTTTCCCAGGAGATCCACTGCCCGTTATTGCCTTCCTTGTTTGGTCTAAGACTTTGGTAGAGGTTTTACAATGAGCAGCTTTCACATTCATATCTGGGCCTTTTTTCATAATTCTGTGGGGAATTCCACATGGTGATAAACATTTTGAATCCTTTTTTCATAATCATTTAGAAATGACCCCATTGACAGCAATTGTTGTTGTGTTTCTACTGTTTTGTGTTTGTGTCTGAATAGATGAATGATTCTTTGTTCATGAGAGAAAAAAAAGTACAAGTGGTTACTACCCACAAATCCTCCAAAATCCATTCCAGTTTGCTTCAAGAGATTAGAACAGACCTTCATTTTTGCCCTGTTTGCTTAAATGCATTGTCTTTTTTTTCTCAGAGACCCTACCAATCCCTAATTTTCTGTCTTCTAATTCTCCTTCTCCCTCGCTTCTCTCCATTGAGCCTAAATGACCGTAAACTCATCGGCTGATGTCAAAGCAATGTTTTGTTTTCATGTTTCGTCTGCTTGTCCTTCCACACACACACACACACACACACACACACACACACACACACACACACACACACACACACACACACACACACACACACACACACACACACACACACACACACACACACACACACACACGCACAGAGTCAGGGGGCTGTGTGTAATGGTTCTGCCATAATCGATTAGTTTTTTTCGGTAAAGCAAGCAATGCAAGAAAAATGTCAGACTTGCTCTTACAATAAAGTATTATCGTATCGTATCGTAGTGTCCACTGAGAAAGATCAGATGGTAAATTGGCATGGTCCGTAACGAGACGTTGGGTGTTTCTTCAACTCACCAGAGCAGCTGATACACACCAACCAGGATAGTTTGAATAACCATGTCAAGTTGATAACCTCTAGCCCTGGAATGGACTCCAGAGTTTTGGCAAACTTAGTTTTCTTCACCCTCTGCAAGAACGTCCTCTGCCGGTTTATATAAGGCCACTCTCGAGCCCGTTTCGGCTAGGTTAGCACGAGGGACAGCCATAAATGTGAACTTGAGACAGTGGAGAAGATACAGGAGAGAATGCATGTATTCAAATAGACTGACGGGCAGGTACGCTCCACCCAAAACCTAGGAAACCCAGCATTGCATTTAGGTGACCTCTCCAAACTTCCCCAGTTGTCTGCTCCATTCTTTGTCTAGATCTGAGGCCTGTTAAAACACCCTACCAACAAGCCTTTAGCCACAGTCAGTTCGGAGCCATTATTTTGGTATCTGCGAGCAGAGTGCGCACAAACACGCACACATCACAAGAATTCAACCGGAATTCAACACCCTATGGGTACCCCCTCAAGGTCTTTTGTAGCGTTTTGTGATATGAAGGATAAGATTGCTTGATACAATATCCTGTTGCTGCGCAGGTCAAGAAATAGGCCAGACGCTGTGGCTCGCAGTGCTCAGGGACAGACGGATGCTCATATTTCCTGGGATGTCTGAGCTATCTGGTCACTATTGACATGAACACATCTGCACTATGACTTGCACCACAATCCCACATCAGTTGGTTAGATAAATCCGATGCGGTTCTAGCAGTATTTCTACTGCAACTAAAGATATTATTTCAATTTTTTTGGATTAACCACATACCAAAAGGATACTTTAACACAGATTTTAACTTTTGTCATGTGTTAACTATTGAACATATCAGGTCAAAAACTAGCATTCAATATGGGCCACTTCCTGTCCATCTGTCTAAAGGATTATGGCCCATAATATTTAAATTGCCAGGAGATTTGTCAGCAATAATTTCCTTTCAGAAACCCCCATCCACCCCCAGATGTTCTGGTCATGTTTTATCAATTACTGTGTTATTCCTACGCCTACCTTCATTCCTGCACCTTTGATATGAGTCATCAATACACTCGCCTATCTATATAAATATATATAGTATGTTATCTAGTTTGTATCGACTCATCGATATGTTTAAATAAATATACATTTTACCCACGTACATTGAAATTAAGAATTTTTCCAATTTTCCAATTTCTTGGATACTTTTATTTTTTGGTTACTAATTATCATATTGTTTTAGATTATTATATTTACAAGCTTATGCTAATGATCTCCTTGACTTGTCACCAACTGTGCATGATTTTTACATAACTTGATTACAAAAACACGCAATATTTCATCCGCTGGAATGAAAACCAAGGGCACAGAGCTAACTTGGGAAGCTAAAAAAATAAACAAATGTGGTGTGTGAGTCCCAGGAACCCTGAGTCATCGCCTGTTGTTTCCAGGAGTCTGTAGCTAGGAGCTGGTGCCCCCCCATCACGTCCTCCTCCTCCTCTCCTTCACTGACCACGCAAAAAAAGTCTGAGCCCCACTCAACCACTCCTGTCTGCCAGTCCCCTCTCACACACAGTTGTTAACGTCCGGCATGAATCAACATGATTGGAATTCTTTTACTCTTGTTCTTTTGGGGGAAAATTGGGGCGCTTTTGTTCCAATAGAATAATATAAATCTGGATGGACTGATTAAAAAAAGGAGGTGTAGAAACCTTGGGAGCTTGCCAATACTTTTCCATTGTTTTAGAAAGAATAGGTGAACCCGAATTATTCAGCAAATCGTGTCCTTATTTGATGCTTGATTGAAGATTTGTGCTGTGACGACTTTTATTATTTGTTAAATTTGAAACAATGTGATTTGTTAATTGTCAAACCTTGGCATTTGTTGACTGAGCACAGGCGGATGCAATGGCCATGTCCTCCGTTCTGTAGGAACAATATTGCTTTGTTTTCGTGTGAAATAACATCTTGTTGGAAATTTGTGACATCAATCACAGCTCCACTGTTTCAATGGTCTGTGTCCGACATCGTTAGCCCATGGTCTACATCTTCCCCCAATAAATGTTTTGGTATGTGGGCCATTGGGTGGCTCCTATTCCATGAGTTATGAAGATGCAAGTTTTACCTAAATCACTTCCTTTGCATGCTCGCATTGTTCTGTCTTGCACTGTTCTCTGCTCTTTCTTCTAATCCAAACAAAGTCTTTGTCTACAGTGAATTATGGGGTTTTATAAAGTTCCACTGAACATTAAAAGCCACATCATTTCCTCTTCTCATCCCAGTCCTTCCTTTCCAAAATTCTGTTCTGAACAAGTCTGGCAAACCAGACTACCTTGATCTCTATTTTATTTTTTGGTTGCACTCATGTTTTTAGATCATGTTCTCTGTTAAGTAGGGCCAAGGCAATGTACCCCAGGGCTCTATGCCGGGGCCTCGCCATTGCTTGCGACATGCTGTGGTTGATTAATACAGCTGTACTCTGTTTACAAAACAAGATTCGGTACGTTCACTCCTTTCCATGTCATATGATAGCGAATCCAACACATCTTGAAAGACACTGAATGACTTTGAAGTGAATAAAGTTCAATGATGAGTGAATGAAGACTCTCTCATTGAACAATTTTTGCATTTTTCTTATAATTAGAAATGGTTGGTCGTCTTTACAAAGCCTAAATGGGAAAGTAC
Source organism: Gadus macrocephalus (assembly GCF_031168955.1). Lineage (NCBI taxonomy): Eukaryota > Metazoa > Chordata > Actinopteri > Gadiformes > Gadidae > Gadus > Gadus macrocephalus. The sequence goes on from NC_082401.1 coordinate 7,429,384, forward strand.
TCTGGCCGGACAACCAATCCAGACCACTTGGTCAGGGAACGGTGGAATAAAGCTCCTGCAAATAACTCCCTTTCACGAGCATGGTCACAGAAGAACACCCCCGAGCAGCAATGGTGCCAGAAACTTTTGATGCTTAAACACATGCTTTTAGAATAAGCTCTAATTTTTCCGGATTAAGAGGGTGAGGAGTTGGCCTGGCTGACCTCTGCTGGAATGACCCAATGATTTGAATTGTCTGAGGTTTAACTCTTCCTTTATTTGAATTGAAAGAACACAAACACACACCCACACACACACACAAAGACACACACACACACACGCACATCCACACACACACACACACACACACACACACACACACACACACACACACACACACACACACACACACACACACACACACACACACACACACACACACACATCCACAGACACACACACACATCCACAGACACACACACAGACACAGACACACACACAGACACACACACACACACACACAGACACACACACACACACACACACACACACACACACACACACACACACACACACACACACACACACACACACACACACACACACACACACGTATGCACAGCCCCCCAAACACGTACACACAGACACACACACAGACACATTCTCTAACCAAGGCCTTTCCCAGGATAAGTTGTTTTTATTCTACAGTCCCCCAACACATAGCAACAAATAGCCATGTGTGGCCATCTCATATTCTTCCCTATAAGGATGTAAAAAGAAAGAAGAAAGAAGAAAAAAAGTACCACCGCCTACTTTAAACATCCCTGCACAAGGAAGGTATAAATGTTTGTCCAAAGAGCTGCACTCGCATGCAACGCTTTGCATGTGGCCGATTTTGCTTGTTATTGTTGTTGTGGGGGCGTACCAGCATGCCAGCCTTGAGTCTGGTGTTTCCCACCGTCTGTTCGCAGGACATCCATTCGTTGTCACCTTCTTCTTACTCATGCTATTCCACCATCAGTGTTAGAGGTGGTGCGCATCTCCAAAACTAATTAAACCACTCGTTAAGCCTCAGTTGTATCGAAGCATCGCTCTGCCGCTAAACCTCTCTGCCAGTAGAAGGCCCCAAAAGATTCCGACCCCCATCAAAACATCCTGTAAAACACCTAGCAATTATTAAGCCAAAATCTTCTACTCATTATCTAATTACTGTTACTTTACTTTGTAGTGTTTTAGCAGGCTCCTTTATCCAAAGGGGCCTGCACAGAGTTAATATATTTATCATTAATGAGCAATGCAGGCATTGGGGATCTTGATTTTGTTGCAGGTAGGCTGCAGACTTTGGGAATCAAATCCTCTGAAATCAAATTAGTTCATTGAGGTGATCAGATACACGTACGTGCACCTGGAATCTGCGGAGCCGATGATTAATGCAATTTCCAGACATCTTTCCATAACAATACACATTACTAGCTAAATTTAAAACCAGTGTGACCTGGGTTAGGTTATAAGTAGACAATTGTACATTCCTTGTTATTTTTTGGCCTGTCAGAAAAGTCATGCACCCCAGACAAATGAGGTGTGAATCATTGAGGGAGATAGGTGGTCCAGCCACAAGCAAGGTGTAGCCATCCATAAAGTGAACCACCCATCCCTCAGAGGCCCCGAAAGCTGCAACACCTATTGTAAATTCATGTCTCAACATATCAGCAGAACTTCTGCCTAATCCACTCCTGTCTGGTTGGCCATGGTAATGGGAGTCAAGCAGTATAACTCCATGATTTCCTACCTTAGGGTAATACTAACACTAACAATAGGACTAGCAGGTCTTGAACAGTGTTTGTATTCAATTAATTAGCGTGAATCTGGGCACACATTCACTGTTCTGAGTTTATTGTCCACACAGCTTTGCTATCAATGAATTATCTGTAGTAATGGAAAAAAGTGAAAGGAAATACAAACTGTTTATTGGCCACTAGTAATCTAGTCTTCGGCTATTGCGCGGCTATTGCACAGCAATAGCCGAAGACTAGATTACTACTGGCCAATAAACAGTCGATTCCAAGTCGATTCCACCAGAATTACAAACCAAGAGCATTGTTGCCTCCTTTACTTCAGGATTCAAACATAGCTGAGAGAAATCCTCAGGCTGGACTTACAGTAAGTAAGCAGTTTGGCTCTGATGGAGCAAGAGGCGCTGGATCCAGGTCACAACAGGACTTCTCATGCCCTTTTTTCCATATCTGGTGGGAAAAATAGCTCTTTAAATCAACAACCATGCATAGGAAAACAAATATGTACATGACAGGGTCCCCGGGGAGAGTTTTCCGTATACACACAAGGACGAGGTGTCAAAAGGAACGGATGTGACAGTTTGGAGGAAAGGGTCAAGGGCTTACTCAGAGGATGTCAGTTACTTCCTCCGTCAGCCTCAGCTCCCGCTTGTCTTCCTTTCTTCCGGGGTGCTCTCTCCGAGGCATCTCGGGCTGCTTCCGCCTCGTCCGCTCGCGGTATGGAGACTAATCCCCTCAGCTCGTCACCTCTATCTCCCAGCCCCCCATCGCCGGTCGACTCCCCCTCCTGTCCTAAATGTGATAAGATGAGGATGAAGGAGAAGACGTCAACTGATGCCCCTGTTGTCATCAGTCTCTCCCTGTGGATATCCTTTCTTACCTAGTTAAGACTTAGTCACTCAGTAATGTATGGATCAGGCCTCTTCTCAAAGATGCCCAAAGGTAGACTGCATTGTGACATTAGGGTTTGAACACACAACCTTTCAGCCGGGTTGAACAGCATGACCACTACATACTGAAATCCTTAACAAAGGAGTGCAATGTAGTTTTATAACTAATGGTGTTTAAAACTTGACTCTTGTTGGCCCTTGCTAACTCTGTTTCCTTCTTCATGCATCTTCAGGAAACAATGGCATAATCTGTGTGTGTGTGTGTGTGTGTGTGTGTGTGTGTGTGTGTGTGTGTGTGTGTGTGTGTGTGTGTGTGTGTGTGTGTGTGTGTGTGTGTGTGTGTGTGTGTGTGTGTGTGTGTGTGTGTGTGGATGCTTTTGTGTGTGTGTATGTGTGTGTTTTCCATCCATCAGTCAAAAGTGTGTGAGCCTAGTGTGTATATTAGGGCCCCCCCTGGCTCTGTTTGACATGCTGACTTTCAGCAGGTCTCTTCGTTTGTCTCCTTGACGATTCAACAGAAGATTTCATAAACTTTTGATGCATTCCTCCATGTTTTGTTTTGCCGAGGGTGCTCTAGAGTTCAGTATCTGTATCAGTAGTCAAATTAAAAGTTATTTTACTGGTTATTGTCGTGGTGGGGTTGTGATTGCTTGGGACACAGTGTGGTTGAGGCCTGGTTGTGGTGGTCAAAGTGTTGTTTACGTGGTTGCTATGGTCTGGTTATTCTATGGTTGTGGTGTGGCTGTGATTGGGTCACGGTGTGGTTGAGGCGTGGTTGTGGTGGTCACAATGTGGTGTTTAGATTCAGATTTCAGATTCATGTCAGGGTTAGGGTTAGTTTATGCGGTGGTGTGGTCATGACGTCACGGTCTTGGCTTAGATGTGATGTGGTCGTGGTTGGGACGGTCCACATTCCTCTGGGGTGCCAGCAGAGTGTTTAGCCCTGACCCGGGACCCGCCAGCATACGTTTGGAAACATCGGAGGGGAACTGCCTGGACTTGTTTCCCTGAAGGGATGAGGAGACACACACACACGGACATGCACACACACAAACACACGCACGCATGCACAACCACGCGCGCACAAACACACACGCACGCATGCAAACACACGCACGCACACAAGCACAAACAAGCATGCATGCACACACACACACACACACACACACACACACACACACACACACACACACACACACACACACACACACACACACACACACACACACACCTCTCATGTTTTATTCCATCAAGCCCTGTGAATGTAAATATTGATAATACCACTCTTACTTATTGCTGTTTAAAATGTATTTGTATATTTTTTCACATCATGTTGTTTATTGAGAGTGCCCTAATGGAGTGGAATTCCATGCGCGTGGGTGAGCTTATTTGGCCAGTAAAGCTGAATGTGATCACCACACACAAATACCTTAGTCTTTAAGTAATAAATGCTAAATATGGGCATTTTGTAGTTCATGCATTTAGCACCGGCAATTGTTATGATTGTAAGTGGATGACTTGGATTCACCTTCTGGCTTCATTAATAAGATCAACTTTATAGGTCTCAGAAAGGAATTGAGGATATTTCAGTATTTGAATTGACGTTGTACATTTAATTTATTTGAGATGGACACCGTTGCACTCTGCGGTTGATGCTGTTTCTGTGGTTGGTAACGAAACAGAAGTGAAAGTGAAGTCCTCTCAGGTCTTTCTGTCCCAACCCTAACCCCTGGTCTTTTACCCAAGGGGATTCCATGTTCATGCTGTTTGTCCCTAAAGCAACAAATGTTTCCTTCGACGCTTCGCTTTGTTGTTTTAAAAAAAGACCCTTGTTCAGGAACAATAAATAACTGGAACCTTCTGGAGGCGAACAAGCCGGGCTAAAGGTGAGCTGAGGGTTACCCAGATCCTCACCCCTCACACCTGGTGGACCGAGCCTCACACAAACACACACACACACACACACACACACACACACACACACACACACACACACACACACACACACACACACACAAATACACACACACACACAACCATGCACACGCACACACACGCACGTACACAAAAATATATGCACATTGTGGCAACCCCAGTCGTCGGCGGTTGGGATCACGAATCAAAACGCTCAAACAGGGCTCAGTGCATCAGGTTTATTGCCTGCTGCTCAAAAAGAGAAAATCCTAAAGAAACTGAAATTTTCTTCCTCATGGGGCAACAAAGGGGGAGGCGTCTCGGGGTCCGGTCCGACGGTGGGGTCGGCGTGGTTCTCGCTCCCGGCTTCTCCCGCTCAGTCCTGGGGAAGAAAGTGTTCCGGCGGTAAATGCGGTATGGTGCGTTCTTTCTGTACTGCGTCTCTCCAGCTCGGTTTCTTCCCCCGTCTGGCGCGTGCCCGGCCCTTAAAAACCCTCTGTCGTCTCCTTCCGCCAGGTGATTCCAATGTCCGTGAGTGCCCGGGTTTGTGGGATGCGCGATCGAGCACAGCCACGCTCAGCGGCACGTATCTCCCTCAGACTACCTGTCCGCGGAGAGGGCGCTGGTCAGGGTGCTGGCGCAGTTCGTCCAGGCGCGACGGCGCGGGGTTGCCACAACATACACAACCACACACACGCACATGCACACACACACACCCGCATGCACACACACACACACACACACACACACACACACACACACACACACACACACACACACACACACACACACACACACACATGCACATGCATCCACAAACACACAACAAGCTGTCGATTTGAACCGACACAGCGTAAACCACTGGTGCCTCGCTTATGGTATTTCTCGAGTTGGCATTTGGGACTGGTAATAATTTGCTACTGTTTTAAACCAGAAGGTATTGACATGCTTTTCAGAAATTTTTCTTGGTGTTTATCTTCCTCCCCCCGTATCTGTCAATATGAAACAAAAAAATGACAAATAAAGCAATCATTAAAACCGTACAACCAGGATTTCCTGCCTGTATCAAGTGGTCGAGGTATTTACTGCATTTTCCCCACATCTTGATTTCGAATACAACACAAAAAACTACGGTAAAACCCAGATTTCCCGCTCGCATCGAGCGGTTCACCGCACGCCCCGGCACCAGCCATGTGTTCACAGTTAGATGGAACACATCCTTTGCCCTCCGGCTCCCAGTTCTCCTTTCCTAACGAGGTTCATATATCCTCTCTGGGTAGTAAATATGTAGCTAACCATGAATGTGTAGAAGCCCCCTGTCCCGGTCATCGGTGTCCGGATTCCAGCAGTGGGAGAGTCCCCTGCTTGGGTCTAGGGGGCAGGTAAATTATTTGCGAGACCCGGGATAGCTCCCATTGTCGGTTAGTTTCTGTTGCTGTTGCAAAGGAGGACATGTGAAAGAAAGAGCAGAGGCCTAGATGTAGCCTTTATTGGTGTGTTTGAAGGTTACCATGCTTCTGTCAGCTTGCCTGCCTCTGACACTCTCTTTGTCCGTATGTCCGCTGACCCTGAGTGTCTTTTTGTTCGTCTATCTGCTTGCCTGTTTTCGTTTCTCTTTCTGTGTTTCTCTGTCCGTCTGCCTATGTTTCTCTGTCTGTCTGCCTATATTTCTGTCTGTCTGCCTGTGTTTCTCTGTCTGTGTATGTATGTCTCCGTCTGCCTGTCTGCCTGCCTGCCTGCCAGCATGCGTCCTTATATCTATATCTGTCTAACTCTTGTAATGATCTCCTTATAGTCATCTTATTTGCCCATCTGAAATTGAATAAGGTCATCCGTCCATGCACGCACACACACATGCACACATTTTTACACACAAACACTCTCTCCATCTGACACCCACACAAAGACATGTGCGCATGCATGCTCACATGCACACCCACACGCATATGCGCACTAACACACAAACCCTTCTTCTCTACCCAAAAATAAATAAACAAAGATGTTTCCTGGCGCTAGCTAGTGTCCCCCTCTAATGGCCGAAACAGTGTACTACAACAATGGAGAACTTGTGGATGCCTAATAATTATGTACACAGATCCCTGCACTCTTACCCGTCCCATAGTCAATGACTTTTTAACAACCGCGGCAGAGTAGGCCCCTACAGGTCTTAGCACATCATTATCAATATGCATTGGCATTCAACAGAAACACAAGAAGAGGAACGAGCATCTTGGCGAGGAGAAGAATGCTTCTAATCCGTGAAAATCTTTCCGCATGTTATCTCAAGCACAATACAAGGAATAAAAAAAGATGGAAATAAAAGGTCAAGAAATGTGTCAGATAAAGACTTAATGGGGGTCAGCGCTCAGGAAGCCTCATGAGAGAGAACATGTGTTTGTGGTTTGCATTTGTTCCCGTGGGATCAACGGCCTAGGTGTGTGGAAAGTTTTGCTCCAGGCTATGCCGCCAGTTAATAATATTACAACAACATTTTCTACTATGAGCTCCAAACATTTATAAAATGTTTGTATTCACTAGTTCAATGAAGGCATTCTGAAATGTGAAACATGAAATGTCAGGAACAAAAATGTACTGGGTTCGATCCCCATCTACCTATGTAGGCATCCTTGGGCAAGATTCCCTGATCCCTAGCTTCTCCTTAATGATAACTAAACTATATTGACTTTACTTTGGATAAAGGCGTCTGCTCAATGACTCAATGGTGATTAATAGTGAACTGTTGATGTCAGGAAGTGGTGGTTGGTAGCGGCGGCGCACGTATCACTGTTTGTCCCCCAACATAGGTCATATCCTGGGCAGGCAGGCAGGTGCTGCGGTCTAGGCTGTTGTACAGCTTTTTGAAAACACAGGGCATGTTTGCTTTGTCACAGATGGTCTTTCTGTATGTTTCAAAGTGTTTGCTTTTCACTGACAGGTTTGCCTAGAATGCAGGAAATGGGGGCGGGGGGGATTGTTATCTGAAACGCACTTTACTGTGCTGTTTTTTTTCTAGTTCTATGTCTAGACATCAATTGTCTTTGATTACCAACTATTGTCCCTGTAACTGTAAAAATATTTTACAGATCGGACGTTTGAAATATTCACATTTTAATCTGATGTTAGATCAAATAATTTTACCCAAATTGAAGGCCCAACTTTTTTTCTTCATAAGATCTTGGCAGTCCAGCCGATGCTTTGTCCTGCTCTTCAGTGTAAATGCTGTTGCTCTTGCTGTTTTTGGTGTACCAAAGACTTTAGCCATATATAATTATCAGTTAGGTCAGAAGCAACGGAAGTCTCTAAAACAGGGGGAGGTTGCCAGGGTGTTATTGTGTTTGTTTCTTTGTTGATATACTTCCAGTTGTGTAAAATAGAGTCTACAGAAGTGGGTGTCCTTCATCTACACTGCAGGTCCCCTTACAGATGGGCCTTGCATCATCACACACTTAATACACATGATAACACACACATACACCAACATCCATAGATACACACACACACACACACACACACACACACACACACACACACACACACACACACACACACACACACACACACACACACACACACACACACACACACACACACACACACACGTGCACACACACATAGTTACACACACACAGGGGCACATGCAAATGCATGGGATCCACAGACAGGAAAGCAACTCTGTATCCCTGGAGGTTATCTGGAACAGTGGAAACATCTCACCTGGGTCATTATCATTATTTAACAACTCCTAACAGGTTTTATAGAGCACCGCAGTGATGTCATCTTTCAATAAAACTTGTCGGTCTGTTGGCAAGCGGGAACATCGGTAGAATTGAGTAGAAGTAATCAGAGCAAAGATGTATTGTTTTCTATATTTTTGTATTTATAGCGAATATATAGTTGAATCAAAGATGAATTGTATAGAATGGAGTATTCTAAAATAGATCATTCTCATGTTCATACGTTGTATGAAATAAACATCCCACCTCGGCTGGTGAGAGTCACAGCGGTGGTCTGGAGCTCATCAGGCATCTCAGACCACCTTCGGCCCAGCGGGAGCTTCCAGATACTTTGACTTTACCTAATTTACTATGATTGAGTCAGCTAATTATGGGTAAAGATACTAAAATCACCCCACCGTAAAGTAGAAGTACGGCTGTTGGAACTTAACAATCTTTAGTCTATGATGAATATTTTTCCATTTCCATAATTTTTATTGAAATTATATTAACGCCTGAGTGTGTGGTGGTTTGAATTAATTTCACAAAGCGGCAAGTGCATGTGTGCCTGCCTGTGTATATGTATATCCAATGCATGTAATGTGCATGTCTGTATAACCATCCGTTGTGCTCAATGACCCTGCATCCCCTGTCGCATCTATGTAAGTATGTGTATCACCACGCCTTTCGTATAGACACATACAGCATGCGTTGATACGTATGCATGCGTCTGGTTTGGGGCACAACAGGCTGCATACTCTGCTCCCAGGAATGTGTCTCATGTCGGGGGGCGGATGGTCTCTGCTTGCCTGAGCAGGCTAGCACCCAGACCTGCAGGCCTCTGTTGTTCTGTCTGTCCGTATGTCTATCGTACTCATCCTGTGTGTCTGTGTCTGTGTCTTTGGCCGTGTATTTACATGTTTTACTCTATGCTTCGATTCCAACTTTGACTCCAGACACCAAAATGTATTAAAGTCTGATCAATTACAATTACAATTGTGAAAAAGTTTTTTTGACGTTGTTGCCATCAAAACTTGAAAGCCAATGTATCAATCAGATCAACATCCTTTGAACAAAGTCAGCTGACAAAAGGGCAGCAAAAGAACATATCAATTGACTTTGTGTTTTATTTTTCATGACTTTTGATGAAGGTTTGGTTGTGTGTTGGAAACATTACATTTGACTTATTGTGGTCAAATGATTACCACTACCGTAACTCATGTTTGTATGGTAACGTTTTAGTGTCCTCTGCTGGTGCACTAAAGTACTACAACAAGTTGCGTTTTGAGTGCAATAATGAAAAGGCCAGTATTGTTTTGGTTCCGGTGAACAATCTGTCATATCACCAAAAACAAAACCGATGTGACTGACAAAGCTGGTCCAATTTTGGTCTTAAAAAAATAGATCTGCCAAAACATCTCCCAGTTCACACTTGCTCATATCTTAGAGAGGAGATAGAGACATAGGGAGAATGAAAGAGCGGGAGAGAGAGATAAGGGCTTTTGAAGAATCACGCTCCATTCTTATTATCAGTGTAATCTTCAGACTGTGTCAAAGGCCTTAGACGTTTTCTTCAAGCTCTTTATCAACAGTCTGTATGTGTGTGTGCGTGTGCGTGTATGTGTGTGTGTCTCTTTCTCTCTGGCTGTCTCTCTCTCTCTCTCTCTCTCTCTCTCTCTCTCTCTCTCTCTCTCTCTCTCTCTCTCTCTCTCTCTCTCTCTCTCTCTCTCTCTCTCTCTCTCTCTCTCTCTCTCTCTCTCTCTCTCTCTCTCTCTCTTCCTCAGTGATGGTCTATCCCTCTGTGGCCAGTATGTGCATGTACTTGTGTGTGTGCATGCATAAGAGTTCAATGCTGTGCAGCACTAAAGGCTGGTGTGCGTCTGGACACCTGTTTGGGTCTCTGGGAGTTTGCTTACAATGCATTTCAGCTGTGTCATCAATGCTGTCCTGTGTGTGCGTGTGTGTGTGTGTGTGTGTGTGTGTGTGTGTGTGTGTGTGTGTGTGTGTGTGTGTGTGTGTGTGTGTGTGTGTGCACGCATATCTGTGTGCGGCTGCATATGTGTATTATAAAGTTGTGCATTTTATCCAACTTGATACAGGTGGGATGTGTGTGTGTATGCATATGTGTCTGAAAGAAGTATTCTTGCACATTGTAACTGTGTGTGTGTGTGTGTGTGTGTGCGTGTGTTTATTGGGGTGTCAATGCATGGGGGACATCCCAACCCCGCAGCCCCTGAGTGCTTGTAGCTTAAGGATTGTTTATCTTAACCAGACCGTGGCCACACTGTGTCTCAGACACAGAGGTCAGCGACCTAACTAGCTGGAATAACAACGGGACATCAGCCCCTCCCCTCCCCCCACCTTCACATCTCTACCATCACCACCACCACCACCACAGCCACCGCCACCAACATCACCTCCTCTAGCTGTTTGAAGGGTCCCGAGGGAAGCCCCCTCCCCCTCTCTTTCACTCCTACATGGCTTTGTTTTGTCAACCTGCCCTTGAAGGTCCGTCTATTTCCCATGCACATGCCTGTCTGCCGCTGTCACAGGTCGAGAGGTTTTACCATCTAGGGTTGGGTCTGAAGGTTGTGTTGAATGACCCCCAATAGCACGATGTAACTTTCTACCACAGAAAGTTGGTTGGAACTCGCCCACCCACGAGTCAATCCATCCTGGGAATTCCGCCTTTGGAAAATCTCAAAGGACAGTCCCTGATACGGCCACTAGAGGCTGCTACTGGGAGAACTTCCATAGTAAAGGTTTTATCCAGAATAAATTGTTGATACACAAATTGATGACCAAGAGGTGTACAACTATGTGGACACACACACACACACACACACACACACTCACACACACACACACACACACACACACACACACACACACACACACACACACACACACACACACACACACACACACACACACACACACACACGCACACGCACACACACATGCCTCCCTTTTCACGTAGGACCTGATTCACCTAGCAGCCCTATTGGTTAGTTGGATGTGTAACTTTCTCCACTCTTTGGAAACCATGGCAACTCAATGCATTACCCAGCCAGATAGTTGAATAAGGTTGATGTGACTTGTCTACGTCCTAAATGATTGTGTTCTAAAGGCTATATTTAACATTAATGAAAGGGAGACCCCCTTGTACAATACATGAGACATAAGAGTAAGGGCAGAAATCTGAGGATTTAGGCTCCATTTAATGGCTGTGTTGTAGTTAAACAGCATCCTTCATTGTATACCATAACCACTGTTCTCACTCAGTCTTTCCACCTTGGCTTCTGTTACCTGGCTTTTGTTGGAGAGGGTGGGGAAAGGGTAGCCTGGAATCCAAGCCTGTTCGTTCCTTAACAAAAAACTCATATCCGAACTTTTATTTATGACATAAAAGTCATGTCTTTCTATTACTGCTAGTACTTTTTGGAACACGTTTAACCAATACTTCCACTGAAGATGTCTTTATTTATTTTAGAGGTATACTACCTGTAGTTGTCTACTGGTAGACCTGGTAAGTGGGTTTGAACACATTGCCCCATGGCAGAGATTTAAACACCCTACCCTAACCACCAGCAGTATATTCCTACGGGTATACACATTTTTGTAACATCAACATTATTCCATCAACGGTTCTTGTTGACTGTAGAGTATGTATCATGGAGTTCTGCTCCTGTACTAAACGATACAACTCCCGTACCACTGCTGTTTATCACTGTATTGAGTACAAAGGTACAGGGACCTCTTGTGGTGTCAGAGTAGGGTCTTTGTATTAAAGATATGTCCCTTCTCAGTAGAAACACACGACTGCAAAGAGTGGCCTCCACAGGAGCTGGGTGTGCATGTGAGTGTTCATGTGGGTTGGTGTGTTTGCGTGCATGCATGCGTGCGTGTCTGTCTGGGGGGATGGGTGGTTTGGTGTGTGTGTGTGAGCGTGTGTGTGTGTCCAAGAGGTCGTGTTGGGTGGGTGGGTGGGTGGGGGTGGGGTCGGTAGGGTCTTAAGTGCAGAAGATAACGAGGGCTTAAATGCCGAGGAACAAGTGGACAGAATGTGGCTGGCATCTCTTCAATAAAACAGAATTACCATGAACAAAGGACTGAATCTGTGTGCTGGCATTTGAAGAGTGTAATGGATAGAAATACATTTGTCAGAGAAGTGCCTACATCGAATAATACCCTTCCATCAAGTGTACAGATTCTGTTCAGGTCAGCTTTGTTTTAACGGGTGGATTACGGTAGTCGCCAGCCATATAAGATCTTTGCTTTTGCCAAAGCTATCAACCTGTAGAATTGAGCTAAGTTTGTGTGAACTTTTAAACTCATTATGTTTACTGGTCTGGGCTTTTAATGAAGTGTGTTTTTACCACAATGGATATCAAGAACCACCAATAGAAGGAGCGGTTGGCTATGTTGCAGTACAATCACTTGTATTTCCTTACCTTTAACCCTGTGTGCATACCTTCCAGGGGTCTTGACTGTAATTGCCAGTTTAAAACAGGAAGCCTGTCTGTTTGTGTCTGTTTTTCCTGAGGTTCACAGGTCGATGAAATGCCACATTGAGGCCCAACAAACTCCTGCCCCCCCCCCCCCCCCCCCCCCCTCCTCAGTGTGAGGTATTTTCTTAGCATTGTGATCATAGCAGATTTGCTATGTCAAAATGGCCACGACTTTGTCACTCAAGTCACAGACATGAAAGAACATCCTGGTCCAATTTGTGTCAATCCCCCTGTCAGGTTTTCCTACAAGTAGTCAAGCCTCTTCCTAGTGCTCTCTCCTTTGACATGGTGACAAGAGCGATGTGGGGATATTCCTGGCCACCCAAAGCTTTTCTGACAGATCGCCTACCTCTGTAAACATTACCCCCCTCATTGACTTCCATTTCATCCAGATACCCTCAGGGACTTTTTCCTTTCTACAAAATAATTCAATCTTGTTTGTTACTGTTGTCGAATTCCCAGATGATGTGGTTCTTGTGCCAGCCGTGGTGGTTGTTGTTAATTGTCGACTCGATGTCTAGGCTTTTGAAATATCATGAGAACTTAACGACGAACACGTGAGGGAGGAGGGATGGGTTACGGGTGCAGGGGGACTCGGAGATGGAGAAGGGAGGGACGGCTGGAGCAGGATGTTTCCCCCTGGTACATCTCTTCTGCATTGGCAGCAAGAACCAGCTATTACTGGCTGGTATGGCATTGGCTTGCTCACACAATGATTTACTATTAAGTACTATTAACTTGTGGTGATAGTACAATAGCATTATAGCCTCATTTTAAAAGTTGCTGTGCTCCATCCATTCCACACTTAATCTTATGTATTACAAATAAAAGCACAGGGCCTGACGCACCAAAGCTTCCCATTCTTGATTCTAGATGTTGTCGTCCTCCTTCCCTTTGACATACAAACCAACAACCGCATCTTTCTGAATGGGGGTCACCGGCACCCCCAGCGACCCCTAACTATGCAAAGGAGGACCCGCTGGTCGTACCCCCCCCCCCTACCCCTGACCCCCCCCCCCGTTGAACCAAAGGAACATCTCTGTTTAAACACCCCTCCTCCACCACCAGCACACAAATGAATTGAGAGAAGCTGTCCGTCAACAGGTGCCGTCGCAGATAGACCACGCCGGCCTTTCTCTTTCAGCCCACTGATATTAGAGGACGACTCGCAACAGACCCCTCTTCCTTTTATCACTAAGCCCTGCCATCAGCAGATGTCGAGGGTCTCTGTCAACTGGTTTGCGTTGAAAAGCCCGCCGGGACAAGACACTGAGCCCTGGATTATGGTCTGCTCTGACCACAGATGGAGGAGAGCCGACAGAAAACAGGCTACAAAATGAAGTGTGCGGAGGAAGTCTAAAGATTTGATGAAAGAGCCGTGCGGTCTGTCTGACACACTGGGGGAGGAGAGACACCACCCCAGGGAAGGCGTTTTGTCTACACTGGAGTGAAGGCAAAACATTGTTAAACACCGTTGTGTGTCGTTCTCCCCATTCCCAACCCCGGCACATACATCATAGCATTCTGTGCTTTATCGGACATTACGCAGATCATGACTTCTTATCTTTGTTTTTCATTCCCCCCAGTTCATGTCTCGGTCTGTGTGTAGTAAAGCGTCAGGCATATCCCTGTTTCCTCCTTCCTTTAGGGGTTTTGTTTATAATCATGTTTGAACTCACTGAATAAGTCAAGGAGAACAAACTGCCCACAGCCCCCTCCTGCTCCCTCTGTAAAACAGTCAAAGGGAAGAAGAAGCCCTTCTTTTCAGCACCGTGACAAAAGGAGAATCAGGGAGGAGGAGGAGGAGGAGTTGAGTAAAAAAAAAAAAAGTATTACTGAGGAGAGCCCGAAAGGAGGGCACCTCCCCCCAGTGCCTCCTTTACACTCCCGTGAATGAAGAAGAACCTCTTCACTTTTACTCCCTGCCTGGCCTGGGTGCATGTGTGTCTGTGAGCCTGTGAATGTGTGTGTGTGTGTGGAGGAGAGAACCGGACTCTGCAGCTCAGCTGTGATAAAGTGTGTGTGTGTGTGTGTGTGTGTTTGTGTGTGTGTGCCGGTGCATGGTGTGGAGAGGCAGTGGCCTTGTGGCTGTGTTTAGAGTTCACTCCCGGAGTCAGATTAAGCCGGTAGGATCCGTTCCACCACGTCTGAGATGAGGCTAGAGCTTCAGGTGGTGGTGTTGCTGCTGGTGGCCCTGTGGACAGCCAGCGGCCACGCATGGTTCTGGAATGAGCCCGATACCTCACCTCCGGCCACAACAGTGGATTCCCCTGAGGGTTCTACTGCGACGGGGACCGAAGAACCAGAACAGCCAATGGAGACCACTACAGATGTCGGAGCAGAGGTGGTCGACGTCGCAAATGGGATCCGTAAACTTGTATCGACTTGGGAGCCGACGACAGAAGCGCTTCAGCTGACAACTGTGAAGCCTACATCCCTACCACACGAAGAGGATTCCCAGCCAGAGAATAAGGATTCCCAAACAGAGAATGGGAAAACTCAACCAGAGAATGTGGAAGCTGAAAATGTCACCACTGGGGTTCCAACAGATGCAGAGAAACTGGGTAATGGTTCCTCATCACCAGAAGGTATGGGTTTTGAAGCATCTGATCCTTTGACCTTTTCAGGGAAGCTCTCTGCGTTTGAGTATGAAGTTGAATCTGATTTACACAGAATACAACCGAGAGAAGGAATGCCTGCTTACCATAAAGAGTCTGTAGTTGAGAGTTATGGTAGTCCACTTGCTGGGAGAAAGGCTGTAAAATCAGACCCTCAAAAAAGTAGACAGAATGTTTTCAGCAGTAAAACACGTAAGCGACAGGCACTTTATGATGTAGTGCGAAACCATCAATATTACAATCTTTCTCTTGAAGAATTCAACAATGTTGTAGTAGTAAGCAAAAGCAAACCTCAATCAAGTTGGAACGTCAGCAAAATCAACTCAACAGAAAACACTGTCTTAAATGATTTAATAACCCACATTATGAATCAAAACTCAACAGCAAGCAACACAAAAAATGTAAATCCCATGGAGCAAACTTTTCAGTTAACTCCTAGACCATTGCCGTCCTCTCAACAACATGGTCCTAGCCAAGCGAGTCAGATCATTTTGTCAAATCAAACACCAATCACCCCTGAAACTAATCACTCAAACCTTCCACCCACAGAAGCTAAAGAGAGATCAATAACAACCCCGATATCCAGAACAACCCCTTCACCAGGGCCCACCCAGGCATCAGTCACAGGCTGGGCATTGGTGACCAATCAATCATACTCATTTGATCCTTTTTTAGACACTATCCACACACCAAAGACTGGCCACCAGCATAGCCTAACCGGTCAGAAACCTGTTGCTACCCCAACAGCTCTATCCAGCCTGGCTCCTCTTGAATGCAATAAACCTGCAACTGACACACCGGTGGGGGCGGTGGTGGCACCCCAGAACTGCTTGTTCCCAGAAACCAGCCTTCCTTTCTGCTCCTTCAATGGCGGGGACAGCTTTGCGGTGCCCAATCACTTCAACC